>NC_089253.1:13513676-13845818 GCF_963930625.1 Muntiacus reevesi | reverse complement strand
AATGGCAAAGTTAGAGTACAATACAAGTCATGTGCTTTCAGTATCATTCTTTAATATTGAGCATGACTTGGAGTTTGGAGTAATGATGTCACAGGGTGGGAAGGGGGAATTCCCAAAAATCAAACATTAGAAGGGTTAAGAATAGCTACTTACCATAGGAAATATTCTTCACATTGGATAAGTGGAGGCGTTTGCTCCTTTTGAACAATTACAGAGCAGTTTCAACGTGCAAGATATTGTGATCAACTTCATGGACACAGAAATGAATGTGACATGGAATTTGCATACTATTGAAAAATGACTGCAGACAATGACAAGGCACTTTGAAAGAATAAGGAGAGATAAAGATAATGGTACCTAATCCAGGTAAATGTTGTCAAAGAATACTTCGAAAAGGTGATGATGCTTGAGCAACACTTAAAGGAAAAGATGGAGCCTAAGAAGAAACAAATACCATAGGTTCAAAGGCAAGAGACCATGGCCTTGGGAGAAAATGGGAAACTTCCTATGGTAGAAACATGGTTGATCATAGGAAAGTCATAGCATATAAACCCAAAAGTCAGCACAACTGAGACCAGAGAGAGACTGATGAACCCTAAAGAGCTGGGGTTTCTTTCTGAATGCAACGGTATGCCACTGAAGACATTTTGAATGAAAGGATCACATGATCCAATTTATATTATAGAAATTTGAATCTACCATGTGCTTAGTTTGGATTCTAAAAGCTGTCAGAAAATTTCATAGCAATTGTGTGTTTTTCACACTGTGACATTCTTCTTATATCTTCTTCCTACGATGTTTAGGCTTCAAACATCTTAGAAATAAATAGGCACATGGTCCTTCCGAGTCCTGGAGCACTGTTCAGAGCAAGAGTGTGGGTGTGTGTTGAGAATAAGCTGCCAGTAAAGATGTACATATTCTGGAGCCAAGTAGCTGTGTGGGCAGGCCACAGACATCAAACAGACGTCCTTCTAGCACACACACGAGCTGAGGGGTTGAGTCAGGATCCCATGCTATGTAAGAAAGGTGAGTATTTTGTAATAAACCTGCATGGAATTAAATCGGTCAATCAGTGTGACTTGCTTTAAGTGGTTATCCAATATTTAACTCAGATGACCATTATGTCTACTACTGTGGGCTGCCACCACTAAGTCGCTTCAGTCATGTCCAACTCTGTGTGACCCCCTAGATGGCAGCCTACCAGGCTCTGCCGTCCCTGGGATTCTCCAGGCAAGAACACTGGAGTGGGTTGCCATTTTCTTCTCCAATGCATGAAAGTGAAAAGTGAAAGTGAAGTCGCTCAGTCGTGTCCAACTCTTCGCAACCCCATGGATTGCAGCCTACCAGGCTCCTCTGTCCATGGGATTTTTCAGGCAAGAGTACTGGAGTGGGGTGTCATTGCCTTCTCCAACTACTGTGGGCAAGAATTCCTTAGAAGAAATGGAGTAGCCAGCATAGTCAACAAAAGAGTCCAAAATGCAGTTCTTGGATGTAATCTCAAAAACGACAGAATGATCTATGTTCATTTCCAAGGCAAACCATTCAATATCAGAGTAATCCAAGTCTATGCCCTGAAAAGTCATGCTGAAGAAGCTGAAGTTGAATGGTTCTATGAACCTACAAGACCTTCTAGAACTAACCCCCAAAAAAGATATCCTTTTCATTATAGGGGACTGGAATGCAAAAGTAGAAACTCAAGAAATACGTGGAATAACAGGCAAATATGGCCTTGGGGTACAGAATGAAGCAGGGCAAAGGCTAATCGAGTTTTGCCAGAGAATGCACCAGTCATAGTAGCACCGCTTATACTAAACACCCTCTTCCAACAACACAAGAGAAGATTCTACACATGGACATCACCAGATGGTCAATACAGAAATCAGATTGAATATATTCTTTGCAGTCAAAGATGGAGAAGCTCTATACAATCAGCAAAAACAAGGCCAGGATCTGACTATGGCTAGGATCATGAACTCCTTATTGCAAAATTTAGACTTAAATTGAAGAAAGTATGGAAAATCACTACACCATTCAGGTACGACCTAAAACAAATCCCTCACAATTATACAGTGGAAGTAACAAATAGATTCAAGGGATTAGATTGGATAGAGAAGTGCCTGCAGAAATATGGATGGAAGTTCATGACATTATACAGGAGGCACAGATCAAAACCATCCCCAAGAAAAAGAAATGTAAAAAGGCAAAACGGTTGTCTGAGGAGGCCTTACAAATAGATGTGAAAAGAAGAGAAGCAAAAGGCAAAGAAGAAAAGGAAAGATATACCCGTTTAAATGCAGCGTTCCAAAGAATAGCAAGGAGAGATTTAAAAAAAAAAAAAAAAAAACTTTCCTCAGAGATCACTGCAAAGAAATAGAGGAAAACAATAGAATGGGAAAGACTAGAGATTTCTTCAAGAAAATTAGAGGTACCAAGGGACCATTTCATGCAAAGATGGGCACAATAAAGGACAGAAATGGAATGGACCTAACAGAAGTAGAAGATATTAAGAAGAGGTGGCAAGAATAAACAGAACTGTACAAAAAAGATCTTCACAACCTAGATAACCACAATGGTGTGATCACTCACCTACAACCAGACATCCTGGAATGTGAAGTCAAGTGGGCCTTCTGAAGCATCACTACGAACAAAGCTAGTGGAGGTGATGGAATTCCAGTTGAGCTATTTCAAACCCTAAAAGACGATTCTGTGAAAGTGCTGCACTCAAAATGTCAGAAAATTTGGAAAACTCAGCAGTGGCCACAGGACTGGGAAAGGTCAGTTTTCATTTCAATCCCAACAAAGGCAATACCAAAGAATGCTCAAAGTACAGCACAATTTCACTCATCTAACACGCTAGCAAAGTAATGCTCAAAATTCTCCAAGCTAGGCTTCAATAGTACGTGAACTGTGAAGTTCCAGATGTTCAAGCTGGATTTAGAAAAGGCAGAGGAACCAGAAATCAAATTGCCAACATCTGTTGGATCATCAAAAAAGCAAAAGAGTCCAGAAAAACATCTACTTCTGCTTTACTGACTATGTCAAAGCCTTTGACTGTGTGGATCACAATAAATTGTGGAAAATTCTGAAAGAGATGGGAATATCAGACCACCTGACCTGCCTCTTGAGAAATCTGTATGCAGTTCAAGAAGCAGCAGTTAGAACTGGACATGGAACAACCAACTGGTTCCAAATAGGGAAAGGAGTATGTCAAGGCTGTATATTGTCACCCGCTTATTTAACTTATATGCAGAGTACATCATGAGAAACGCTGGGCACATGAGGAAGCACAAACTCAAAACAAGATTGCCAGGAGAAATATCAATAACCTCAGATATACAGATGACACCACCATTATGGTAGAAAGCAAAGAAGAACTAAAGAGCCTCTTGATGACAGTGAAAGAGGAGAGTGAAAATAATTGGCTTAAAACTCAACATTCAGAAAACTAAGATCATGGCATCTGGTCCCATCACTTCATGGCAAATAGATGGGGAAACAATGGAAACAGTGGCTGACTTTATTCTTTGGGGCTCCAAAATCACTGCAGATGGTGACTGCAGCCATGTAATTAAAAGATGCTTGCTCCTTGGAAGAAAAGCTATGACCAACTTAAACAGCATATTAAAAAGCAGAGACGTTACTTTGCCAACAAAGTTCCATCTAGTCAAAGCTATGTTTTTTCCAGTGGTCATGTTTGGATATGAGACTTGGACTATAAAGAAAGCTGAGTGCCAAGAACTGATGCTTTTGAACTGTGGTATTGGAGAAGACTCTTGAGAGTTCTTTGGACAGCAAGGAGATCCAACCAGCCCATTCTAAAGGAATCAGTACTGAATATCCATTGGAAGGACTGTCATTGAGGCTGAAGCTCCAATACTTTGGCCACCTGATGCGAAGAGCTGACTCATTGGAAAAGACCCTGATGCTGGCAAAGATTGAAGGCAGGAGAAGAAGGGGATGACAGAGGATGAGATGGTTGGATGGCATCACTGACTTGATGGACATGAGTTTGAGTAAGCTTTAGGAGTTGATGATGAACAGGGAGGCCTGGCGTGCTGCACTCCATGGGGTCACAAAGAGTCAGACATGGCTGAGTGACTGAACTGAACTGAACTGATACTCAAAATTAACTGTAAAAATGAAAAAAAATAGATAAGAAGGAAACATTGACAAGGCATTAAAGAACATAAGGATATCAAATTCTATCACAGTGTTTCACATTTTCCTTTGATGGAACATATTATATTTTGGAGAAGGGCATGGTAACCCACTCTGGTATTCTTGCTTGGAGAATCCCATGGACAGAGGAGCCTGGTGGGCTACAGTCCATGGGGTCGCAAAGAGTCGGACATGACTGAAGTGACTTAGCCTGCATGCACGCACTTTATATTCACCAGATAATCTACTTAACAGTTGGGACAACTCAAACAATGAATGGAGGAAATGAAGTATATTTAAGTGACCTAGAAGTATGAAAAAATAGACTTGATTTTCTCAAAACATGTGACATAATCAACTTTTCGTTAATTATCAAACTCTATTTGATAAAATGCAACAGTATTTTCCAATCATAAAGCAAAACCCTCATTTTAGCCTTTTAGTGTGCTAATCCATTTTTAGGAGATATCATTGTATCTGTTGAATACAGTTGAAGGATGAAGTGGCTTAATCTTCTGCATTCCTTCCTTTGACTAACATCAGAAGTACAATGCAATGTAGGCAAACACCACCTTATATTGAAAGAGGGTGTTCTCTAGGACTCTCATAGCTAGACAGAAGTCATTGCCTGGCTTCAAAGTTTCAAAGGGCAGACTGCCTCTCCTGTTAGGGGCTAATCCAGCCAGTGACTTTATGTTGAAGTCAATGCTCATTTACCATTCTGAAAAGCCTAGGGCCCTTAACATATATGCTAAATCGACTCTGTCCATGCTCTGTAAGTGGAAAAACAAAGTCTGGAAGACAGCACATATGTTCATATGATTTACCAAGTATTTTAACCCCACTGTGAGACTGACTGCTCAGAAATAAAGATTCCCTTCAAAATAGTACCATTTATTTACAATTAATCTGGTCATGCAAGGGCTTTGATTGAGATATAGAATGAGATTAATGCTTATTTTATGTCTGCTAACACAACATCCTTTCCACATCCTATGGATCAAGGAGTGATTTCAACTTTCAAGTCTTATTATTTAAGAAACACATTTTGTAAGGCTATAGCTACCATAGTGACCCTTATGATGGCTCTGAGGAAAGTAAGTTGGAAACCTTTTGGAAAGGATTCATCATTCTACATGCCATGAGGAACGTTTGGGATTCATGGGAATAGGTCAAACTATCAACATTATTAGAAGTTTGGAAGAAATTGATTTCAGCCCTCGTGGATGACTTTGAGGGGTTCAAGACTTCATTGGAGGAAGTAACTGTTGATATGACAAACATAGTATGAGAACTAGAATTAGAATTAAAGCCTGACATATTGGCTGTAATTTCATGATAAGACTTGAAAGGATAAGGAGTTGCTTAGAGATGGGCAAAGAAAGTGACTTCTTGAGATGGAATTTATTCCTGTGAAGATGGTATGAACACTTGAAATGACAACAAAGCATTTAGTTGATAAAAGAAACTTAGTTGATAAAGCAGTGACAGGGTTTGAGAGGACTGACTCTAATTTTGAAACAAGTTCTACGTCTGTAAAATACTATCAAAGTGCATTGCAAGCTAAAGAGAAATCATTTGCAAATGGCACAATTAATATGGCAAATTTCATTGCTGTCTTATTTTAAGAAACTGTCACAGTCACCCAACTTTCAGCAACCACCATTCTGATCAATCAACAGTCATCAACATTAAGGAAAGACCCTCTACCAACAAAAAGATTAGGACTCTTAGGACTCACTCAAGGCACAGATGATGATTAGTATTTTTATTTAGCAATAAAGTATTTATAATTAAGATATGTATTTTTTTTAGACAAAGTGTCATTGAACACTTAATAAACTATAGTATATGTAAAAATATATTTTTATGCATTGGGAAACCAAAAACTCCATGTGACTTGCTTTACTGCAATATTTCCTTTATTATAGTGATTTGGAACCAAACCCATAATATCTTTGAGACACACCTATATCGTACCAGAATCCCATCTTGGACTTCACTTGGTACTAACCTGCTGCATAAGTTTGAGGTGTCACTACCCAGCCCTAGTTAAGGGAGTTGACCTAAAGGAGTGGTTCTTTGGCTCCAGACCACTATCATTATCATCATTTGAGAACTTGTTAAAAATGCAAATTATTGGTCCCCACCTAAACCCACTGAATTAGAAAAAAGGGGAGTGGGCCCCAGAAATCTATATTTGAACAAGGCCTCTTAAGTGTATGTTATACACACTAAAAGTGAGAACCACTGCACTAGATTTTCTGCCAACTGTTCTTTTTTTTTTTTTTTTAATTTTATTTTATTAGTTGGAGGCCAATTATTTCACAACATTTCAGTGGGTTTTGTCATACATTGACACAAATCAGCCATAGAGTTACACTAGCCCAAGTGAGATGCATGAGACGAGTGCTCGGGCCTGGTGCACTGGGAGGACCCAGAGGAGTCGGGTGGAGAGTGAGGTGGGAGGGGGGATCGGGATGGGGAATACGTGTAACTCTCTGCCAACTGTTCTTAACATGAATATTCTCCGGTGACACAAGTTACTTTACAAAACAGGTAAATTCCTGGCCCTCTATCTGCAGGTACTCTTCTAGCATCCATATAGCTCCAATGACTTCAACTAGGATAGTTACTTATGAGAAAGTATTATGAGCCAAATATTAAGAAGTTGTATGTATTAGAGGAGGTTATTAATATTTCAGACTTAGAATTATGCTGTTTAGAAGGCATAAAAATGAGAGACATAGTCTTACGCAAAAAAATCAAAGGTTAAAAATACAGCATATTATTAATTAAGGAATCAATCACAGACTTAAGATATTGGGATAGGAGAGTAAGGAAAAATCTGATCAATTAATTTACTCCATTTCATTTTGTTGATAATAAATCTGAAGCACAGATAAGAAAAATAAGTTGTCTCAAGAGTCAGTTAGTGAAAAGACAAAAACATTCTGAATCTTCATGTAGTAGGTGATTTGAAAATATTTGTTGAACTGTATAAAATGCATTTATTGAATAGAGGTAAGACAAACTAGCTTCTATATGTACATGATTCTGTGGTCTTCACTGAGCAATTTGGATATAGCTTTAAAACATTCATGTAAGAATCTATTTACTATGTCATTGCCTAGAGACATTTTTGGAACTTCTAGGATTAACTTTCAACTCAAAATTATCTGGAAATGAGTCATGGTTGATCTATTCCATCATATCTTGATTTTTCATTATACCATGAATCAGAAATTTGATCTCAGATCTTTATACATGGTTGCGTCTTATGTAACCTTAGCTACAGCTGATAACAGATGTGGTCTCATGCCTAAAAACAATGCAAAACAACAAAAACAGTTTTCCAATGATTACTATATATAGTTCCATTTAATTTCTCATAAAAATGTTACTGAAAGGGATGAAACAGTTAACCTGTATCAGTTTGGTATGGTGCTGAAATATGTTTTAAAAATAAATCATCTTTTAAAATATTTAGTCATTGAGGTAAACAGCATGATTACATGCTATGTGATTTAATAAGGCCAAATAGTCTTTTCTAATGTACATCAATTTTAAAAAACTCATTCAATATACATTTTTCACTTAGGATGAGTATGGTCAAGGTGCCACACCTTAAGAATATAAAGATGAGTAAGACGATATTCATGTCTCAAGAAATTCATAGTCCAAGACAACAGGAAAACATCATATTATCATTGTAATAAAATTATCTTTTTAACCTAAGTATATATAGAGCTCATCAGTTCATTTCAGTGACTAAATCTGTGATAATTTAATTCAGAATTTTTAAGGTAAGGTAAATTATGAATAGTTGTAGCATCACTGGATATTTACGCAAACCATAATTAGGATCAAGGGCCAATTAGTGTTTGAATTTTTCTGATATTTCAGGTATATAATTAATTATATTAACATATTATTTCATTTCTTTGGCAACAAATTTATAACATAAATATTACCTATGTTTTGAAGATAAGGAAATGGAAATCAAAACTTTTAATGACCTTTTAAAGCCACACATCTAGTCAATGAGGGATACAGGATTCATAGCCAGGTCAAATCCTGAGTGAAAAGTTTTTTCTACGTAATGAGAATATTGTGTTTTTAGGGCAAAAGAGAGAAACAGAGCAATGGTGAGGAAAAGAGGAAGAAAGAAAATGTAGACATGAAGTCCTTCATATATAGGGGAAAGCAAGTGATTTAGTCAATCTGATAACCCAATAAATATGTGACAACCTAAGTACCACCAAATTTCCAAGGAGCAGGAATTTCAGCCAATATAAGAATAAAAAATGGACTATTTTTTATTCTCTTCTATTACTTTTGCAGCCTCAAGTTATCTGGAATATATTACATTTTTATATTATATTACTTTAATTTTAATAACTGTTTAAAAATTATGCCACAGAGAACAGGATAGCCATGGGAAGTAGTGAGCCCCACTAACCACAGAACCAATTTTCAGACTCTAAATAAAGCTGGAATGTTATTAGTGTAATCTACTATTGAAAAAGGATAGAATAATTTATCACTTGCACACACTGGCTCTGAGTAACCATAATGATGAATTTTGTAACACCTCCTTGGAGGAATCTTACTCTTTGTCAGTTCAAAATTATTCTTCCCTTAATGTCTCTTTCCCCACAGAGAACCCCGAGGAGCATGGATGGAGAATCACAACTGTAGCCACAGAAAGAATGGTAACATTTTATTCCTTCCAATAAGATGAAATCCAATTACTTTTAATTTTAGAAAGGTGATATTTTTTGGAAGATTGGCATCTTTGCCATCCTTGCAATTAATGTTGCCACAGTGCATTATTGCTTTTTGATACCTTTGAGCACTATGTCCCTCTCTGGCTTAAAAATTCACTAAAACCTTCTTAGTATGGGATAAAAATTTCACTACATTTTGGCACTTGTTCACCTCTTGTAATGTCATATCCTTGCTCACATCCATCTTTGCCCTGCATTTATTTTCTACCTATTCTCAAAAACAAAACAAGACCAAAAAAAAAGAAAGAAAACAGAAAACAAAATTATTTGTTCTCATATCTCCATAAATGTTGTATTGGTCCTAGGGCCCTGAACACTTTTCATTCACATTTCTGACATTGTGAATTTCTACATCAAAACCAAGGTCAAAGTTGCAACTTTTGTGCAAACGTCTTCCATCAGAATGGGTACTTACTGCCATGGTATCTTAGTTGTTATAACACCTGCCAAACATTTTCAAAGTATTTTATCACTTGTTCAAGTTCCTGAGCTTAGGGACCATGCTGCAGTCTTGTCCACAGCCCTAGCATTGCAGGCAGAATTGGAAAACACATCATTGTCATCTGATTAATAGAACAAAAAATTATATGAAACACAACAGAAAGTAAAAAGCAAAGGTCTGGAAGCTATGAGATTTTTTTTTTTTTTTCATTTATTGCGATGGAAACAGAACAAAATCACCCTAACAGTTAGAAAGTAGTCACTATGTGTCCAGAACCATGTTAAGTGGTTTATACATCTATGTGGACATAATTAATCTTCACATCAGCTTCATCAGGAAGACTGTATTATAACATTTTAATACTGTATTATATTCAGTAGTTAAAAGGTTAAGTAACTTACTTAAGGTCACTCATTTGGAACACAGAAACTTGATATGAACCAGGTTTTTGAAATCAAACACCACACTCTGTTGCCTTTCAAAGGTCCCAGGAAAAGGGTCTAGTAGTTTAGAGGTAGGCATTCGCTTAGTTGTACTTGCTACAGTATTAGCTAGAAAATGGTGAGCTGGGGGTAGATCAAGGGATAAAGGAATACACAGATTCTAGTCCTAAATAGATTACCAATTATCACTGAAGACAAGGTCTCCCAGTTAAAGTTGCTGTGACCCTTTCATAACTTCCCAGGGTTTTCCATTTCCTCATATCTGAGAAGGAACTAATCACAGACATCATCTCCTGGGACTGATTTGAAGACAAATTTAGACAACACTCATGAAGTGCTAAACACGGAATCTGCCACCAAAAAAGATAGAGATAAAACCAAACAACCGAAAACACTGCCCCCCGCCCCCCGCTGACTTTTGTCTGCACTGCCCCCTGTGACTGGTCAGGGTTCACAGGACCACCTCGGAGACAGAGGGGCGATGCAGTGAACTGGGAGGAAAAAGCAAGGCGAGGCATTGTGCTCTTTATTCTTACAGGCGTTTTTTATAAAAAATAGCTTGAGTGCCCAGGCTGTGTGAGGCAGTCCTACGAATTCCTCGTAGACTCTCTATATTACCTCTGTCCAAGGCCATCTTTCAGATGTCACATTAGCCCAGTGATTCACATCCTGTGACCTCAGGATGCTGTGTGAACACTTTGTTTTGAACATCCATGAGACACCTGAAATCTGACCCTGCTCTCAATTTCTTCTGCTCCTGCAGGGAAGACAATCAGGTACTGAATTCTTGAATCACCATCTTAGATATTTTCTCTAAGCTTAAGATTTTCTTCTTCCCCCGTAAACTCTCACCTATTTTATTCAATGCTTTTCCCTCTACAAAAGCCTAGCCAAGCAAGAGCTTTAAATTATGCACAACCCAGCAACAGGAAAATGGAAGGAAGCGAAAGACACTTCCCTGACACACTCGCCCTCTGCTCCGATGAAACAGGCCTTAGGTCGGAATCATACAGAACCTTTTGTGCCTTTTCTCCTTCCCTTCCCTGATTAAAGGCTCCTAATTAGAACTCGCTTATAGGATTAAGAGAAAGAAATCCCTCTGTGGCCAGCAAAGTCAGGATATTGGTGGCCTTTCAACATTCCCTAAAGAGTAAATTTAATATAAGCCAAATTTACTATATCCTCCCTGCAGCTTATGAAAACATGCTAAGATGACTGTTTTACTGTGTGATTTTGTGCTGTAAGAGAAGGAAATACTTATACTAGGAGGCAGATTTTGAGAAAATGGTTTGTTTTTACATAGTCAAGTAATATTCAACATCTTAGTCTGTGTAACAGTTACTCAAACTCCCTTGATACTTTCCTACCACATCCTGAGTCTACCCTCCCTAAAGCAAACTGAAGTACAACTGAAAACAAATCAAATATTTATCAACCTAAAGATCTCCTCTCTTGTCCCCAGGGAACAGCCACAGGGAGAAATGAAATAACATATTTTTAGAAACTACTCAATATACAATACAGTAACACATTTGTAGTCTATCTTGGATATATACCAATAAGAGGCACAGATGTAGTACATATTTTTTTTCTTTTTCAAGTTCTTTTCCATTATAGGAATACATATTAAGCATGATACTCATCAGCTATGACAGTAAAACTGCTGTTGGTGATTATTCAAAAATCTCAGAGAACAGAAGAGTTTCCTGAAGACTGAAGACGAGGAAAAGTGAATTTGTAAGTTTATCACCAACCCTACAACACAATTCTGTAATGGATTATTATGCAGAGTTTGTAAAGATTTTTTTTAAAAAATTAGTGATTATTAGACTCCTACATGGGTTTATAAGAAATTGTGTCAACAGTATTTCTTTTTAATCAGATCGCCTTAGGTGTTATTTTAAAGACAGTAAGTCTCAACTGAGGCAGATCCTTACTAATAGAATGAAAGCATGTAGAACAAAAGATGTATCGTTAGATGGCTTTAAAGTTTAAGCACAGACCACAGTTAACATGAATCATTGCTTCAGTGCCAAACGAGAGGGAGACTTCCGGCAGGTTGTTGAACTGCATCCTGTTCAACATTATAGGTAAAAATGCAGAAGACATAGAAGACTCACTTATTAAATTCATTGATGATACAGGGCAAAGTAGCTAAGCTAATTAGGTTGGATCACTGATTCAAGGTGTAAAAAGGCATCATTGGGAAAGAGCTAATTAGGTATCATTTAGTTAATTTTTTAAGTGCCTACTATATGCAAGGCACAGTGGAACACACAAAGGTCTCTCTCAATGTTTGCCAATCTTTTACAATTGTGATTATACAAATTATTAGCTAAAAATACTAATTTGGTATGCCATTCTAGAAAGCCTAAATGAGAACAATTTCTGAGGGCATTTATAGGAAAGCTACTGCTTTTTTAAAGCATGTCAGATAATTTTTATCATTGCAAAGATTTGTGGTAATACTGTTCTATGTTAAATAGTTGTTAACCTCAAGAAATTTGAAGAGCAGAAGAGACATAACTCATAAAATATTTGTGAAAGTTTTGCATATATTAAATGGCTATACACATTCCACAATAAATGGCTATACATATTACAAAGTCATTCTTCTCTAGATACAGAAAGGACTCTAAATGTTAAAGTGATTTTTCTTGGGGATGTTAACAATGACAAAATTGCAACTGCTACTTAAACCTTTTATTTTTTTTTAATTTATCCCCATATCTATTTTAAAGGTAAATGAAAGTGGCCAATATAGCACTTCAGGTGCGAGAGTGTGTCCTTTTAATGTTCATCTCAGTGGTTTTTCTTTTTACCTAAATATGTGTTTAAAGGATATACTCATTTGTTGAACCAAAACCAAAAGTAAAGGCAGTCCAGATGATCTGAGACGCATCAGTCACACTGTACTACAACTGTGAAATCTGTGTGAACATAGGAAAATCTGGATAAAAAGGCCAAGTGGTCAGTGAAATCAGATAAAACGACATGAAGCTGTCATTCTTGGGCACAAGATGACACTCATCTGAAGTCTGAAAATGGAGATGCGCCCGAGTTGGTGAGTCTGTAAACTGGTGTGGCATTTCCTATTCTCCTTGGCTGATTAACTTTATTTCTCAAGGCCTGAGCTACAGACTCAGTACTTCCTTAGGTATTCTCGGTCAATCCTCAGAATCAAGGACAGCATCGGTCATCAGACCCAGCAGGTCTGACTGAGCCTGCTAAGAGTGCTGTTAATACAAAATCTCCTCCCTCTAGAGTCAGAGCTGTTATGTGGATTTACCCAGCAATGATTTTCTATCCAACCCCTGTAAATCAAAAGCCCAGAGTGTGAAGCAGCATTGGGCATATAATTTTCTTTTGTGTATGGGAAATATTGTTTTTTACATTGTTATTACAGTCAAGGAGCATAATAAAAGAGGCAGAAAACAGTGATAATAGTGGAGGAACAAAAGAAGAAAAAGTAGTCATTATGACAAAAAAATATGGATTGGAAATTTTCAGCCCCAAATTAAGGAAAACCATGAGTATAAGATGTAGTCAGTGCTGCTGGACATTTGAAAAGATAATAGGATTAAACAGTCTGACAATCTTTTTAGCCACAATATGTAAGACAGTTAAGTTGTTCTAAATGACACATTTATTTAGAATTATTAAGCACCGTCTTATTACTTTAGTTTTCAATAAGACAGTTTACATTTACAATCACTTTGAGAATGCTGTGTACACATTTAAGAACGCATTTTGGATCACTGCATAGAGAGAAGTGTGGGATGATTTTATGAATTATTATTTCTAATTAAATAATAATGATGCTACTAAATATTATAAAAGCAAATATATAAACCTATCCGTAAATAAACATTACCTTGGAAAAGCAGCCTAGAAAAGTAGAAAGTTTACCTTGCCACACTGGCTCAGTCACAGCTTCAACTGACCCAACAGAAGTATAATAATTTTTTATTAAAGTAGGAAGTAAACGAAGAATATGTTCTCGGAAGAGAGTGCAGGCCGTCTGCCCCTGAAGGCATACACCGGAAGGCGGTAGCACTGAGATGTCCTCAGTCTCTGAAGCAAATGAAGAAGGTCCAAAAATATCCTGCTGCTTAAACACGTTGATTTTTTTTTAAACCGGTGTGATTTATGCAGAGAATCTGTAAAATATTCCAGTTCATCAAAAGTCTAATTTACATACATTTAAAGGACACCGTGGAAAATTATTAACCAAACACATCACAATGCAGAGAGTGGATGTTGACTGAGGATTTTTAGATCCTTAAATGGAAAACTAGGAGGTTAAATAAGTATCTTGGGTTGATAGGAGAAAATAGAAAAAAGGAAAGAAGCAAGGAGGGAGGGAGGATGGGAGGGACAGAGAACCAGAGAAAGCGTGTGTTTGGGGGGTGCTTCCATTGCGATGCTGCATATCCTAAAGTGACGTGAAATAATGAGCTCTCTATTCCTTTTCCTCTATTTTTTATGAGTGAATACTCATGTTGCTTACTATCCATCATCTTGAAATATATTAAAATGATTACAGTCCTGTGTGCATGTTGTAACACATATCACCGAGCTCTAGTTTGGAGACTTAAAAGGAGAGGAATGTTGGCCTGAGAAATCACACTAAATTCCAATCAAGATTGCACTTCCCATCACTGATGTGCACGGGGGAAACCTCAAATGAAAAGTCATAGATAAATCACACATTTTAAAATAACTTCCAGGAATACCTAACTTAGTGGAATTTTCTGGAGGTTTGAATATTCAAGGTCATTACCTGTTATACCGAAACTCTTTTAACATACTCTTTATATTTCCTCACAGTGACTTAGGAGCTGACTCTTGATGAATGGAATCATTTTGTTCTACTTGATTATACTTCAATGACAATAAATAGAATAAGACATATGGATTTGGGTTTCAAACAAGTGGAGCATTACTTGATAACTTCTTGAAATCGAATCAGGAATCATTAACTTATGTTTGTATTCTTCCATCAAGCTACAGGTAACTTCCTTGGAAGGAAAATTCCCACAACAATGTCTTTTTGCTATTTATTTTAAAAGAATGCACCCAGAGAGTTATTAGTTTATACTGGCTGAGAGTAAATGAGCTAAAGAACAGCATGGATAAGATGAGGGGCTGCCTAGGAGACTGGATTCAAGACCTAGAAAGCAAATCCACACACTTGGATTTCACTTGGAACACCAAGATGTTCTCTAGATAGCACCGTTGTCCGATTGTAATTGACAGTTTTAATCTAATTACCCATCACTGGACTTCTCAATTTTTTTTTTCTTTTTGCTCAGAATAGAATGCAGTTAAGACAAATGCTAGTTTAGAAAGATCTCCCCTACCTGTTCCTAGTTCTTCCAAATTGAAAATAATCACCTGTAACACTTATTCAGTACCTTTACATTCCTGTATATGTTTGGAGAATTCCATTTCCCGAAGGCAAACCCTCAGTCGCAACCCATCCAAAGAATTGTTTCCGACTAACAGGTAGGTCTCCTATACTAATTCCAGTGCTTATCTAAAGTACAGGGAGAGCTAAGAGCTAAATCAAAAAGGACTAAGGAAATAAAGATTGGGCCTTTATAACTGACTGGCTAGATGCGTCTTAAAACACTGTAGGAAATGACACCTCATAGCCCTATTTTGATATAAAACAATGGCATACACTGAAATGCATATATATTTGCCTTTTATCCTCTTCATATGTTTATATTCAAAGATATAAGAATGTTTTCACAAGCATAAATGTGTACATATATTAACCTATTTTTATATACAAGCTATTCAAAATGCAATGTAAATACCCTACAGAAACATGTCGTTTTATTGCTTCTTTAAAAGCATTTTCCTTATTCAAGTATCATTATACTTCAACATGCATAACACATGCATTAATAAATACAAGAAAAATAACATAAGTATATTTTTAAGATATATGCATATAAGAAGCAAAAATGTAAGGTAAATGATATATATAGGTCACATCAGGTTAGAAAAATCAAGCATAAAGTGAATAAAATTGTATTATAACTGGATGACTGATTTAGAAGTAGAAAATACTATTAAAGGAAGCTTTCACAAAACCAACACCCTTTTGCAACATAACAGAAAATTAGCAATACCCTGTCCATCAATTTGGAAGGCTTGGCTAATATCAAAATTACTTCTCATCACCACTAGATGGCTCACTCCCTATATTTATGTCTCAGTAGAGATGTCTCTGTGGCCCCCAGAGGTTAGAGGCAATGAGATTCTCACTAAAGAGAACAGAAAGGAGAAAAAAAGGATCTCTTCAAAGCAAAATTAAAGTCTTGACAAGGAAATAATCTGGGTTACCCCCCATAAGTTTTCATCAGAATTAACTTTACATAACAGAATAATTAGAAGAGTTGTTCTTAGACTAGAGACATTTAGAAAGTCAGATGGAAACCTAATAACTAGTCTACACCCATGTCCAAATATTCTCATATACTTTTCAAATGCATTCAAACTATGAGAAAGATCCCAAGCAGGAAAAAAGGAGTGAGAGAGAGAAAGAAAAGTACCACTTTAGAGTTTAAAAAAATCACATTATTTACTTTTAATTGTACTTGAAATATGAGTGGAAGAAAAGTTCAGAATTGGGGAAATAAAAAATAAGCCATTAAAGATAGGAAACTTAACATGGAGAGGAAATTCACTTTCCTAGCTTTGCAAGATGGCTCTTTGCAATGAATTTCTCCACCGAATCGGCATTTTAGCAGAGAGAATATAATAGCACAGTAGCCACAGTAGCTTGTAACACCATCCAATGTATTGCTATAAAAAGCTTTACCATCTGGATCCTAATTCTATTCAGTATTGAAACTGTAGAGCATTTTCTTCTCCTCAGTCTAATTTACAGCTATCACTTGGTGCTGCCCTGAAGGGTGCAGACAATATGCCATTGTTAGAGCTAGTGTATAATCCAAGGCAATTTGGAGAAAATCAGCTTGTGCATATAACGACAGGGTTTTCTTGCTATTCAGCACCTGTTTGCTTTTCATGAAAGCTTATAAGTTTTGCTTGCATTTCTTTTCCCCTTCTCTTTATTTTGCCTTGGTCAGTATAAGGCTGCAGAGTCATCACGCATGTTTAGAAATGTCTGTGGACAGCACCATCCACCTTACCCCACTGACTGCCGAGAACTGAAATGTATGGGATGTGACAGCACTGAACATTCACCTGCTTCTTTGAATTAATCTATAGTGTTCATCTGGCCTTTATTTTTTAAAATCTCCCAAGATACTGATTCACCAAGCTACCCAGGAGAGGCTATCAGATACACAGGAGGGAAAAAAGTGTTTTAAAATTAAGAAGCTTCATGATGAGGAGCCAGCAGTGACAGAGGATCATCACCTCTGGCTCCAAATAAAATGAAATTGATTCCCTCTCAGCAGAGACAGCTCTGAATGGTGATCCATAATGTGCAAGCAACTGGCTAACTCTTTACCTGCCTCACAAGGATACATGAAAAAGGAGGTGGGCTGGGGAAAACCAAGAACGGAAAAAGATATCTCAACAACTGATTTAAATTACCTTTCACCTTCTCAGAAGGCCTGGTTAAGATTCCATCTTTGGATCTCTTACGTTGCTTGTTGAATTGGGCATCGCTGGCAGAAAAAAAAAAGAGAGAGAGAGAGAATGCTCTCTTCCTCCCTCCAAGATTCCATTCCAAGGACACACCATCACCTGACCTGAAAAAAAATGTATATTTATGTGTCCTTCATTCCCTTGCTGCTTCTGAGCTCCTGACTACCAGGGTAATAGCAATACTGTGGGCTGAGCCATCCACTGCCCTAAGCAGCATGGAAAAAGTCACATGATGGGTTTATTCCAAGTTTGAATACGTGTCCAAGTGTGAAGGAGCAAAAAGTAAAGTCCTGCTTTCCTGGTGCCTTTGTTACTTGATAGCACCAGGTAGGATCTATTTTGCCAAATTACTTTAAGAGAAATCAGTGTAAAAACCATCAATATTATGGGAGCCAAAAACAATGACAGGAAAGATATTTAAGTATTTGTCACAAACTAAAAATCTCTGTCGAGCACTTAAGAGGGATCAGTTGCACTAAACATTAACGAGAGGTGAAGAAGGTGACTCTGTTTTCCCTCTGTCTTCAAAAGAAGCAGCGGATAGTCTCAAACATGTTTTGCATGTTTTTGTTGGGTAGGCTTTGGGTTTTGGGGGGGTGTATGTTTTTGTTTTGAGGAGTGGTTTGTTAGTTTGGATTTTTCTCAAAGGATTATCAAAGGAAAGTATCTGGCTGGCCAAGCTTGAAAATTCCTGAGCCCACAGTTATCTTTACTTTCAAGCATAAACCTAGCTCTGCCTAAAGTCATGTGCCACGCTCCCATATTAAAAATGAGGTCATGCACATCAAGACAGACATGACATCAAGACATGAGATAGCTTAATAGCACTTTCCAGAGGGTAATGAAAAAGAGACTAACTTTTATAAGTGCACAATAATACAAAGTGCTGTCTGTGAAACCAGTCACAAAACCTCACATTCTCTAATTTTCTGCTTATACACAAACTCCTTTCAAACCTCACTTTTGAACTCAGTGATAACTCAAAGGTACTGTGAGCCTGGTTTGCATATAGGATGCCTGTCTCCTAAAAAACATTTTCCTTATGGTTGTTTCAACTCAGTTTGCCTAAATTATGGCTTGTATTCTCTCACAAAACTTCCTGTGGGATGATGTGCATGAAACTAGTAAAACGAATATTAAGGGATGGAGATGTTAAAATGTTGTTGGAAATTTTCTGGTACATTTTTTGTTAAGAATTTTGGCTGACAAAACAAGTCAAGAAAGGTTAAGATCAATAACCTACAGATGAATATCACTAAGGCAAGGATGTTCAAATGAAGATACCATAGTCCTGTTTGGAGTTTTACAAAGATAGATCTGTTAGGTTAGAAGGCACTCCTAGAACCCAAGCTCATTTTAGGAGAAGAAATCCCCTCCAGTTAATTCTTTACCTTGTCAAATAATTAATTTACCCAGCTTATCACAACAGACTTATCTCAACCCAAAACTCTGGGCTTCAAAGCCGCATTACCCCAATACGTATAAGAGCTCAGAAAGATAAAAAGACATTTGCTTCCTGCCTTTCTCTCACAAATACAGCAATTTGCATGAATATTAAACTTCTGTGATTCAGCAACTTTCACTCCTGTCTACATTACTGAATGTTAACTGCCAGGGAAGAGTTTGAATCACTTGGCTTTTATTTTTGAAGACTGAGGTATGTTTTTCACAGCCAGAGAAGACAATACAGGTTTTTAAATCACACATGCAAAGTTGCATAACAATAGTCAACTAACTCAAAAGGTGAGAAATGCTCACGTGCTCAATCTACATTGAGTTCCATATTTGCAGAATATCCTGTAAGGGTGGGGAGACACGAGTTACCATCTGCATCCAAACTTTAATCAGCAAAATCACTCCTGAACTATCAAGCCTTTACCGTGCCGCTTCCCCTAGTGAAAAAGTCTCAGAGTAAATGCTGTGATTGAGAACGATTTCCTTGCGTAAAAGAAAAAATTGCAAGCGCCTACCTGAACGCGGGTGGTGAGGTCGCTGGCACATTAGGAGAGATGATTAGGAAGCGGGCTTACCTTCTGCAGGGAGCAGCCTCCTTCCCCGGGCTGCCTGGCTTTTGGAAGAGAGTGTCCTCTTGCCAGAAGCTGGGGAAGCAGCAGGGAAGAAATAGCTGTCTGGGCTCCGGGGTCCTCAAACAAACCGGCCAGTAGCCGCTGGTCCCCAGCCTAGAATGCTGGGACTGCAGTTACTAACGCCGCCTCACTTGAGGGAAAAGCGCTGCTGCGCGCGGGTGTGTGTGTGTGTGTGTGTGTGCGTGTGTGTGTGTGTGTGAGCCCTGACTGCCAGCTCCAGGCTGAGCCACTGTGTTCTGCATACTTAAAATGCTCTTGCAGGGAGGAGGCTCCTCTACCAGGACCCCATCCTCCCCTGCCGGCTTGAGGAATCAGTCCACTGATCTTGCTGCTGGGGATGCTGGATGAACTACTCACTCATCAATAGATTTAACAATCAGTCAAATAAAGGAGACGGGATCAAGTCTTAGATAGAGACGGGTTCTCTCCTCATAAACACTGAGATTAATAAACAAAAAAGATATCTCTATTCAACATTTTATAGAGTTGATTTTTTTTCTCCCTTTAAGCTCCTGTGTCTTGAGCATAAAGTCTAACGGATGAGTCCACAAGTTAAAAAACTTTTTTTAAAAACAGGGAAAAAAGCAAACAAACAAACACGTTCCAGGTTGTTTCCCTAAGAAGGATTAGGCTCTCACCTAGAAGGCAATTCAGAATATTTATCGCACAGAGACCTATCAGATGCAGGCTTGGATATGTAAAAATTAAATCATGATGGTTTAAACTAATAAAGTACTTTCAAACTCAGGTATTCTATGTCATGAGTGTTACTGTTTGGGACTAGAGGTAGATTCTGAGTTCCAATCCAACTTTCAGCCAATCAGTTCAGTCGCTCAGTCGTGTCCGACTCTTTGCAATCCCATGAATCACAGCACGCCAGGCCTCCCTGTCCATCACCAACTCCTGGAGTTTACTCAAACTCATGCCCATTAAGTCGGTGATGCCATCCAGCCATCTCATCCTCTGTCGTCCCCTTCTCCTCCTGCCCCCAACCACTCCCAGCATCAGGGTCTTTTCCAATGAGTCAGTTTTCTTTTAAACACTAATCCAATGCCAAGTATGAGGAAAGTCGTGTGCTCTGAGCTCGTTACTTAAAGTGCACATGTAAATAGTTTTAAACCATAAAGGGTTAACTGTAAACCATAAATTACAAATTTTTTAAAAACTGCCAAAAAATTGCACAAGGCTTATGAGACACAAAGGAGCTTTCCAAGGGTCTGTCCTCTAAATGATATAAAAGGTTTCATTGCTGAACTTGGAGCTATTCTCCTTGATTTCAGGTTCTAGAACCAATGCATCGATAAAGCCAGAATGCAACTTGCCCTTGAATATATATTGCTCATCATGCCCCATATATCCAAAAAGGAATGAAAGGCTGGAATTACCGTCCCTCAATTTAGAGTCTGCCCTAGCAATATTAAACAAAACTCAACATCAAGAAATGCAACACAGGAGAGAAAAGCAGAAATGAGAATCAAGGTACTTAGCATCAGTCTGATCCGCGTGAAGCCTCTTGATCGCTGAGCTGTGGTCCCTAACAGTGACAAAAGGAACGATGATGATAATGACCACCACCGCAAACACACAATGAAAGTTAACATTTACTGAGTCCTTTTTTACTCACCAGGCACTTTCTAAGCATTTTGAATTTTTTAACATTTTTAATCTTCACAACAACATTATGAGGTAAATGATAATAGTATGATCCCCCTTTTATAGATTAGGATGGCAAGACTGAGAACAGGAAAGGAAAAAGAAAAAACTTACCTTTAAAATGTGAGAATAACTTCAAACATGCAGGAAAGTCACAGGGGAAAGAGAATAATACAAAATACTTGGATGTCCTTTGCTTAGATTTATCTACCATCAGCATTTAGCCCATCTGTTCTATAATTTGATCTATAGACATAAAGAGAGAGATAGACAGGAGTTATTTGAGGATAATATACATATATCATGTTCCTTTAGTCATTATTTCACTGTACATTTTATTAGTAGTGATATTTGTCTATATAATCAAGGACTTTCATCAACCTCAGTAAATTTAACACTAATATAGACTTAATTTAATTTATTACCATTTTCCAATTCGCCACTTGAACTAGTCATTTTCTTCACAGAATTTTCCCTCTAGAAGAGTATCCAATCTGGGGCCAGTTGTTGCATTTAGCTGACATGTCTTTTTGGTTTCCTTTAATCTAGAAGTTCCATAGCAGTTCTTTGGCTTTGACGGCATTTTAAAGAAATTCTTTTTTTCTTAACAAAATATTCCAAAATTTGCATTTGTCTTATGTTTCCTAAAGATTAGGTTCAGGATATATCTTCTTGTTGGACTGACCTTTCGTGTAATGTCTAAATGGCATCTTATTGCTGTCTTTCTTTTTTTTTTTAAGTCTGCTTTCTGATATTTTGTAGCTACCCCAAGCTTGCTTCTGGTTTCCTTTTGCATGGACTGTTTTTTCTGTCCCTTCACTTTTAAGTCTGTGTATATCCATAGAGCTGAAGTTTTTCACAGGCAGCATGTAGATGGGTTTTGTTTTTTATTCACTAAGCCAGTTTTCATTTATCCATTGAAGCATTTAGTTACTTTTATGTAAAGTAAATATGTATAGGTATACACCTACTGACATGTAATTGGGTGGGGGTTGTTTTGTAGTTATCCTCTGTTCCTTTTTCTCTTGCTCTCTCTCCTTGTGGTTTGATGCCTTTCTTTCGTGTTACATTTAGATCCAGTTCTCATTATTTCTGTGTATTTACTATAGATTTTTTACTTTGTGGTCACCATGAGGCTCACTTATATCAGTTATATATGTAAAAAGATTTAAGTTGATAACAAATTGGGTTTGAACCACATTCTAAAACTGCACACTTTAGACCCCTTCTTTCACATTTTATCTTTTATGTCACATTTTATTTCTTTTTCATTTTGTGTATACCTTTACTCATTAGAGAAGGAAATGATAACCCACTCCAGCATCCTTGCCTGGGAAATCCCATGGACAGAGAAGCCTGGCGGGCTACAGTCCATGGGGTTGCAAAGAGTCAGACATGACTTAGTGACTAAACACACACACACCTTTACTAATTGTTGTAATTAGAGTTATATTTAGCCACTTTTGTCTTTAACCTTATTAGCTTTAAAATTGATTAATAGCTATCAAATGACACAGTAACAGAACTCCTGGATATCCCAGAGAAACAGACTTATGTAAACACAAAAGCGTGTACATGAGTGTTTATAAAAGTTTCACATATGATAGTCAAAAATTGGAAACACCTGTTATGTACATTAACAGACAATAGTTAAATTACAGCCTGTCTCATAGTGTATTACTCAGAAATAGCACTGAATAAAATTGATATGTGAACTATTTTAATGGAATTCACTTAGAATTATGATTCACTTGGAGCTTATAGTTGTATATAATATAAGGAATGGATATAATTGCATTTTTTTCAAATGGCTATTCACTTGTCCTAACAACAATGATTAAAATTATATTTTTATCTAGTGACTGAGCTATAAAATTTGTCACATACTGGATTTCTAAATATGCTTGTATCTATTTCTGAATTTGCCATTTTATTGCATTAGTCTGTCTAATCAAGTACCTGTATTATAAACCTTTACTGACAAAGGCATTATAATGTTTTTAAACAACTTGTATTTTCTTTTTGTCCAAAAATTGTTCAGTAGAAGAATTTTAACTTTCACATGATTCATTTTTATTATTTTTAGTCATAATTATTTATAATTCATTTATAATAAATTACATTTGAAGTATAAAATTTGAAAAAAATTTGATGATACCAGTGAAAACCATCACCTCAGTCAAAAAAATAAGTATATCACACACCCATCCCTGAAAAGTTTCTTACAACCCTTTGTATTTCCTGCATCCTGCTTTCCTTGGTCTACAATTCCTTCTTTCATCAGGCAAATACTGATCTGATTTCTTTCACTAGAGATGAGTTTGCATTTTCCAGGATTTTATATAATTAAACTTATACAATATGTATTCATTTTTCTGACTTCTTTCAGGAACCTAAAGGCTTTTGAGATTTAAGCAGAGTGTTGTAGGTATCAACTGTTCATTTCTTTTTATTGCTAACTAGCATTGCATTATACGAATATATCCTAAATTATTTTTCTATTCGCTGGTTGATGAACATTTGTGTTGTTTTTGTTTTCCCTCATCCTTCGTATTTTACATAATGAGCGGAAACCAAACAGAAAAGTAATGAAAGTATATAGATGAGAAGGGATGTGTTAAAACCATCCTTAATCTTAGACATGATTGTTTACATTGAAAGTCCTAAAAATTAACAAAGAAATTCCTAAAATTAATAAGCCAATTTACAAAGTTCCAGAATGAAAGTTCATTTTTAAAAGATCAATTGTATTCTACACACCAAAAACAACAAACAGTTGGAAAATATTTTTTTTTTTTACATTTCATTTAAGATGGCTTTCAAATGTGTAAAGTATAGTGAAATAAATTTAACAAAGGAGGGGAAAATTATTACACTGAAAAATATAAAATATTGCTTAGCTAAATTAGACCCAAGTAAAAGGACAGATAGGAAGTGCTCATGGAGTAGAAAGCTAAATATTACTAATATGAAAAATCACCCCTAATTAATCTATAGGTTTGATGCAATCTCAATAATAATCACTGCTGGATTTTTAATAGGAATTTATAAGCTAACTCTAATGTGAGAAGGGAAATGCAAATAACAGAATCGACCAAACAGATGAAAAAAGAATAATAAAGCTTTAGGACAAATACTATTTGACTTCAGCTTTTCAATGAAGCTACAGTAATCAGGATAGCTTTGCACTTGCATACAATTATAAAATAGATAAAATTGCAACCAAATAGAGAATCAATAAACAGATCCACACTTGTAATTTTCTCGAAGGCATCAATCAACTCAAATTGAAAGTAAAATATTTTTGATAATTGATGCTAAAGAATGGGTTATCATTTTGAAAAGGGGGAAAAAACTCCTTACTTTCTCACAGGTATACTAAATTAAATTAAGATGGATCAGACATCTAAGTGCAAATGTCAGAATTATAAAAGTTTAGTAGAAAGCATGAGATGACCTATAGCAAGGCAAAGATGTGCTAGGTGAATCACAGAAAGCGATAGCAACCACAAGGCAAATGCTATTTGTGTTCCTCTAGGAAGAGAGATCTTCCTTAAGACAGATTCTTAGAAGTAAAATATGGTTCAGAATATGATGCACAATTTAAATAAATATGTTATTTCAGTACCTTGGGAATTCTCCCCATAAATCACCCAGGGGATTTGGAACTTAGGAATTTCCCTTGCCTTATGACTATGAATGAGGCATTCAAAGAAGGACAACCAATGACAACTATCTCTGGCCAGAGAGCTAGCAGGCGTGGCAACAGTGAACAGTGGAACTGACTACCCTTACCAAACTTATACTCAAAAGGCTTCAATCAACTGAAATAATGAAGTGGCACAGGATGGAAATGAGGTATCTGTGGCATAAGAAAGAACAAGAGGTCAACTAGTGACATTCAGGTCAGGATGAAAAGTAGGTGCTGGTGAAAAGAAACAGTGCAAAAAAATATACCACAAAAGGAAAGAATAGAGGGCAGCTGGTTGCTGCCATAAAGAAGAAGAGAAGAATATAAACTTAATAAACACAGGGAAAAGGGATGTGCTGCGTTTTGTTCATTGATGTATCTACAGGAATTAGCTAGAGTCTGGCATAGAGTGGGCACTCAATAAATATTTGCTAAGCAAAGGAGACACAGATAGAAAGATCAGAATTTTGGACTCAGTGGGCGAAGGTGAGGGTAGGATGATCTGAGAGAGCACTGAGACATGGGTATTACCATACATAAAACAGATGGCCAGTGTAAGCTTGATGCTTGAAGCAGGGCACTCAAAGCCCACGCTCTGGGACAACCCAGAGGGATAGGGTGGGGGGGTTCAGGATTTGGGGGGCCACATGTATATACCTATGGCTGATTCATGTTGATGTATGGCAAAAGACCATCACAATATTGTAAAGAAATTATCCTCCAATTAATAAATAAATTAAAAAAAATTTTTTAAGAAAATGAATTAAGGAAAAAAAAATAAACAGACCTTGAGCACCTCGTATATTGAAACTCTATGTTTTCTTTCAAATTAGGAAAGAATCATGCATGGTTAAGAGCAAGTCATTTTACTTCAAACCTGTTAACAGTACTGCCATCAATGTGACCCCAGTTACGATAACTCCTCTGAGCTTCTGTGTGCATCTGGAAAAACGAAGACACTAGTAACATGGTGCTGTTACTATGGGACTTCCCTGGGGGCTCAGTGGTAAAGAATCTGCCTGCGGTGCAGGAAACATGACTTCAATTTCTGGGTTGGGAAGATCCCCTAGAGAAAGAAATGGCAACCCACTCCAGTATTCTTGCCTGGAGAATCCCATGGACAGAGCGGCCTCATGGCCTACAGTCCATGGGGTTGCAAAATAGTTGGACACGGCTTAGCAACTAAACAACAAAAGTGTGTTACTATAATGGTTTAAAAGATTATCTATAAAAAGCACATAGCCATTTGTTACATAGAATAAGTTCTATGTAAAACTGGGAGCTATTAATTTTATTAAAATATTCTACTTCATTTGGTTAACCACTTGGTATTTATTGAGTATCTAATATGTGAAAAACATTATGATACAGATGCAGGAATGAAAACGTCAGGCTTCCTTTTTATGGCTTGACTATGAGTTAGTAAAACGAAATTCTCCGAGTCAGGGAATGTTTCTCTTTATGACTTCTGTGTCATGAATGTACCCTTCAATTTTTCAGTGTCTGTCACATATTAGCTACCTGGTAAATATTTACTCTTGTGGTACATGCATTATTATTTTCTTATATTTTTATCTCCTAAGATGTGAGCTGAAGACACTGAAGTTGAACGGCTCTCTCAAGACCTACAAGATCTTTTAGAACTAACACCCAAAAAAGATGTCCTTTTCATTATAGGGGACTGGAATGCAAAAGTAGGAAGTCAAGAAACACCTGGAGTAACAGGCAAATTTGGCCTTGGAGTACAGAATGAAGGAGGGCAAGGCTAATAGACTTCTGCCAAGAGAACGCACTGGTCATAGCAAACACCCTCTTCCAACAACACAAGAGAAGACTCTACACATGGACATCACCAGATGGTCAACACCGAAAACAGACTGATTATGTTCTTTGCAGCCAAAGATGGAGAAGTTCTATACAGGCAGCAAAAATAAGACCAGGAGTTGACTGTGGCACAGACCATGAACTCCTTATTGCCAAATTCAGACTTAAATTGAAGAAATCAAGGAAAACAACTAGACCATTCAAGTATGACCTCAATCAAATCCCTTATGATTATACAGTGGAAGTGATAAATAGATTCAAGGGGTTAGATCTGATAGACATTGTGCCTAATGAACTATGGACAGAGGTTCATGATATTGTACAAGAGGCAGGGACCAAGACCATCCCCAAGAAAAAGAAATGCAAAAAAGAAAAATGGTTGTCTGAGGAGGCCTTACAAATAGCAGTGAATAGAAGAGAAATGAAAAGCAAAGGAGAAAAAGAAAGATATACTCATTTGAATGCAGAGTTACAAAGAATAGCGAAGAGAGATAAGAAGCCTTCCTCAGCGATCAATGCAAAGAAATGGAAGAAAACAATAGAATGGGAAAGACTAGAGATCTTTTCAAGACTATTAGAGATACCAAGAGAAAATTTCATGAAAACATGGGCTCAATAAAGGACAGAAATGGTATGGACCTAACAGAAGCAGAAGATATTAAGAAGAGGTGGCAAGAATACACAGAAGAACTGTACAAAAAAGATCTTTATAACCCAGATGACCACGATAGTGTGATCATTCACCTAGAGCCAGACATCCTGGAATGTGAAGTCAAGCGGGCCTTAGGAAGCATCACTATGAACAAAGCTAGTGGAGGTGATTGAAATTCCAGTGGAGCTATTTCAAATCCTAAAAGATGATGCTGTGAAAGGGCTGCACTCAATATGCCAGCAAATTTGGAAAACTCAGCAGTGGCTACAGGACTGGAAAAGGTCAGTTTTCATTCCAATCCCAAAGAAAGGCGATGCCAAAGAATGCTCAAACTACCACACAATTGCATACATCTCACATGCTAGCAAAGTAATGCTCAAAATTCTCCAAGCCAGTCTTCAACAGTACATGAATAATGAACTTTCAGATGTTGAAGCTGGATTTAGAAAAGGCAGAAGAATCAGAGATCCTATTGCCAACATTCGTTGGACTACTGAAAAACAAGAGAGTTCCAGGAAAACATCTACTTCTGTTTTACTGACTACACCAAAGCCTTTGACTATGTGGATCACAACAAACCCTGGAAAATTCTTAAAGAGATGGGAATACCAGACAACTTGACCTGCCTCTTGAGAAATCTGTATGCAGGTCAGGAAGCAACAGTTAGAACTGGATGTGGAACAACAGACTGGTTCTGAATCGGGAAAGGAGTACCTTAAGGCTGTATATTGCCACTCTACTTATTTAACTTCTATGCAGTTACATCATGAGAAACGCTGGACTGGAAGAAGCACAAGCTGGAAAAAAGATTGCCAGGAGAAATATCAATAACCTCAGATATGCAGAGGTTATTGCATTAAAAAAAAAAAAAAAAAAAAAAACACCTCTCTGCCACCCTTATGGCAGAAAGTGAAGAAGAACTAAAGAGCTTCTTGATGAAAGTGAAAGAGGAGAGTGAAAAAGTTGGCTTAAAACTCAATATTCAGAAAGCTAAGATCATGGCATCTGGTCCCATCACTTCATGACAAATAAGATGGGGAAACAGTGGAAACAGTGTCAGACTTTATTTTTGGGGGCTCCAAAATCACTGCAGATGGTGACTGCAGTCATGAAATTAAAAAACGCTTGCTCATTGAAAGAAAAGTTATGACCAAGCCAGACATATATTAAAAAGCAGAGACATTACTTTGCCAAAAGGTCCACCTAGTCAAAGCTATGGTTTTTCCAGTAGTCATGTATGGATATGAGAGTTGGAGTATAAAGAAAGCTTGGCCGGACTGATGCTGAAGCTGAAGCTCCAATACTTTGGCCACTTGATGCAAAGAACTGACTCATTGGAAAAGATCCTGATGCTGGGAAAAATTGAAGGCAGGAGGAGAAGGGGACGACAGAGGATGAGATGGTTGGATGACATCACTGACTCAATGGACATGAATTTAAGTAAACTCTTGGTGTTGGCGATAGACAGGGAGGCCTGGTGTGCTGCAGTCCATGGAGCTGCAAAGAGTCAGACACAACTGAGTGACTAAACTGAACTGAAGATGTGAACACCGCAAGTTCAGTAGTTGTGTCTGATTCAGCCCTGTTTTTCTCAATGCCCAGCACAGGGCTTGCCACGTGGAAAACTTCAATGTCTGTGTGTGTGCTTAGTCACTTCAGTCATTTCCGACTCTTTGTGATCCTATAGATGGGAGCCTGCCAGGCTTCTCTGTCCATGAGATTCTCTAGGCAAGAATACTGGAATGGGTTTTCATGTCTTCCTCCAGGAGATCGTCTCTACCCAGCAATCAAACTTACATCTCCTGCATCTACTGCATCGCCGGCAGATTCTTTACCCACTAAGTCATCAGGGAAGCTGTTTAGACTACAGTTGTACAGGTAACTCATTTTGCAACCTGGGTAAGAATCAATATTTCAGTCTCTCCACCTATAAAATGAAAATAATAACTGCAACTATATCTTAAAGTTGTTGTAAAGATCAAATTAATTAATATAAATAAAGCATATATAAAAACATCTCACACATACTATATTATTATCATCACCATCTGTCTCTTAAAAATAAGTTCTCCTTACTCAGAACTTCTTATTTTTCCAGCATATAGCATCCTAAGTCAAGCATTAGATTGCTCTCTGATTTTCCTCTGTGCTGCTTGCCTATAAATGAAATATACAATCAAAAAATAGTATTTGAAGAAAATGTGCAATCAAATAAAGCAGGCAGAAATTACAAGGCAGAAAGAAGAAATTAGACCAAAGTCAACAAGAAAACCAAACAAAAGGGATTTTTCAAAATGAAAGGTGGGAGGCAAAACCTAGAGAGATTAATCCCATGATCTCAAGGATGATGTATATTGTCCAGTGTTGTATTTTGATAACAGATATTAAAAGAACATGGTGAATGAATTAATTCCTTACACAATAAAAAGGGGGCTTCAGGAGACATTGGGGAACTTAGAAAGGTGTTAGGCACAAAAAGTGGGGAAAAATAAAGGTGTTTATCTGGCACTTATAAAATTTGATCTATTAAATAAAAAGCTTTGATTCCATAATTCTAAAACTCCAAACTTTATTACTACCTTTGGCTGCAGGAGATATGCCCCTTTTCATACTTTATCCTTCACTAGGACTTTGTATTGCTTAGTGAATCCTGGTCTAGCTTGGTTCACCTGACTCCATGATCCCCTTGTTGATACAGGACTCTAGCCTTCAACTCTCAGCACACAGGACCCAGGCACAATGCAGCCCCTCGGCCCGCACACAGACGGATCTACCCTGGGGCTTCAACATGATGAAGAAGGATTCAGAATGCTTCCAAGCAACAAGGTCAGCATCCGAAACCTGCTCTTCTAACACCACGTCAGTGTCCCGTTCCTAAAGAAAAGGCGCTGTCCACACAGAGGCACACAGAGAAACGTGCAAACACACATATATTTATATGTTACATGTAATTTTAATTTTTATTTAATATATATTAAATTACCATACAGTCGCACACATTTCACATGCTAGGAGGGCTATGCTTGAAATTCTTCAAGCTAGGCTTCAGCAGTGTGTGAACTGAGAACTTCCAGATGGACAAGGTGGGTTTAGAAAAGGCAGAGGAACCAGAGATCAAATTGCCAACATTCATTCGATCATAGAGAAAGCAAGGGAATTCCAGAAAATCAACTACTTCTGCTTCATTGACTATGCTAAAACCTTTGACTGCGTCAGTTCAGTTCAGTTTAATCGCTCAGTCATGTCCGACTCTTTGCGACCCCATGGACTGAAGCATGCCAGGCTTCCCTGTCCATCACCGACTCCCAGAGCTTACTCACTTATGTTCATCGAGTCAGCCATCTCATCCTCTGTCGTCCACTTCTCCTCCTGCCTTCAATCTTTCACATCATCAGGATCTTTTCTAATGAGTCAATTCTTCGCATCAGGTGGCCAAAGTTGTGGTCCACACAGTCAAAATGATGTCTCTGTTTTGCTCCTTGGAAGGAAACCTATGACAAACCTAGATAGTGTATTAAACAGCAAAGACATCATTTTCACTGTGTGGATCATAACAAACTGGAAAATTCTTCAAGTGGTAGAAATACCAGACCATCTTACCTCCCTCCTGAAAAATCTGTGTGCAGGTCAAGAAGCAATAGTTAAAACCAAACATGGAACAATGGATTGGTTCCAAACTGGAAAAGGAGTACGTCAAGGCTGTATATTGCCACTTTGCTTATTTAACTTATATGCAGAGTACATCATGTTAAATGCCAGGCTGGATGAAGCACAAGCTGGAACCAAGATGCCAGGATAAATATCAATAACCTCAGATATGCAGATGACACCACCCTTATGGCAGAAAGCAAAGAAGTAAAGAGCCTCTTGATGAAAGTGAAAGAGGAGAATGAAAAAGCTTGCTTAAAACTCAATGTTCAGAAAAAAAAGATTATGGCATTTAGTCCCATCACTTCATGGCAAATAGAAGGGGGAAAAATGGAAGCAGTGACAGATTTTGTTTTCTTGGGATCAAAATTACCGCAGATGGTGACTGCAGCCATGAAATTAAGATGCTTCCTCCTTGGAAGGAAAGCTATGACAACACTAGACAGTGTATTAAAAAACAGAGACGTTATTTTTGCTGACAATGATCTGTATAGTCAAAGCTATGGTGTTTCTAGTAGTTGTATATGGATGTGAAAGTTGGACCATGAAGAAGGATGAGTACTGAAGAATTGATGCTTTCAAATCTTGGTGCTAGAGAAGACACTTGAGAGTACCTTGGACTGCAAGGAGATCAAACCAGTCAATCCTAAACCAACCTTGAATATTCACTGGAAAGACTGATGCTGAAGTTCCAATACTTTGGCCACCTGATGCGAAGAGCTGACACATTGGAAAAGACCCTGTTTCTGGGAAAGACTGAAGGCAGGAGAAGGGGATGACAGAGGATAAAACGGCCATGAATCTGAGCAAACTCTGGGAGATAGTGACGGACAGAGGAGCCTGATATGCTGCAGGCCATGGGGTTGCAAAGAACAAAACGTGACTTAGCAACTGAACAACAACAGTATAAACATGTAAGTGCATATATGTATACATATAAATTAACACATATTTAGAAAATGCTATACAAAATCCATAAGCGTCAGAAGCCACTAGTCATCAAAAATTACTATAATTTAAAAATACTTTTTCTATCATTTCCCCCTCTCATACACACACACATACATACACAATGTTTCCATGAAATTGAAATTCTTAAGTTCATGCAGCTTTGTGGCCAGTACTCACATAATTTATTATGAATGTCTTTCCTTGACATTAAATATGAATGCATTGCGTTTTTATTAGTAGTATTATATTCCACTATATGGATGTGCCATAGTTAACCAACCTTTTACTTTTATGTTATTAAATCATGACAAATTCATCCCTTAATATAAATAACTGTGCAGTGAAAATCCTTACATACAACTCATTCTCTCCAACCTATTATTTCCTTCAAATGTGCTGCTGAAACTGAAATTACTAGCAAATAACATAAACATGTTTAGACTCCACATTTGTCATTTATTCACTGTCATTCTGCCTCTTTTTGATCCCATGGACTGTAGCCTGTCAGGCTGCTCTGACTATGGGAAGGAAAACTGGAGGAGGTTGCCATTTCCTCCTCCAGAGGATCTTTCCAACCCAGGGATTGAAACTCTATCTCCTACACAGGCAGGCCAAACATCAGTTCAGTTCAGTCCCTCAGTCCTGTCTGACTCTTTGTGACCCCATGGACTGCAGCACGCCAGGCCTCTCTGTCCATCACCAGCTCCCGGAGTTTACTCGAACTCAGGTCCATTGAGTCGGTGAAGCCATCCAACCATCTCATCCTCTGTCATCCCCTCCTCTTCCTGCCGTCAATCTTTCCCAGCATCAGGGTCTTTTCCAGTGAGTCAGTTCTTCGCATCAGGTGGCCAAAGGATAGGAGCTTCAGTTTCAGCAGCAGTCCTTCCAGTGAATATTCAGGACTAATTTCCTTTAGGATGGACTGATTGGATTTCCTTCCAGTCCAAGGGACTCACAAGAGTCTTCTCCAACACCACAGTTCAAAAACATCAATTCTTCAGCGCTCAGCTTCCTTTATAGTCAAACTCTCATATCCACACATGACTACTGGAAAAGACATAGCTTTGACTAGATGGACCTTTGTTGGCAAAGTAATGTCTCTGCTTTTTAATACGCTGTCTAGGTTGGTCATAACTTTTCTTTCAAGGAGCAAGCGTCTTTTAATTTCATGACTACAATCACCATCTGTAGTAACAGATTTTAGAGCCCAAAGAAAATAAAGTCTGTCAATGTTTCCAATGTTTCCCCCATATATTTGCCATGAAACGGGGCCATATGCCATGATCTTAGTTTTCTGAATGTTGAGTTTTAAGCCAATTTTTTCCTCTCCTCTTTCACTTTCATCAAGAGAGTCTTTAGTTCTTTTTCACTTTCTGCCAATAAGGGTGGTATCACCCACATATCTTAGGTTATTGATATTTCTCCCTGCAATCTTGATTCCAGCTTGCGCCTCATTCAAACCGACATTTCACATATGTACTCTGCATGTAAGTTAAATAAGCTGGGTGACGATATACAGCCTTAACGTACTCCTTTCCCGATTTGAAACCAGTCTGCTGTTCCATGTCCAGTTCTAACTGCTGCTTCTTGACCTGCATACAGATTTCTCAGGAGGCAGATCAAGTGAGCTGATGTTCCCATCCCTTGAAGAATTTTCCAGTTTGTTGTGATCCACACAGTCAAAGGCTTTGATGTAGTCAATAAAGCAGAAGTAGATGTTTTGCTGGAACTGTCTTGCCTTTATGATGATCCAAGAGATGTTGGCAATTTGATCTCTGGTTCCTCTGCCTTTTCTAAATCCAGCTGGAATATCTGGAAGTTCACAGTTCATGTACTGTTGAAACCTGGCTTGGAGAATTTTGAGCATTACTTTGCTAGCATGTGAGATGAGTGCAATTGGGTGGCAGTTTGAGCATTCTTTGGCATTGCCTTTTTTTTGGGATTGGAATTAAATCTGACCTTTTCCAAATTTTCCAAATTTGCTGACATATAAAGTGCAGCACTTTAACAGCATCATCTTTCAGGATTTGAAATAGCTCAACTGGAATTTCATCACCTCCACTAGCTTTGTTCATAGTGATGTTTCTTAAGGCCCACTTGACTTCACATTCCAGGACGTCTGGCTCTAGGTAAATGATCACACCATCGTGGTTATCTGGGTCATGAAGATCTTTTTTGTCTAGTTCTTCTGTGTATTCTTGCCACCTCTTCTTAATATCTTCTGCTTCAGTTAGGTCCATACCATTTCTGTCCTTTAATGAGCCCATCTTTGCATGAAATATTCCCTTGCTATCTCTAATTTTCTTGAAGAGATCTCTAGTCTTTTCCATTCTATTGTTTGCCTCTATTTCTTTGCATTGATCACCCAGGAAGGCTTTCTTATCTCTCCTTGCTATTCTTTGGAACTCTGTATTCAAATGGGTATATCTCATGATTATACAGTGGAAGTGACAAATAGATTCATAGACTTGGATTACGGTGATATTGTATGTTTTGCCTTGGAAACAGAGATCATTCTGTCATTTTTGAGACTGCATCCAAGTACTGCATTTCAGGTTCTTTTGTGGAGTGTGATGGCTACTCCATTTCTTCTAAGGATTCTTGCCCACAGTAGTAAATACAATGGTCATCTTAGTTAAATTCACCCATTCCAGTTCATTTTAGTTCGCTGATTGCGAAAATGTGAAAGTTCACTCTTGCCATCTTCTGTTTGACCACTTTCAATTTGTCTTGATTCATGGACCTAACATTCTAAGTTCCTATGCAATATTGCTCTTTACAGCATCGTTCTTTACTTCCATCACCAGTCACATCCACAACTGGGATGTTTTCAGGAGCACTGTCTCCTACCACTTCCAATTCTCTTTGCACTATAACACTGCTGCCTCTAGGAGACACAATGAACACAGCAAGGATATTAGGGACCTGAGAAAAGAGAAAAACTTCCATTTTAATGTAACATTGTGGAATATAACTAACAAATGGAAATTGCCAACACAGATTGTAGCATATTTTATTCAGCATAAAATCTTTTTTATTTCTTTCAGAAAGGCAGTAGATATAAGACTCATAGGAAATAATAAAGGCATACCAGAATTCTTGCATGAAAAATGAGATTTTTAATCTTGAAACAAATTTTCTTTTTCATCTCACTGGTATGTTGTAGTGAATATACTTGCATGGGAATAAATGGGTCATAATCATTTTTATTTATTTCCAATAAGATTTTCAAACTCTCCTACTGACCTTTTAAAATAAATATTTAGGCTCAGATATTACCCTTACCTAGAAAAGAAGTAGAAATGTGCAAATTACAGCTCTATTATCAACATGACAATTACACAATGTCTTCTCTATCCTGCAGTGACTTCTCTGATAATATGTATAGCCAACAGTGACAGTTCTACCCTACAGCTATTTTTTCCATCTTCTATTCTAGCACAGTTCAGATTTTGACTAACTGAGTATCCATTCCTCCCAACAACTAGCTTAGGCCAGTCATGATGTTCATTCCCTTTCTCAGTGATCGGTTCCAAATTTGGCATGAGACACAACTCCTTCCAATGAACTGTGAAGAAAAGTGAGTTGGGATGTTTATGGGAAAGATTTTTTTATCAGTATGCAAAGGGACTGGATGTTTTCAGGTAAGGAAAGTGGAAAAGACATTTTTAGAAATAAAATTATGATAAGCAGGTGTACAGATTGTGTATTCTGAGTAGTAAATTGGTAGATGAATTTGCTAAAAGAAGAGACTCAATATATAAGTCTTATGTGCAATGCTAAAATAAACTTGAATTTTCATTCTCTCAAATGTATTTATTAAGCATATGCCTTATGCCAAGAGTTTTCTGAGTTGGGGACAAAAATAAAAATATAAGCAAACAGAACAATTTTCTATAGTATTAAGTGCTATGATGCCACTAAGACAGGACAAAATATAAAAGACTGACAAGAGGACGGTATTTGGGCAGGATGACCAAAGTGAGCAACTGAAAAGATATTTGACTAAGACCTCATCAATAAGCAAAACTGATCATAAGAAGTTGTGAAGAATGGAACTTCAAGCAAGGAAAAAACTACAAATTCAAAGGCTTGGGGGCATAAGAGTTTTGTTACCAAAAAATAGAGGGTAATGCTTATATGCACAGGCTGTATCATTGAGGGCATCAGAATTTGTGATGAAAAGTTAATGCTAATTCTAAGTGAAGTAAGAGATAAACAGAGAATTGTAAGCAGGGAAACAATAAGAGTCTAATTAATTTTTCAAAGATCTCCCTCAGTTTGCTGAGTGAGGATTAAACTGGAGAATAAGATAGAAATGTACATATTAGAAATAACAGTATCATAGGCTAGGAGTCCAGTGGACGAGTAGGAAAACTGAAAATACATTGTGAAGGACCACTGACAAAGCTTGCTCATGTTTTTAGCACAAGGTGAGGTAAAGGAAAGAATGATTCCAGCTTTTCATCTAAGTAACTGTGAGCGCTGTGATACCATCCACTAAGATATAAGAAGACTGGAGAAAGAAACGTTGGAGATGGATAGTAAACCAATAGTTCTTTGCTGGACACACTAAATTTGAAACCCATTCTTCTTTTAGTCTCCGGAAGCTGCCAGCATGCCTTGGCTTATAGCTGAATCTCTCTAATCTCTCTCTGGTCATGTGGGTTTCTCCTATTCTATGTCTGTGTTGTCAACTCTCCATCTGCCTCTGTCTTACAGAAACATATATAGCTGTATTTATGAACCACTTGGATAACCCAGGATAATCTCATCTCAATATCCTTTACTTAATTACATCTGCAAAGACAAATCCCAGGGATTAGAAGGCAGATATCTTTTAGAAGCCCATTTTCTATCTACCATAAATAGGAACTGAAAAATCAGAAAGACACAGAAAATAATTAACATCTGAAAGGTTTTTTTTCTGGTGAAATATAAAAGAAAAAAAAAAAGGAAAGTAGTAGCTGAGAGGTAGGGGGAGGCATGTAGCTTATTTCTTTGTTTGTATGCTTATTAAGACAACAGATGCCAAAAAGTTTTTGTCCTTGCACTGGGAGGACCCAGAGGAGTCGGGTGGAAGGGGGGGGGGGGTGGGAGGAGGGATCGGGATGGGGAATACATATAACTCTATGGCTGATTCATGTTAATGTATGACAAAACCCACTGAAATGTTGTGAAGTAATTGGCCTCCAACTAATAAAATAAAAAAATTTAAAAAAAAGTTTTTGTCTTGATGGAAAGAGTCAATGGCAAAAGAGAAACAGTAATGTAGGAGCAGATAATTTGGCTCATAGCTGATTAAATTATTTTGAAGTTTTAGACAGGGCTAGGAAAAGGAGTACGTCAAGGCTGTATATTGTCACCCTGCTTATTTAACTTATATGCAGAGTACATCATGAGAAATGTTGGGCTGGAAGAAGCACAAGCTGGAATCAAGATTGCCAGGAGAAATATCAATAACCTCAGATATGCAGATGACATCACCCTTATGGCAGAAAGTGAAGAGGAACTAAAAAGCCTCTTGATGAAAGTGAAAGAGGACAGTGAAAAAGTTGACTTAAAGCTCCACATTCAGAAAACTAAGATCATGGCATCTGGTCCCATCACTTCATGGCAAATAGATGGGGAAACAGTGGAAACAGTGTCAGACTTAATTTTGGGGGCCTCCAAAATCACTGCAGATGGTGACTGCAGCCATGAAATTAAAAGACGATTACTCCTTGGAAAGAAAGTTATGACCAACCTAGATAGCATATTAAAAAGCAAAGACATTACTTTGCCAACAAAGGTCCGTCTGGTCAAGGCTGTGGTTTTTTCAGTGGTCATGTATGGATGTGAGAGTTGGACTGTGAAGAAAGCTGAGCACCGAAAAATTGATGTTTTTGAACTGTGGTGTTGGAGAAGACTCTTGAGAGTCCCTTGGACTGCAAGGAGATCCAACCAGTCCATCCTAAGGGAGATCAGTCCTGGGTGTTTATTGGAAAGACTGATGATGAAGCTGAAACTCCAATACTTTGACCACCTCATGTGAAGAGTTGACTCATTGGGAAAACCCTGATGCTGGGAGGGATTGGGGGCAGGAAGAAAAGGGGACAACAGAGGATGAGACAGCTGGATGGCATCACCGACTCGATGGGCATGAGTTTGAGTAAACTCCGGGAGTTGGTGATGGACAGGGAGGCCTGGCGCCCTGCGATTCATGGGGTCGCAAAGAGTTGGACACGACTGGGCAACTGAACTGAACTGAACTGAACTGATGATATGGTCATGCTAGTATTTTATACAGATTGCGCTGGGAACAGTGAGGACAGATCAAACATCTTATTATCAGTCTTTATTTTCCTTTATAATTTTAGATGTAAAATTTTCAACTGGACCTGTATTTTTAAAAAGTATATCCCAATAACCGTAGGATAGGGTATAAGCCATTAGGATCTAGTAACTGCTGAGCTCTCCAACTTCATAACCTATCATACTTTCAAAAAATTCTATTAAGTGATTTAGAGCTCCTATACACATTTAGCTGTTTCACACTGTATGGTTTTGTACATGCCTTTTCACCCAGGTAAACGTTTGTCTTTTTAAAGCTTCCTTGCTTTTCTGACAAAGTAATGTTTAACTATCAAATCCTACCTCAAATAGCATAAAATACATTACACCTACTTTGTATACTTAAATGTCATGTATTTATCTATTCTCTTTAGTGTATTAACTTGGCAGCTTTTGCATGGGTTCACTGTTCTACTAGTAAAAATATGATATGACTGATTTCCTTAATTAATCATGAGCCCAATAAGAGCAAGTCCAATGTCTTGCCTTCTACAACCCTACTCTCTTATATAGAGCCATGCTCAGAGGAGGTGTTCAATAAACATTTCACTAAATGTATGAAATACTTTGAATTTGTTTATTTGTTTTAGCTTAGATATTCTAATTTATAAGGATGCAGAAAATCTTTACTATTTCATTAAATAGTTATTTATTTACCCTCTCTCTTACCTATTTATCTAAATTGAGCAAGCTTATTTGGTATGCTCAATATCCTTAGATTTGTACAACTTTTATATGTTTATAATTTCCCCCAGCCCTTCCTAAATGAGATATTGCTGAAAGTATTCTTCTCTAGGAGAAGGCTTCAGCTCTGAACAAGGACTGAAGATTTGGCTTGACCTGAAAGAAGGGCTACTTGGGGGAAAAGAAAACCAGCAGAGCGTCTGATAATCACAAAGACTGGCAAAAAGTTTGGAATCCAGACAATCCCCAAAATACAGCAGATTTCTCCATGGGAAACAAGCTGAGACCTGAAACTTCATGTAGGAAATGGTGAGAATGAAATCTCCTAAAGCCGCACAGTGCTTAGGAGATGATGCTCAATGAGAGAAAGACGACTCCTCTCAAACACAAGATCAGGTTTCTCTGAAGACATTTAACATATCTGAGTCTCTATGGGATGAGACTAAAGAATGAAGTGCCTATTATATATAGAATGTATAAACAACAAGGTCCTACTGCATAACACAGGGAACAATATTCAATATCCCGTGATAAACCACAATGGAAAAGTATACTAAAAAGAATACATATATCTAAATCACTTTGCTATACAGCAGAAATTAATACAACACTGTAAAGCAACTATATGTGTGTGTGTTTGGTTGCTCAGTCATGTCTAACTCTTTGTGACCCTTTGGACTGTAGGCTTCTCTGACCATGGGATGTTTCAGGCAAGAATACTGGAGTGGGTTGCCATTTCCTCCTCTAGGGGATCTTCCAGACCCAGAGATTGAACCTGCGTCTCCTGCATTGCAGGCAGATTCTTTACCGGCTGTGCCATCACGGAAACCCAGAGAAGCCATACTTCAATTTAAAAATTTTAAATTACAAAAAAAAAAGGTGAGTGAAATGCCAAAGCATTGAAAGGAGAGATCTGAACACCTCCCCACCACCCCTTCAACACACACACACACACACACACACACACACACACACACATCTCTTAGGTGTGAGAAGACAAATACTGCTGTGTTCTCAAATGAAAATTTGGTAGATCTTTATCTGAAGAATTAATGCTAAAATGACTACTAAATCGTAACGCAGCTCAGCTACAACAAAATTGTCGGTAGGAATTAGCTAATCATTCCAACTGATTAAAAAAGCAAAGTAGAATCCTTCCCTGGTGAAAAACACCATACAGCAAACATCACAGTCCTGTCATACAAAATGCCGGGCATATGATAATTCTATCAAAGTAAGCTGCATACAAAAAGGGAAGAAAACATGACCAATTCCAAAGAGAAATACAAAAGCAAAACAGGAAACATAACACCAATCTGTCAGATCATGTAAATATCATAAAAGCTTTTAAACATTAAAACTATTAAAACTAAAACATTAAAAAAAACAGAATATTATAGAAAAAATACATAAATACAAAAAAAGTCAAAAGAAAAACATATAAAATAATCTAATGGAACATCTAGAACTGAAACATACAATGGTTGAAACTAAGAACCCAATGGACAGAATTTTGTAAGATCGAATTAGAAAATTCAAATATCATAGTTAGAAGCGTTCCAAAATGAACACAAAAAAGACAAGAATGAGAGAACAGAAAAGACCATGAGAAACATGTGCTACCCAGTATAACAGACTAAACTTAGTTGAAATTTCATTCCCAAAAGAAGTTAAAATTGCAGGATATCTGAAGGCAATAAATGGCTGGAAATTTCTAAAACTGAAGAAAAATATCAATCATGAGATTCAAGAAATTAAAAAAGAGTAGACAGGTCAAAGACACAAATAAATCACATAAAAGCACATCATAGGAAATGCTTTTAAAAAATGCAAGGCAGAGGAAACGTTAAATGCAGTCATTAAAAATTTAAAAAGACATACTCAAAGAAGAAAAAATGGAGAGTAAGCTTTTTCTGTTTTTTTAAACGTTTCTTGACACTTACTTAAATTTATACTTTTGATGAAAATATATTCACATTCTATATATTTTTAATGAAATTCAAATATTTTAATCCTTAACTCATTAGTTTCAGTAGAACAAGACAACTCTTGATTAATGTAATGGGCCAACTGGTGACCTGAAAGATATCAGGTTCCAATCCCTGTTTACCTTATTTGATAAAGGGTCTTCGCATTTACAGATGTGACCAAGTTAAGAACTTTTATTAAAATTCAGGTTGTGCATGTAAGTTTTTAAAGGTGTAAGACAAGACTTAATATATGTACACACTGGGAAGTGATTGCCACAATCAAATTAATTAAAATATTCATCATCTCACAGAGTTACCTTTTTTGAGCGTATGGTAAGAACACGTAAGATCTACTCTCAATCTACTTTAAGTATACAAGACAGTCTTGTTAACTTCAATCATCATGATATACATCAGATTTCCAGAACTTAGTCATCTTATAACTGAAAATTTGTAACCTCTAACCAACATCTTTCTATATCTGCCCCCTTAACCCCTAGTACCTGGCAACCAACATGCTACTCTCTGGTTCCATGATTTTTGTTACTGATGAAAGATGAAATAAATGGAAAGATATTTCATGCTCATGGATGGAAAGAATTATTATTGGTAGAATAGCCATACTACCCAAAGTGATCTACAGATTCAAGGCAACCTTTCTCAACATTCGAATAGTATTTTTCACACAGATATTAAAAGAACCCTAAATACGTGTTTAACTACAAAAGTTCCTGAATAACAAAAACAGTTTCAAGAACGAACAAAGCTGGAGGCATCACACCGATTTCAAACAATATTACAAAGTGCAGTTGTCAAAACAGCATGTGTGTGTGCTAAGTTGCTTCAGTCATGTCCAACTCTTTGCAACCCTATGGATGGTAACCTGCCAGGCTACTCTGTCCCTGGGATTTTCCAGGCAAGAGTACAGGTGGGTTGCCATGCCCTCTTGCAGGGGATCTTCTGACCCAGGGATCGAACCCATGACTCATTGGCAGGCAGATTCTTTACCACAAGTACCATCTGTGAAGCCCATCAAAACAGCATAGCATTCACATAAAAACAGGCACATAGATTGATGGAGCATAATTGAGAGCCCAGAAATAAATCCATGTACATATGGTCAATTAATTATTAAGAAAGGAGTCAAGAATATACAATAGAAAAAGACAGCCTTTTCAATATACAGTGTTTGGAAAACTGTACACTCACATAGAAAATAATAAAATCAGACCCTATCTTACACTAAACACATAAAAGCAATTCAAGATGGATTAAAGACTCAAATTTAATACCTGAAACTATAAAATTCCTAGAATAAAACAGTGGGTAAGTTCCTTGACATTAATTTCAGCAGTTTTTGGATTTGACATCAAAAGTAAAGGCAACAAAAGTAAAAATAAACAAGTAGAACTACATCATACTAAAAATTCACAGCAAAGAAAAACAATCTTCACAAAATGAAAAGACAACCTATAGAACCGAAGAAAATATGTACAAATCATAATCTGTTAAATCATCAAAATCCAAAACATGTAATCTATGCAATCAGCAACAGGAAAACAACCTGATTAAAAAGTGGGCAGAAGCTCTGAATAGACATCTTTCCAAAGAAGACATAAAAATCTGCAGCAGGCACATGAAAAGATGTTCACTAGCTCTAATTATTAGAAAACTGCAAATCAAAACAGCAGTGAGATATCAGCTAACACCTGTTGGGATGGTTACCATCAAAAAGATAAGAGTGATTATCATTTTTCAGGTCTCACTTCCACTGCCTTTCTTTGAGCAAAAATGTGCAGCCTCTAGTTGCTTGGGAGTACAGTGCAAAGCCAACTTCTCACACCCATCAGTCCAGCCAATTCATTGAGTGACTAGTATGAGCCATGCAAAGCTCCAGGCACAGGATATAGGCAGGTATAGCGGCAAATGAAATATACACAATTTCGGCCTTGGTCACACTCCAGTGAGAGACGAACAGCAAACCAGGAAACAAACATGATATCTAATGAGATGACAGAGGAACACAAGTAGACAGCATAAAAGATAAAACAAACATCAGAAAAGGATGCTACGGAGACAGCGAGCAGCAGGGCCTCGCCTGGCATAGGCCAGCGAGGGCAGCAGCGAGTGGAGCCCCATGCAGAGCGTGAGCAAGACGTCCGAGGCCAGGAAGAGGGCCAAGGCGCTGTCAGGGCCCTGGACACAGGCCGTGGCGCTGGTGGGGCTCCCCGTGGCTCCTCCCGCGGAGAGCGCGGGATGCCAGTCTGTGGTCAGGGACGGGCCCATCCTCCCTGCCTCTCAGGCCCTCCCTCTCTGCTCAAACCAGAACCAAAATGAAAATTCTCCCTGCTGAGACATATACTGCAGTTCCCACAGCATCCTGAGACCTTGGTAGACCCTGAGGGGTCCCGCAGCCACGAGCCTTCTGATGCTGGGAGGGTATCCGTATCCTGCCCAGCTCCTCTCCGATGGGCAGAACACGCTGCGGCCAAGGAGGCAGGCGTCCTCCAAGGTTTCACCTGCGTCTGGTTTCGCCTCCGACCCTCTGGACTCTCCATCTCTCTTTATTGCCTTCTGATGGGGTCAGATATTTTAGATCAGCGGGGAGTCATCTCAGAGAGCTCCTCTCCCTGCCCTCAGCCCAAAGCACCCACCAAGTCAACTGTGAAAGAGGCTCAGGGCACAGACTCTCCCACAGCCTCGAAGCTGGGCTGCCGATCTGGGGAGTCCTTACCGGTTAGAAAATCCCGGTGCTCTCCTGTCCACCGGAGCGGGGGGAACTTACCTTGTCCCCCACACACGTGTCAATGTGTGTGCACATATCTACACACTACACTCTCCCATGAACACACACCCTATCATGGGGTACACACGCATACACTCACACACGTACTCTAACACACGCTCTCACTCAGAGACCCACTCACGCACATACACACAATCACACATATATACTCAAATACACAAACTCACAGGAAAAAAAAAAAAGCAAGAGATAACAAGTGCTGGCAAGGATATGGTGGAAGGGGAAAACCTGTGCATTTTGATAAGAATGTAAAAATTAGTGCAGCCTCTATAGAACATATTATGGAGGTTCCTCAAAAAACAGAACTCCCTACTGTATGACCCAGCAATCTCACTGCTGGGTATGTATTCAATGTGGATTTCCCACATATATCTTGGAAATCAACAAGGTGATTCATCCATTGACAGACATTTAGGTTGTTTCTAAACACTGTCTATTGTGCATAATGCTGCAATGAATGTGGGATTACAGGTATACTTTTGAGATCCAGTTTTCATTTTCATATGTATTCAAAGGAAATGTATATTTCCATACATATACTGGAAATCAACAAGGTGGATTTAAAGTTTATATGACGGGGGTCCCTGGTGGCTCAGTGGCAAAGAATCTACCTGCCAGTGCAGGAGGCGTGAGTTCCATCCCTGATCTGGGAAGTTCCCACATGCTGTGCAACAGCTAAGCCCATACACAGCGATGGAGCCTTGCTCTAGCGTCTAGGATCCACTACCGCTGAGCCCACAGGTTGCAACTACTGAAGCCCGCAGGCCCTGGAACCCGTGCTCTGCAACTGCAGATGCCACTGCGGTGAGAAAGCTGTGCATTGCACCTAGAGAGTAGCCCCTGCTCGTCACAACTAGAGAAAAGCCCCCCGCAGTCATGAAGACCTAACGCAGCCGGGTCTTTATTAAAATAAATAAATAAAAGTATTTTTAAAAAATAAAGCTTATATAAGAATACAAATGACTTAGAATGGTCTAGATCTCATATCTTGAAAATAAATGAATTCAAAAAACTTGTAACACTGAATCTTAAAATGTGCCATAAAGCTACAGTAATTAAGACTGTGAATTAACAATGCAAGGACAGACAAATGGAGCAATTAAACCAACGAAAAAATGCAGAAACACCCATAATTAAACATTCACTTGACTTATGGTAAGGAATGTAGAGTTTGCCTAATAAACGTTCTGGAAAATTGGATATCTTTATAACAAATAGTGAGCCATGATAAGTGACCTCATTCTATATATATAAGTGGATGAAGTTGGCATGGATCATCCATCTAAATGTGAAAGATAAAAGGCCAAAACTTTTAAGAGAAAATAAAATACATTTTCTGACCTTTGAGTAGACATCAAATTCCAAAACAGGACACAAAATTTACTACATATAAAAAATGATTTATAAACTGGCTTTATTAAAATTAAGAACATCTATTTATGATATAACATCAGTTAGGATACAAGTCAAGCCAAAGACTGGAAGAAGATAGTATCAATGCAAATGTCTGACAAAGAACTAAAACTGAAAATATACAAAGAATTAAAAACATCAATAGAAAGGCCAACAGTTTAATAAAAATATTGGGCAAAATAGATGAAAGAAGTTCTTCTTAAAAAAAAATGTGTAGGGGCTACTGTATAAAAAAGTGTACAACACAATAGCCTTCATGGAAATGCAAATCGAAGCCAAAATGATATGGGAATACACACTTTTAAAAAGACTCACACTCTCAAGTGTGGGCAACAATATGAAGCAAATGGAAGTATCATCCATTGAGTGTATATTGATGCAACTATTTTTTAAATCAGTTTCGTTTAAGCTTAATGTATGCCTAGTCTATGATCCTACACTTCCAATATGTAGGAAAATATTTAAGGAAAATGAAATTGTAAGCCCATAGTCCGCAAAAGACATTCAAAGTAGATTTATTAATAAAAGCTCCCCAATAGAAACAAACTAAATTTCCATCAACAGTAGTATGGCTAAACAAAATGAATAGTTATACAATGGAATATTACACATTCGCAAAGAGATCTACTGGTATACTTAATAAAATTGATGAAACTCACAAAATTATCAAGTGAATGAAGCTAGGCACAGAAGTATGAATTTATGTAATTCATAAATTATAAATTCATAAATTCATAAATTATGTATGGTATGAATTTATGTAATTGTAAGTATATTTTTTTTCAAGCAGAACAAATTCATAGTCGAAGAAGTCAGAACAACGTTTGCCTCTGTGCAGACGGACTGGTAAGGGGCACCTGTGGGTTGTGTCTGGTCAATGTTCCAAATCTTATTTTAGGTCACTGTTAATTAGCAATAGACATATACAAAAATTCATGTCTTTACACTTAAGACTTATGCACCATACTGTTTGCATATTATACACCAGTAAGAAGGTCACAAAAAGAGAGTTTTACAGAGGTTATGAAACCAGTACAAATTCACACTGCTCTTGTTGGCAGAGCTTGGCAGCCAAACCAGGTTGGCCTGACTCCAAAGCTCATGTTTTTCATATTCATTCTTCCTCTCATACAGATTCTTCCAGACCATCGACCTTCCCTTTTTTTTCTCCTCTCAAAACCTAAAGTAACTTTATTTGAGGCCCCAAAAGAAAAGCAAAGTCACTGAAATGATAGGGAATATGATTTATTGTTCTTAATAGCTTCTATTTTAATAGCTATTAACAGTTTTCCCTGAAGGGATTGCATGCATAGCCTTTCACCTGGAAATACCTAATGACACCAATCACATTGAGAACACTAACCTGGTTTTTAAAAAGCAGAAGCATGGATCTTTTTTGTCCTGGTTATTTAATTTGGCCAACTACTTAGAAAAAATCATCAACTTAAATAGGTGACAGTTTTTATAGATCAACAAATTCTCCTCAGCACAGTAAGTTTATTCTGCTAAACTGCAAACACACACACACACACACACACACACACACACACACACACACACACACATCTTGTTTTTACAAAGGGGTTAGTAATAATAAATATATATGAATAGACATAAATATAAAACACATAGGAGTAGAAAATCAGGGTCTGACAGAGGTAAATGTCAACATGGGCCAAGCATAAAGATAAACGCCAATTTAAGTGACTGAACTTCACATTTGTTTTTGGGCTTCCTCATAGCCAAAGCAAAATAGTAAATGAATCCAGAGGGAAAATACCTCCATTAGTCAAGGAAATAACATCTTTTATATGTCTGAATTCCAAAAGATTTCTTATCTATGACTTTATAGAGAACCTAACTGATGAAATAGCTGCAATAACATGGTTATTGCTCTTGAAATAGAGCATTTATATTGCTCATTCTGGTAGTGACTTTCAGTGAAACCCAAGGGCATAACTTTAAAATGTAACTTAGTGAAGTAAACTACCTTAGTTTAAATGTAAAACATTTTGAAAACCTAGAATGATCGATAGATAAAATTCCTGGAAGAGCCACTGGATATATTTTATATATATCATGGAAAAATACGTCCAGTGGTTCTTCCAGGAATTTTATCTATCAATCATTCTAGTTCTATGTATATAAAACTATATATGTATAGTTCTATGTATGTAGAACTAGAATATATATATATACACACACATATATATATTAGTTCTGTATATCTATATCTATATATAGGTCATTCTAGTTCTCTCTCTCTCTTTCTATATACATATATATGCACACACATATATTATATATATATAAAATCTAAACTGCATTCCTAAGAAATATGCTTCTTACAATGATTTCTCCAGTAGCCCAACTCTCGGAATGAGAAGACACCTGCAACAGAGCTACAATCTTGAATATGTAAGAACCTGGAACAGAATCACCACTAACCAACCTCCTAGATACAAAATGAAAGATAAATAAGTCTTTATGGATTTTAGCTCTTGAATTTTGGGACCTGTTTGCCCTTGATAAAACCAATAAATATAGAAATTACATTGATAAAATGCTTTAGAAAAATGAAGTGAACATCAGGATTGGTCTTTCATTAAGACTTAGAAACAAAGTTATTTTTCTCATCCAGATGAAGTACCATCTTATCTCCATAGAAAGATGAGGGGCATGTATACATAAGGGGAAGAAAACCAGTTTGTTGCTGATTATATGCTATGAATTCTCCTAGACATTTTAAACACATTCTTTAAAGTTCTAAAGAAATCTCTGAAGGAGTTATCTCTTTTTATGGGAAAGGGATACAGACAAAATTTCATATAGTTCATACAGTAAAGTGGCTGAAATGAAATGTGAACCCATGTCGTGCTGATTTAAAAAAAAAAATTTAGTTTTATTTATATGTCATTTCTTAAAGACATTCCTTTTCTCAGTAAACAATATAGGGTTTATGTCAGTGTACAAACAAGTGATAAACTAAGTTTGAAGATTTCTACTTAATAAAATGGCCAAAATAATTCTACCAGAAAAGTATCTACTACAAAAGATATAATCACCTGCTCTCAGTTTACATCTTCTCATTGGATTCACAGAATATGGAATGTCTGAAAAAATCATGATAAGTATGTGCAATGTATACTTACCATATTGGCATCCTTGTTTCTAATTTAGCCTAATTGTCTAACAGAATATATAAAGTTACAGAGATGACATGGAATTTTGTGTCCAGAACACATGAGCGGAAGTCATGCTTCTTTATCTCAGGAAACTTGAGCAATTCTCTTGACTTTCAAAACTTCAGATTCTTCTTCTCTTAATTAAAAATAATAACTATATGCCAAGTATATTCTGAATTTTAAATAGGATATCTCATTTTCAAAAATAAAAAGATGAACAAGTTGCTCCCTTAATATGTTGATAAATTTAAATGTTTGATTAAAGTTTATTTTATTCTATGAAAGTCTACCTTATTTGCCATACTGTATTCCATTATCTGAATTTCACATTGGAATATATAAGGAAAATTATAAAATGAGGCTTTCATGTTATTGAGAAAAAATTGTTCATTTTTAGCTTGAAAGTATTTCTGGGATAACATTCATTTCATAAATATAAACCCATGTATTTATGAAAGGAATGTGAGTTTATGAAATAAATGTCATTCCGTAAAACACAATTACATTAAAAAATCATAGCTATTTAAAATTTTAATTTTGGGGGGATGATAAATTTCAGAAAATGGGGTTTCAACATTATTGGGGGTCATAAAATCAAGGGCCAACTCTTGACTATACCATTCTGAATGGGAAGGCAGTCCAAAAGGGAGGGGATATACATACAGGTGGGACTTCCCTGGGGGCTCAGTGGTAAAGAATGTCCCTGCAGCACAGGAGACCCGGGTTCGAGCCCTCGGTCAGGAAGATCCCCTGGAGAAGGGCACGGCAACCTACTCTAGTACTCTTGCCTAGAGAATCCCATGAACAGAGGAGCCCGGCAGGCTGCAGTCCATAGGATCGCACAGAGTGGGACACAATGGAAGCAACTAGACGGCGGCAGCATATGCACACATGTGGAGGGTTCATTTTGTTGTACAGTGAAACTAACACAACATTGTAAGCAACTAGACACCAACAAATTCTTCCTTTTTTTTTTTTTTAGAAGAGTCTCTCTACCTAATATCAGCTCCAGCAAAACTAGAGTTCAAACAGTTAATTCTATTTATCTGTTACTCAAGATGGTCCTTTTTGGCTGCTAATTTCATTCGATTTCAAAGGTCACGTGATCATTTTTTTCCTTTCCTTTTTTGCCCTTGCATTTGGCCTTTCTTGCCCTTGTCAAATGATCTTAGTTTCCAAACTTGCCCCCAGTACTTTCTAATCATTTCGGCTTAGCCTCAACTCTCTAGTTCATGCGTGCTTGTCTCAAGTAGCATACCTCCAATCTAGATCTAACTATTCATATCCTTAATAATAGTAATAAAAATTATAGGAAAAATAGTTATATTAGGTGTCTACTATGTGCCAGAAAGGAAATTAAACACATTATGCATATAATTTCATGTAAGCTTCACACCCAGAAAGATAGATGTGATTATGTTCACCACTACACAGATGATAAAACTAAAATGTAATGATTTTAATAAACATGATCAAGTCTTGCATAGCAAATGATAAAGCTGAGATCAGAAACCAGATACAATATCAAAAATCATTAGCTTTCCACTAAAACATAGTTGCTTCTGGTCTGTATGGCTAAGTTACTTAAATTCTCTTGAGTTTTTACTTGACTTGAGTATAGAAAGAGAGAGTGAAGAGGATTATCTATGCATCCTATCCTTCATAACAGCCTATGAAGTTTAGTCTTAGCATAGCTGAAACCAAAAAGTATTCACCCAAACATAAATATTTATTTTTAAAAATATGTGCATGAAAGGGGATATTTCTTGCCAAAGACAAATATAACTTCTACATAAAAAACTACCCCTACCCGCAGGGTAATACCACCCCCCACCCCTCCTACACACTTGTCAGCCAGATTCATGAGCTTGTAACTGTGTATCTGAGATGTAACAAAAGCTTGAAAAACCAACACATTTTCATCTGGGTACATAGACACATTTCCATCAATCTGTGTGAATAAGTTACATTCTGTTTTAATTTTAGGGAACAATCTAACCCCAGAGTAATTAAAGATAAATTATCACAGAAACACTATCATATTTTTTTTCTTGAGAATAAGCATAAATAAAATAAAATTAATCAAGCATTCATTTCATCTTCCATTGGTAGTACTACATTTTAATCCTTCAATCAACTCAGTCCTAGAAAATAAACATGAGGCATGTTGATTTACCTTTTCACTCAGCTGATGCAAACATCATCTACAAAAACTAGGGTGAAAACCAGCTACTTTGATTTGTTTGAAATCCTGTGTGATTTTCCTATTTGATCACTTTTGATGTAGTTTTGCCTCAGTATAATCAATTCTTCACATTGAAGTCAAAGAAACTTTTTCAAATGTTTCAGTTCAGTTCAGTTCAGCCACTCAGTCGTGTCTGATTCTTTGTGACCCCATGGACTGCAGTACGCCAGGCTTCCCTGTCCATCACCAACTCCCAGAGCTTGCTCAAACTCATGTCCATTGGACTGGTGATTCCATCTAACCATCTCATCATCTGCCATCCCCTTCTCATCCTGCCTTCAATATTTCCAAGAATCAGAGTCTTTTCCAGGCAGTTGGCTCTTTGGATCAGGTAGCCAAAGTACTGGAGCTTCAGCTTCAGCCTCAGTCCTTCCAATGAATATTCAGGACTGATATCCTTTAGGATTGATTGGTTGGATCTCCTTGCAGTCCAAGGAACTCTCAAGAGTCTTCTCCAACACCATAGATCAAAATCATCAATTCTTCAGCACTCACTTTTCTTTATAATCCAACTCTCACATCCATACATGATTACTGAAAAAACCATAGCTTTGACTAGACAGACCTCTGTTGGCAAAGTAATGTCTCTGCTTTTTAATATGCTGTCTAGGATGATCATAGCTTTTCTTCTAAGGAGCAAGTGTCTTTTCATTTCATGGCTGCAGTCACCATCTGCAGTGATTTTGGAGTCCAAGAAAATAAAGCCTGTCACTGTTTCCATTGTTTACCCATCTATTTGCAATGAAGTGACGGGACCGTAAGCCATGATCTTTGTTTTTTGAATGTTGAGTTTTGGGGTTTTTTTGAATGTTGAGTTTTAAGCCAACTTTTTCACTCTCCTCTTTTACTTTCATCAAGTGGTTTCTAGTTCTTTCTCACTTTCTGCCATAAGGGTAGTGTCATTTGCATATATGAGGTTATTGATATTTTTCCTGGCAATCCTGATTCCAGCTTGTGCTTCATCCAGCCCAGCATTTCACTTGATGTACTCTACATATAAGTTAAATAAGCAGGGTGACAATATACAGCCTTGACATATACTCCTTTCTCAATTTGGAACCAGTCCATTGTTTCGAGTCTGATCCTAACTGTTTCTTCTTGACCTGCATACAGATTTCTCAAGAGGCAGGTCAGATAGTCTGGTATTCCCATCTCTTGAAGGATTTTTCAGTTTGTTGTGATCTATACAGTCAAAGCTTTGACTAGCCAATAAAGCAGAAGTAGCCGTTTTTCTGGAACTCTCTTGCTTTTTCAATAATCCAATGCATGTTGGCAATTTGATCTCTGGTTCTTCTGCCTTTTCTAACTCCAGCTTAAACATCTGGTAGTTCTCGGTTCTTGTACTGCTGAAGCCTGGCTTGGACAATTTTGAGCAGTACTTTGCCAGTGTGTGAGATGGGTGCAACTGTGAAGTAGTTTGAACATTCTTTAGCATTGCCTTTGTTTGGGATTGGAATGAAAACTGATCTTTTCCAGTCCTGTGGCCTGTCCAGTTCAAATGCTTAAGTGCCTTATTTTAAATTTTCCAAATAACTCACTATTGTAATTAGAGTAAAGCCGAAACACCTTAACATGTCATTTAAGAGCTATCAAGGCCTGTCCCCTGATTGCCACTGCATTCCCACCTACCACCAGTTCACTCCATCACTTTCTACACTTCATTCATGTTGAACCACTGTCCCCGAAACATGTTAGTAAACATGTGCAGATCTGAGAAAATAACTTTCAGGAAACAATTTTGATCAAATGTGAGTTCTTCCCCAGTAGATCACCTTACTTTAGAGATTAATCACTGTTGATAGTCAACCTTTATATTATTCCCTGATAATTGAAGCAAATATCTCTCTAAAGGTTAAGTGACATATTTTCTTTGTGTCAGTGAGCAAGCATAGAGATGGAGACTGATAAAGACTGTGTATGTGTATCTTGCATACAAGGTATCTATATCATTTAGAATCTCTGTTTTCTTGCATTAAATAATAAAGTATTTAGCCATAGTCTACGTGAAATATTTAAAAAGTAAGAAAATGCCACTTAATACCAGACATTTCTCATACTTCATGGGGAATATTATTTAAAATTTTTCACTTCGAAACTTCATAGGCAGGACTCCCCTAGGGACACAGTGGATAAGAGTTCGCCTGCTAATGCAGGGGACACGAGTTTGATCCCAGGTCCAGGAAGATTCCAGGTGCTGCAGAGCGACTAAGCCCAGGTACCCTAACTACTGAGGCCGCATGGTGCGACCACTGAAGCTGCGGCACGCCCGCTGAAGCCCGTGTGCCTGGAGCCTGTGCTCCACAACAAGAGAAGCCTGCACGCCACAACAGAGTAGCTGCCTGTTCACCGTGACTACACAAAGCCCCCGCAAAGCAATGGAGACCCAGTGTAACCACAGAAATAAAAATAAAAGTTCATGGGCAGGATTTCAGTTTGGGCTCCAATATACAAGGGTAAGTCATAAGTGCCATCCTTTCGGGCTTCCAAGTGGCTCAGTGGGCAAAGAATCTGCCTGCCAATGCAGGAGGCACAGGAGATGCTGGTTTGATCCCTGGATTGGGAAGATCCCTGGAGGAGGGAGTGTCAACTACTCCAGTATTCTTGCCTAGAGAATCCCATGGACAGAGGAGCCTGGCGCGCCCACGGAGTTGCAAAGAGTTGGACACAACTGATTATGCGCATGACTATCCTTTAACAAGAATAATGCTGAGCAAACTGAAAAGCAACGCTTTTTCTTGGGACTATCAAAGAACAAAGATAGCAGAGCACTGCTACCTCAGAACCCGGAGAGAGGTGAATCCAGAGAGTGAAAGTCAAAGTCTATTCACCTGGAACAGAAATGGCTAGAGATACAGATCAGACACCAGTAAGAATATGTGGGTGATGATTTTAATGAATTGCTAGAAGCTGAGTATGGAGCAGTGTGACTATATTAGAAACCCCTGTGAGCTTCAGTCTTCAGAAGGGCTTCCCATTTCACTACTTTTTGCCGTTAGGAACCCCATCAGCTCTCACTATGAAGATCTGAGAACTGTCCCTTTGTGGTTCAGGCAGAGGACAAGAAACAGGAATCACTGTGAAATAAGCCCAGAATAAACTCCATAGCAAACATCTACTCTCTCTACCAAGGAAAAAGAGCTTACCAGAGTCTTATCCAAATTAACAAAGGGGCACTCTTCTTACTTCAGTTCTCACTAGCATTCCTGTTTCTAAAGAGAGAGAGAGAGAGAGAGAGAGAGAGAGAGTAAGCTGTTAACACTGGGGGAACACTTGGGAGTGTTACAGTCCCAAGCATCAAGGAGGCTAAAAAGAATGAGAGTTAACCGTTAGATGACAGAATCCTCCTCCTGCAAACCTTCCCAGCAAACAGACAGGTCTGGAGTGCAATAATATAAATTACACAGTGCAAACTCTATTTAAGGAGAAATACATAGGAAGTCCAAAGACACAATTAGAGATATTAGAGACCTATTGAAACCTAAAGAGGCTTTAAATACAGCCCAGCCGATCAGAATAACATAAATCTCAGTAAATGTCTATTTACTTCAGCTCCTAACATATGACATAACATGTATGGCTTTCAACAAAAACGATCAGCATGCCAAAAGACAAACACTGACAACCAGAAAAACACAGTCTGAAGGGACAAAGAGGCAAAGAAGCAGCTCTCAGATATAATGCAGCTGTTGGAATTACCAGACAGGGAATTTGAAATACCTGTTGATAAACTGAAATAGTATATTGATATATGTTAATACAGTTAATGAAAAAGGAAAGTAAAAACATGTAAGAATGAATGGATAATGCCATCAGAGTGATGGGTAATATAAGAAAGAATCAAAATAAAATGCCAGAAATAAAACAACATTGTAACAGAAAAGGAAAATGCCTTTATGTGCACATCAGCAGACCTGACACAGACAAAGAAACAATCAGTAAACTTGTACATATGTCAACAGAAATTTCCAAAGCAGAAGTGGAGAATTAAATAAAAAGAAAAGAAAACAGAGCATTTATATACTGTAGAACAGTTTTTAAAGGTACAATATATGCATAATTGGAAATTTTTCATATAGAAGAAGAAAAAATGAAATAGAAAACATTTGAAGAAACAATAGCTATTTTTCAAAATTAATAAAAAAAAAGATAGCTCCAGGAACACAGAGAACAAGGATGATAAATATAAGCTATTTATATTTACAGTAATATTAACCTCTAAGAGTGAAGGAGAAATATAGACATTATCAGGCACATAAAATCTGAAAGAATTCATTAACAGCAGACATGATCTCCAAGAAATATTTAGAGAAGTTTTCCATGGAGAAGGAAAATAAAATGTCAGAAATTTGAGTCTACATAAAGAAATGAAAGGACTAGGAGAAAGGAAAGAGAAAATAAGATATTGTATTTTTCTTCTTCTAAATCTAAGAGATAACTTTATAAAGCAATAGCAGTAACAATGTGTTGATGCTTAAAACAGATACATGAAATAAATGAGAAAATTATTATAATAAAGAGTGGAAAAGAAAGATTGAAAACCCTTTGCTATACACAGGAGAAGTGTGATTGATGTAATTTGAAGGTACATCGAGACTAGTTAAAAATGTTGTAAACTCTAATGTAACCACTAAAAATAAGTATAATTAATACATTAATACAAAAGGGGGGATAAAATTTAACATTATAAAATGTTCAGCAAAAATGAGAGCTGTCAATAAAAGAAAGGAAGGTGAACAAATAAGTACAATGATGAGAAAATAATATTACATATGATAACTGTATCAATTATCTCTTTAGATGTGAATGTCAAATAAACTAAGACAGAGATTGTCATAGTGGATTACAAGTGAGGTCTGAATACTTTAAATATCCATATAAGTTTAAAGCAAAGAACTGGGGAAATATACAATATGGACACTAACAAAATACAATTTGGAATAGTATTTTAATTTCAGGCAAAACAAATTTCAAAATGATAAATATTATTAATGAAAAATAAGAGAATTACCTGATGATGAAAAATTCAACTCTCCAAGGAAATATAACAATTCTAATTATATATGCATCTAGCAATAGAGCATGAAAATCTATGAGGCAAAATTGATAGAATTAAAAGAAAAAAACTTAAAAATCTGCTCTAGAATGGAAAATTCAATATCCCTCTCTCAATGATTAAACAGTTGATCTTGTAGTCCCCCAAATTGTTAACAATATAGTTGACCTGACTACTACTATCAATCAAGATCTAATTGACATTTATAGAGTTTTCCATCTTACAACACCAGAATATATATTCCCTTCACGTTAATACAGAATATTCATCAATATAGACCAAATTCTGGGCCACTATATGCCTCAACTAGTTCACAAGGATAGAAATCTTTCAAGGTATGTTTTCATATCAAAATTAAATTAAATTAGGAATCATAATAAGATAGAAAATCACCAGATATTTGGGCTTCCCTGGGGGTTCAGACAGTAAAGAATCTGCCTACAGTGCACGAGACGTGGGTGTGATCCCTGGGTACAGCAGATCCCCTGGAGAAAGAAATGTCTACCTTCTCCAGTATTCTTCCCTAGAGAATTCCATGGACAGAGGAGCCTGGCAGGCTACAGTCCACGCATTCACACAGAGCTGGAAATAACTGAGTGATTAACACTTTCACTTTTTAAACAACAACATACTTCCAGTTAAGACATGGTTCAAAGAAAACTCAAGAATTTTAAAATGTTTTAAATCAAAACAAAACCACAACTTAACAAAATTATTAGGATGCAGCAAAAGCAGTAGTCAGTGGGAAATTTATAGGATAAAATTCATATTTAAAAAAAGAGGAAAGATCTGAAATCAGTACCTGAATCATTTTCACTTTAAAAACTAAAGAAACAAGAACACTTTAAGCCTAAAGCAAGCAGAATAAAATGAATAATAAAAATTAAAACAGAAATCAATGACACTTAGGAGAAAAATAAAGAAATAAACCAAAAGCTAATCTTTGAAAAGATAACAAAAATGATAAAGTCTATGTAGCCTTACTAAGAAAAAGAAAAGAAGACATACTTGACAAATGATAGAAATGAGGGGGGACTCATCAGTACTGACAAATGAATATCAAAATGTTTACAAATGAATGTTACAAGTTTATGCCACATACTTGATAACTTAAATGAAATGGAATAATACTTTGAATTGCAAATGAACCTAAACTCATGCAAGAAAAAAAAGGTCATCATAATTGACCTGCATCTATCATATAAATTGAACTGATAATGAAAAATCTTTCCCACAGTGAATGCACTATCTCAAATGACAACACTAGTGAATTCTACCACATATTTACAAAATACATGTACCATCTCCACCATATCTTTCAGAATATGGAAACAGAAAGTATTTCCTAATTTGTGGGAGCAAACATTAATCTAATACCAAAAGCAGATACATAACCAGAACTGATTGAACAGACTAATATTTCTCATAAATAAAAATGAAAAAACCCTCAACAAGATACTAGCAAATCTTTGGCCCATTTTTTGATTGGGTCATTTATTTTTCTGGAATTGAGCTGCAGGAGTTGCTTGCATATTTTTGAGATTAATCCTTCGTCTGTTGCTTCATTTGCTATTATTTTCTCCCAATCTGAGGGCTGTCTTTTCACCTTATTTATAGTTTCTTTTGTTGTGCAAAAGCTATTAAGTTTCATTAGGTCCCAATTGTTTATTTTTGCTTTTATTTCCAATATTCTGGGAGGTGGGTCATAGAGGATCCTGCTGTGATTCATGTCAGAGAGTGTTTTGCCTATGTTCTCCTCTAGGAGTTTTATAGTTTCTGTTCTTACATTTAGATCTTTAAGCCATTTTGAGTTTATTTTTGAACTCTCTTACACTGTTGGTGGGAATGCAAACTAGTACAGCCACTATGGAGAACAGTGTGGAGATTTCTTAAAAAACTGGAAATAGAACTGCCATATGACCCAGGAATACCACTTCTGGGCATACACACTGAGGAAACCAGATCTGAAAGAGACACGTGCACCCCAATGTTCATCGCAGCTCTGTTTATAATAGCCAGGACATGGAAGCAACCTAGATGCCCATCAGCAGATGAATGGATAAGGAAGCTGTGGCACATATACACCATGGAATATTACTCAGCCATTAAAAAGAATTCATTTGAATCAGTTCTAATGAGATGGATGAAACTGGAGCCCATTATACAGAGTGAAGTAAGCCAGAAAGATAAAGAACATTACAGCATACTAACACATATATATGGAATTTAGAAAGATGGTAATGATAACCCTATATGCAAAACAGAAAAAGAGACACAGAAGTACAGAACAGACTTTTGGACTCTGTGGGAGAAGGCGAGGATGGGATGTTTCAAGAGAACAGCACGTATATTATCTATGGTGAAACAGATCACCGGCCCAGGTGGGATGCATGAGACAGGTGCTCGGGTCAGGTGCACTGGGAAGACCCAGAGGAGTCGGGTGGAGAGGGAGGTGGGAGGGGGGATCGGGATGGGGAATATGTGTAACTCCATGGCTGATTCATGTCAATGTATGACAAAACCCACTGAAATGTTGTGAAGTAATTAGCCTCCAACTAATAAAAATAAATGGAAAAAAAATAATAAAATAAATACATTAATTAATTAATTTTAAAAAAAGATACTAGCAAACCAAAACTGACAAAGAATAAAAATAATTCAGTTTTTTGGTTTTTTCAAATTGAAAAATGAGGTGAGAATAATATATATTAGGAACAATGAGTAACTGTGTGTTAGTTTCAATGTGATGGAGGTGCTTCTATTATTTTTATCATGATTCTGTTGTATGATTTGAGGTATATATTACACGCTCCTATAATCCTGTATACACACACATATAGAAACACTTAATCAAGTTGAGAAACTAGCCATGTATTCCTATTTTCATAATTTCTTCTCAGAAATTAAGTGTATTATGGTAATACACGTAAAGCCACATAGTTTATAACATTGATAGTTCTCAATTACTGGACTAAAACCTACTAATTTTTGCTCTTCCTTTCAGTGTAACACTGCATTATATTTGTTATAAATTTTAGGATTTTTTCCAGTTAATTAAGATCTTTTTTTTCAGCTTTTTCCTGGTCTCTTCATTACAAGGTTGACAACTTTCCCTCAATAATATTGATTTATTCCTAGCCACCACAAGTGCTTCGCTGATCGTTCAGTAATAAAGATTCCACCTGAAAAGCAGGAGATATGGGTTCGATCCCTGGGTCAGAAAGATTCCTGAGAAGGAAATGCAACCCACTCCAGTATTCTTGTCTAGGAAATCTAGTGGACAGAGGAGGCTGGCAGGCTACAGTCCATGGGAGCACAAAAACGTCAGACAAGACTGAGTGACTAAATAGCAACAACAAAAGCCACAACAAATGAGAAATGCAGCTATTTCCATCACAGAAATCTCTCTTTTATCCAGAGCAGCTATAAGGTGCAGTTTTGCATTTTTGAGTTTAGGTGTGAACTGTAATCGCTTAACTACAGAAGATACAATACAAGCTCCCCAAGTGGTACCATGAGCCTTTTTGCTGAGGTTTGCAGCAAGAGAAAGCTTCTGCATGAGCCCACACATATGGCAACAAGGTAAATTTCATTTTTAGATAGATATAAACAGTCCATATTGACTGAACAAGTAATTTTCTAGAAGACAGGAATCCAACAGAAAATGAAATTTAACTGACGATCACGAAGGAAGGAGGCTTATATGCATGTTCAGTCACTTCAGTCATGTCCAAGTCTCTGCCACCCTATGGACTATCGCCTGCCAAGCTCCTCTCTCCATGGGATTTTCCAGCAAGACTACTAGAGTGGGTTGCCATCCACTCCTCCAGGGACCTTCCTGACCCAGGGATTGAACTCGCGTCTCCTGCAGCTCCTGCATTGCAGGAGGATTCTTTACCACTGAGCCACTGGGTAAGCTCAACGGGGTTTATATGTGCTTAGTAAAAATATTCTCAGCATTTATTTTTAGGTGATAAAATAATATATTTTTTATGTATGCACTTATGAATTTGTATATATGTATGCATACGAGTATGTGTCTTTGCAAAGAAAAAATCTGTAAATGTATATAACATAATGCTTACAATTACTTCTGAAGTGTTTAAATTGCGTACGTGTTGAGAGAGATGTGTACTGTTTACTCTTTTTTATACTTTGTGGCTCAGCTGGTAAAGAATCCACCTGCAATGCAGGAGACCTAGGTTTGATCCCTGGGTTGAGATGATTCACTGGAGAAGGAAAAGGCTACCCACTCCAGTATTCTGGCCTGAAGAATTCCATGGACCATATAGTCCATGGGGTCACAGAGTCGGACACGATAGAGCAACTATCACTTTCACTATACTTTTCAAAATATTTTAATATTGTGCATATATATTATTTCTTCAATAAAATATGTAATGATTATGGCTGAAAATAAAGATATAAAAGGTAGTAAAGCATTTTGTCTAGCTAAGAACATTCAGTTCGGTTGTCACTCAGTCGTATCTGACTCTTTGCGACCCCATGAACCACAGCACGCCAGGCCTCCCCGTCCATCACCAACTCCTGGAGTCCACCCAAACCCTTGTCCATCAAGTCGATGATGCCAGCCAACCATCTCATCCTCTGTCGTCCCCTTCTCCTCCTGCCCTCAATCTTTCCCAGCACCAGGGGCTTTTCAAATGAGTCAGCTCTTCGCATCAGGTGGCCAAAGTATTGGAGTTTCAGCTTCACCGTCAGTCCTTCCAATGAACACCCAGGACTGATCTCCTTTAGAATGGACCGGCTGGATCTCCTTGCAGTTCGAGAGACTCTCAAGAGTCTTCTCCAACACCACAGTTCAAAAGCACCCATTCTTTGTCACTCAGCTTCCTTTATAGTCCAACTCTCACATCCATACATGACCACTGGAAAAACCATAGCCTTGACTAGATGGACCTTTGTTGGCAAAGTAATGTCTCTGGTTTTCAATATACTGTCTAGGTTGGTCATAACTTTCCTTCCAAGGAGTAAGAACATTACAGTGTATAATTTTAATAAGATAATCAAAAATATTTGTAACTATCTTAGCTGTATGATCTAAATTTCAATATGAAAATAATTTATTCTGAAAGAACTCAGTTGAGATCCTACCCTGACTTTCCTTCATTGTTAGGTAATCTTAGTTGACATGTATTGAGTAACATAAGCCAGGAAACCAGCAGAGTACTTAACAGGCATTATCTTATTTAATACAACACCTTTCGAAGTAGTCACATGAATGGTTATGGTTTACAGATGATTTTTAATATCAAAGGATTTTTTTTTCAGAAATGTTCATTAAACTTTAAGTCAACTATTTGCCTTCTGAATCTGAGCTACTATGTCATGCCTTAGTGATTACAATAACTTTCATTGTAATGCATTTTTATTTTGAAACAATTAAAAAAAAACAGACACAAAAAACAAAGTAAAGAACACCTGTATATCATTTGCCAGCAAACATTTCACTTCCTTTCCCCAAAGAATCCTTTAGAGTAAAAAGATCCAATCACACATTCCACCAGCATTCCATGTATTTCTGTTTTCCCATGATCAGACAAAGATCATGCATTTTGGTCCTGCATATCCCAGAAGTGATTCTAAGTGCTTCATTGCATCCTCTTGAATGGCACACATATGGAAATGTTCCATTAGTGGTGCTTCATCATAATGATACCTTTAAGATTTTCCAAAGTAAATGGACATTTTTATCCCATTTGAAATCAATGCATCTTTTGTGGGAATATGCTTTGAGACCATGTAAAATCTTGTTCCTATTCCACATTCACCCACTAGTTTTAGCATCAAATAGATTGTATTGTTACTATGATGACTATTAAACAGGGATTTTTTTAAATGAGGTTGAAATTTACATAACAAAAATAATTCTTTGAAAGGGAAAAAATTAGTGGTATTTAGAACATTCACAGTATTCTGAAAACAGTAGCTCTTCCTAGTTCCAAAACATTCTCATTAGTCCAATATCAAAGTTTCATACTCATTTACCAGTTACTGTCCATGTTCTCCCAGCCCTTGGCAACCAGTGGTGTGTTTTCTGTCTCCATGGACTTGCCTATTCTGGATATTTCACACAGGTAGAGACATACAATATTTGACCTTTTGAGTCTGATTTCTTTCATTTATATATTTTCAAGGTGTATTCACACTGCAGAACTTACAAATATTTCATTCATTTTTAATGTTGAATAACATTCCACTATCTAGCTAGGGTCCAAGGACCCTAGTGGCTCAGATGGTAAAGAATCTAGCTGCAATGCAGGAGACCTAGGTTCAAACCCTGGGTCAGGAAGATCTCCTGGAAGAGAGAATAGGAACCCACTCCAGTATTCTTGCTGGGAAAATTCCATGGACAGAGGAGCCTGGTGGGCTACAGTCTATGGGGTCACAAAGAGTCAGACACGACTGAACGCCTAACACATCATCATCCATCATCATCACGAATATATTCCACATTTTAAAATTTATCCATCTATTAATGCACATTTGTGTTTTTCCTTCCCTTTGGCTATTGAGAACCTTCCTGCTATGAACATTCGAGTAAAACGACCTGTTTTAGTCTCTGTCTTCAATTCTTTCAGGTATTTTTTTCTCACCGTTCTTGAAGATAAAGTCCAAGATCAAGGTGAAATGGAAGCTCCAAATACCAGGAAGAATTATAAATCGATGGATGCTGGAAAGAAGAATAATTTAAACAAAGAAAGGACAATAAGAGAGCCCATGGTACACTCGCGGAATTATTAACAGTGTGGGATGTTTACGGTGGGATTCTCAAAGAGAACGTATAGGAGATGAAGAGAAGGACATGACCTGGCTGCTGCCAACACTGGAGGACTGTATGATCCACAAAGTAATTTAGGTTTGTCTTCAAGACAATGGAGAAATACTGAATACCTTGAAGGAAAAGAGTGAAATCATCCAATTCCATTTAGAAGATCGCTCACAGACAGTGTGGAGGATGAATTAGAAGGGCATGAGATTAAAAGCTGAAAGTTAACGCAGTTCCACAGATATAAGAGACTCAATCAGAGTAATATCAGAGTGGAATATTTTTTAACCTTGTACAACATTCTATATAATTCACAGTATGGGAACATATACACTGTGCTTGTAGGGAAAAAAAAGTGATATTTTTAACAAATAAATAATGGCATAAATCCAAATAAATAGATCTTTTCAAATAGTAATCTATACAAGCTTGCACTTATTTTAACATCACTCAAAAACATTTCTATCTCTTCTTTTACACTTTCCTTCAGAGGTAGTTTATGTCATATTAAAAATATGTTTATTGTTTTATAAGTCATTGTCTTGAAGTTGTTACCTGAAGATATTTGAAAAGATACCATTGCCTTATGAAATCTGACATCTTGTTTACAAATACCATTGTCGCTTCCCTAAATTGAAGGAAAGCAATTTGGGTGCATTTACAAGACAAATATGCAGGGCTTAAAATGTCACAATTCTCATAAAGAATATGTGTTCTTTCTCTGATTCTGAATATTTTTGCTGCTCCCTCCTCTACTCATTCAATGTATTTGCCTGAACTGAAACCTTAAAGGTATTTGATTTTCTTGCCTCAGTTTCTCTTCTGGTAAAGGATAATTAAATCTGCCTTTCAGATTTGCCATGAGGATTCATGTGAGATTAAAAACGAGGGAGGCAGAGTATTCAACTTTGTATCATATTAAATATCATTTTTAAAAAGTAATTGTTAACCCAAGAGGGAGAATTGAATAATCTGATTTAATTACCCAAGTTCCTAGATGACCCAGGTTGGTAACTACCCCCCCCCAAAAAAAAAGAAAGAGAGAGAGAGAAAGAATTGCATAGACGGATATTATTACATTAATATTACACTAAACAGAACTTTATATTTGGATGGTTTATTCATAACATAGTTTGACAGAAGCTTTAGGTCTTGATTTTGGACATCATTATTTTATTACATTTGACTTTTAATGAAAAATGGAAATATTAGAATGAGACAATGTAACTTTAGCTTGTGCATTATACTAAATAAGAGTTATTTCCAAAAACTGTACTAAAAGTAAGACTTATTATCCTAGTTTATTTAGAACAAACCTGTATATATTTCGACTTCTACTTAAGAAAAGTCAGATTTGTCTTCACAGTGTCTGTTAGAATTAGCCAGCGAATTGTGTTGAGCAGTTGTTTCCTCATCCCGTGCTTTTATCCTTTCCTTACAACTTTTAAATTTACTATATATTTTTTCTTAACAGCTGTGGCTTATTCCACAGATATTTACGTACTTTCAGAATGACTTTAACCCAAGAATACACTTTCCCCTTCATTATAGATACTTCATCAACTCACATCAATATATTCAATTTACATCAGTATATTCAATTTGTGAACTAAGGAAACTTCAAATTAGAAGAGGCTTGCAGAATAGATATGAAACACAACCCATAGAAATATCAAGAGTTGGAGACTTCTCTATTTATAAGAATGCCCTTTATGATTTGGTATAATTTCAACTCTTAGAAATATTATTTATAGTTTTCTTCTCTGATTTCCAACTCTTAATTCATTCAATTAATAATTCATATTTTAATCTTACTATACTTTGAAGAAACTGAAATAAACTAGACTGATTTATTCCTTATCTTCAAAGTTTATACAAACTAGAAGGAAAAAAAATGAATAAGTTTATAAGGATACTGGATATCATGAAGGAATGTAATGAAGTATTATTGGAATATATAATAAACTAGTCTGAGTTAACAGAAAATATTTTGCCTCTTTCATTCATCTAAAGATTATTTAAGAAGAGGGACTGTCTTATTCATGATTGCATTTCTTATATCAGGATAATATCCGATTTACATTTATAGTTTTATTTTTATGGGTTGTTTTCATTGTTCTGTTTTGTCTTGATCTTTTAACCATTTTTATAAAAAAACTCATTTAATTTTGTATTATATGGAAATGTATCAGACATTTAAACATAACAATGTCATAAAATTCAAACAACAATAATGAAAGCTACTAATTCTATTCAAAAGTTGATTTTAATACTTAATGTGAGTTCATTGCTAATCTAGGCTGTGTGGAAGGTTTTTATTATATAATATTTGGCATTCTACTTATCTAATATTGTGCTTACTAAAAAAGGGATTTTGATAGCTTGTGGCTACAGGTAGTAACAGAAGATTTAGTATCTTGTTACTACAAGATAGCTTCTCCTGAAGCACTTGTTTTCATACATTTGAAAGTTCATTCACCACTAAATATTTAATATTTCAGCATGGGTACTCTAAAATTAAGCAAGGGCATATCCATCATACCTAATACAATTTATACATTTAAGAAATTTAAGTAGCATCTAATACAGGCATCCCATACTAAAATTCCTCACTTTTTCCAAAATCTTGCAAAGTTAATTGTAGAAGTTCTATTATAAATTAAATATCTCCCATTCCAATTTTGCTTAAAGATTTCAGAACAAATGAATGTTGAATTGTATCTGAATCAGCTAAAATTAAAGGCTTTTCTCCTCTGTTAATTGAATAAATAGCATCAACTTAGATTATTCAATGTTTTAATTTGGAAATTTTCTACTGACCTACATGCTAGTTCCATAATTCTTTAACTAGTGTCTTTTAACCTACTGGTAAACTTATTCATTGACTTTTTAATTTGTAATGTTATTTTTAAATTAAAAAATGTCAATGTTAGCCCTTTTTATAATTTTAAGAATTTAACTGAAATTCTTTATCTGGAATTTTTTTTCATTTTCATTTCTTTTTTTTGTTTACAATTTTTACTGGAGTACAGTTGGTTTACAATGTTGTGCTAGTTTCAAGTGCACAGCCAAGTCAATCGGTTATACATACACATATTATCCTAAATGTTTTCTGTAGCATTTACTTCTCAGAACTCATCATTTTCTATATATCATCCCAACTCCTTTATATCATAAATAAATTTTCATTCAATTTGTCATTACCTAAATATTCTTAGAGTTTTTCTATGTCTGAACTTAGGCATGTCAGTTTCTGCACTCTATTTACTGAAACCTTGCTTGTTTATCAAAAGAAAATGATTTCTCTACTTAAGGCACTTCTGAAACCAAATCTATGAATTTTCTACACCAAGCAACGCTCTAAGTCTCTGTGAACACGAACTGGGTGTTGCTATCCTTTGATTTGATTCTGGCATTAACTACTTTGAATTAGCACAGACCCCCCATGTGAAAGGTTCAGTCCTTCAGAACCGTCTCCTGCACTTCGGTACCCCCTCTTCTGTCTGACTGGGCTGTCAATCAGGGGTACCCACGAACCACTCCTCAGGTTTCATCATTTGCTGTCATGGCTTACAGAAGTCAGGAAATAGGAAACTGACCTATGTTTTCTGATTTCCTTATAGAATATTTAAACAATACAGTTAAATAGCCAGATAAAAGAGTAGATAGGCTGGGTCCTGAGCGCAGGAACTTCTGTCCCCATGGAATAGGAGTGCGCCATCTTCCAAGATTTCACCAACTGGAAGTTCTCTGAACCTTTATCACATCTTGGTCTTTCTGGTGGCCAGTCCCTATCCTGAAGCAATCTAGGACTCCAACACAAGTCACCTCATAGAACAAAAGATGCTCCTGTGAGCCAGGAAATTCCAAAAGATTCTGGAGGTTTACAGAAGATGCTCCTACCATTCCCCACTGAGGAAATTACAGGTGTTTTAGGAATTCTTTGTCAGTTCCAGGGGCAGCGACAGAATAAATGTATTGTTTTAAGTCAGAGCCACCTAAATTTGTCCTGATGTGATATATAAGACATATATCTCGGGTTGGCCAAAATATTCATTTGTGTAAGATGTTATGGAAAAGCCCAAACAAACTTTTTGGCCCAACCCAGTATTTTTTCAATGGAAGACTTTTTATGGTATTTGTTAGACATATTATATATTGTATTTTATATGTGTGTGTATTTCTTGTGCATTCTAAAATCTTTGTAAATACTAGGCAAGCTCATATATTTTTGGTGCGTCCACCATTACAAGAAGTATGGAATCTTAACTATAATAACTTTACAAGGAATACAAGCTAAAAATTGTACTGTGGTGGTGGTTTAGTCACTAAGTTGTGTCCGATTTTTGTGACCTGTGGACTGGGAACCTACCAGGCTCCTCTGTCCATGGGATTCTCCAGGCGAGAATACTGGAGTGAGTGGACATTTCCTTCTCCAGGGGATCTTCCCGACCCAGGAATCAAACCCAGGTCTCCCGCATTGCAGGCAGATTCTTTACCGACTGAACTACCAGGAAAGCCAAATGATATACTACACACGGGGCTTCCCTTGTGTCTCAGACAGTAAAAAATATATCTGCAATGCAGGAGATCAGGGTCCGATCCTTGGATCGGGAAGATCACCTGGAGAAGGGAATGACTGTCCACTTCAGTATTCTTGCCTGGGGAATCCCATGGACAGAGGGACCCAGAGGGCTTTAGTCCATGGGGTCGCAAAGAGTCAGACACAACTGAGTGACTAACACCTGCATAACTATATATACAATGTCCTATGAAATAACATAGCCTAGTGGAAAGCATATGAGGTTGAAATGAGAATAAAATACTGGGTTCAAATTTCAGTTCTTCCACTTATTAGCTGTATGATACGAATCAATTTACTTTAACTATCTGAGACCGAGCTTTTCATCTAAAATTTTGGAATACTGTTAATAGTATAATCAATATTTGGGGGACTGTTAAATTAGAAAACTACATATGAAAACAGTCATGTCAGCACATCATAAATATTACCAATAGCTTGTATTTTTATGGACCTCTGCTTCTGTAGTCAAACAGATAAATGTTTGTGAATAAAACTTACAGATTATTTTGGTGTGATCCTACTCAAAGCTTAGGCTGCTCCACGGCATGCTGGGGAAGCAACTCAAGTGAAAATTTACTGAAAAAATAGAATACAGGCATTAGCTGTATTTTAAATTTCTCCTTTATTCTCCAGAAATAGATTATTTGATTTCAAATGAAAAGCTGGCAGCAGGATACACAGTAAAAGAGATTCTCAACTCTCAGTACTCTGATGGGATGCTATTTTTGAAGGATATGGAACAAACCCAATCATATTCTGCAGCTCTGCCTCACATTCCAACCAAACATCTTCACTGAAACTTTTTCATATGGGAAACAGAAAGATTCAAAAGTGCTTATTTGGAAATTTCTCTTTGAAGATTTCTGACATTTCAATATTTTCTCACTTTCAATAATTTGACAAAAATTATTTTATACTGATTTTTTTTGTCTGGCAGTTTTTTGTGTTTTTTTTTTCTACTACCTAGAGATTTTGAAAAACAATGACAGCCATAGAAAATTGTTTACTGATGACTCTATCAGCTCATCTGGAATATTTTATAAAACCCTGATAGAAGTTTGTTTTTTCTTTTGTCTTGACCCTTGGTGACCTAAGCATTGTCAATAGATTTCTTGTCTTTTCTCAAAGATAGGAACTATGTCCTGGCACAAGACAGTCATGGGGAAAAAAAATCTGGTTAAAATAAATATTGCTGAAACAAGATGAAAATTTAAAGTGAGTGAATGATAGATCTCTAATATTTACAAATAAGTCACAATAAAATAAATCCTAAATTTTTTCTGGGCTTATCTATTAACTAAAGAGAATAAGACAGTAAATCAAAAATGCACGCACAATGTCTTATATGTTAAGCATAGCTTTCCATCACTTAGCCAATGTAAGCTTCTGAGAAATTCTGTGAAGTGAAATAGATATTTCTATTATTTAGACTGATAGAGATTAAGAAAATGTGGCAGTGAGACTTAGCTATACTATTACTTGAAAAAATATTCTTTCCATTACTATTCCCATGCTGACTCAATGGAACAAAGTACCATATCTTCTCTGATTTCTCCCTTCTCTTATCACAGAGATCTTAAAAATCTATACCATTTATATTAATGTTTGACTTCATTTGATTATACATAGTCTTCTATTTTCAAGTTCCATGTTTTTTCCCCAAAAGACAGTAATTTCTTCAAGAAAAGAACTGAGGTACTTAGCTTAATACAGAAGAGAAAGAAATATTTAATGAGTACATACATATGTTTAAATGAAGTGAAATTCAACATCAAGAATATACAAACAACTTTCAATCAAGTTAGTAAAGAGGAGTTGGTGCTCTGAATAGCATTTATTTCTATATCTAAATAAAAATGGAAAAGGTCAGTTTTCACTTCAATCCCCAAGAAAAGCAATGCCAACAAATATTCAAACTACTGCACAATTGCACTCATCTCACACACTAGCAAAGTAATGCTCAAAATTCTCCAAGCAAGGCTTCAACAGAATGTGAACTGAGAACTTCCAGATGTTCAATCTGGTTTTAGAAAAGGCAGAGGAACCAGAGATGAAATTGCCAACGTCTGTTGGGTCACAGAAAAAGCAAGAGAGTTCCAGAAAATAATCTACTTTTGCTTTAGTGACTAAGCCAAAGCGTTTGACTGTGTGGATCACAACAAACTTTAGAAAACTCTTCAAGAGATGGGAATACCAGACCACCTTACCTGTCTCCTGAGAAATCTCTATGCAAGTCAAGATGCAACAGTTAAAACCAGACATGGAACAATGGACTGGTTCCAAATTGGGAAAGGAGTACGTCAAGACTGTATATTGTCACCCGGCTTCTTTAACTTATATGCAGAGTACATCACACTAAATGCCAGGCTAGATGAAGCACAAGCTAGAATCAAGATTGCCACGAGAAATATCAATAACCTCAGATATGTAGGTGACACCACCCTTACGACAGAAAGCAAAAAGGAACTGAGGAGCCTCTTGAAAGTGAGAGAGAAGAGTGCAAAAGCTGGCTTAGAACTCAACATTCAGAAAACTAAGATCATGGCATCTGGTCCCATCACTTCATGGCAAATAGATGGGGAAACAGTGAAAACAGTGACAGACTTTATTTTCTTGGGCTCCAAAATCACTGCCGATGGGGACTGCAGCCAAGAAATCAGAAGACACTTGGTCCTTGGAAGAAGAGCTATGACTAACCTAGACAGCATATTAAAAAGCAGAGGCGTTACTTTGCCAACAAAGATCTGTCTGGTCAAAGCTATTGTTTTTCCATGTATGAATGTGGGAGTTGGACCATAAAGAAAGCTGAGCACTGAAGAACTGATTCTTTTGAACTGTGGTATTGGAGAAGACTCTTGAGAGACCCTTGGACTGCAAGGAGGTCAAACCAATCAATCCTAAAGGAAATCAGTCCTGAATATTCATTGGAAGGACTGATGTTGAAGCTGAAGTTCCAATACTTTGGCCACCTGATGCAAAGAACTGACTCATTGGAAAAGATCCTGATGCTGGGAAAGATTGAGGGCAGGAGGAGAAGGGGACAACAGAGGATGAGAAGGTTGGATGGCATCACAGGCTCGATGGACATGAGTTTGAGCAGTTCTGGGAGTGGGCAATGGACAAGGTGGCCTGGCGTGCTGCAGCCCATGGGGTCTCAAAATGTTGAACATGACTGAGCAGCTTAACTGAACTGAACTGAAACAAAACTGAATTCATGATTTCTTTTGCCAGAAATATTACTGGATAAACACACCTTCCATTTCTAAGGTGTTTGTCTTTACAATCTTTAATACACAACAGTGCCAAAGGATCTTGAGCCATCACTTCCCATTTTTAAATTTTATCACCCTTGTGATGTTGGCAATGTAGGAAGGCACATCAGCCATGAAACTAAATGAAAACATGTTACATATATGTGTGTGGGGGGGTATGTAATTGTGCTATATTTCCCAATAAATAGTTCATCTTCTCAAATGATCAAAATAAAGGAAAGAGAAATGGTAGTCAAAAAGTGTGAAAGGCTATCCAAGTAGACTTGCTCTGTGCTTATTATGGACTGAAGATTTACCATTTGGTAGAGGAAATAATAATTTTCAGGGCCTTCGGGTGTCCTTTTCTAACCAGTAATTCTACTCTACTCACCAAGCATTTAGCATTTATTACTTACTTAACAGACTTTTACAATTGTTTTTTTCCCAAGTATACCTTTCTCCAACCAGCTAATAATTTTACTCCATACTTTTTATTTAATTTTATTTATTTTTATTCTATTGTTTTGTTGAAGTATAGTCGACTTACAATATTGTGTTAGTTTCAGATGTACAGTGTAGTTAACTAGGAACAACAGAGAGATCATTAGACGGGGATTTCTTTATCTTCCATCAATCAACTGACAATTTACTAGTCATGTGTGGATGTGAGAGTTGGACTGTGAAGAAAGCTGAGCGCCGAAGAATTGATGCTTTTGAACTGTGGTGTTGGAGAAGACTCTTGAGAGTCCCTTGGACTGCAAGGAGATCCAACCAGTCCATCCTAAAGGAGATCAGTCCTGGGTATTTACTGGAAGGACTGATGCTAAAGGTGAAACTTCAATCCTTTGGTCACCTCACGCGAAGAGTTGACTCATTGGAAAAGATTCTGATGCTGGGAGGGATTGGGGGCAGGAGGAGAAGGGGATGACAGAGAATGACATGGCTGGATGGCATCACTGACTCAATGGACCTGAGTTTGGATAGGCTCCGGGAGTTGATGTTGGACAGGGAGGCCTGGCGTGCTGCGATTCATGGGGTCGCAAAGAGTTGGACACGACTGAATGACTGATCTGAACTGAACTGAACTAGACTATACTATTTGCTTTTCTTCTTGTCACTAAACAGTCAGTCTTTGTACTCCATCTGGGCTCTATAATCAAACCAAAATTTTCACTTTCTCACCATTGACAATACCTGGATCCAGCCACTCTTAACCATTTCTTGGACTACTGTGGAAGATAATTTTCTTGTTTTCTTATAAGCTAGCTGTCTTAACTCACTGACAACTCTCTTCTCCCCTAAAATGCACTTCTCCACAGAATCAAAAACAAGCTCATTTAATTTATCTATCCATTGATTCATTTGTTTATTCATTAATCCACTCAGCAAATATTTATTGACTGCTTACTCTGTGTCAGGTACTATTTCAGGTACTGAGGATACAGTAATAAACAAAACCACTAGCACATTGTGGTTATATGTTAGAGGATGAGAAACAGAATCACTAAATTCAATGTGTCATATATGACATATATGATTTACAGCAATATGTGATATCTGTCCACACTTACATGTAAATCTACATCTGTATCTGTGTATGTATGATACAAGAAAAAGTAAACAAGGGAAAGAGGATATTTGTTGTTGTTGTTGTTGTTAAAATTTTAGTTTGGGTGTCCAGGAAAAGCTCTACAGAAAAAGTGACTTTTGATTTAAGGTCAGATGACAGGAAATTTATCTGAGAGAAAAGTATCCTATGAATACTCTGGCGGCACGGGGAGAGGCAGAGAGAACTTTAAAGAGGCAATATATAGCAAGAATTACAATGGCTCTGTGGTCCAGAGGGGTGGTGAGAGTGACATGAATTGGTCAAATTCTGGAGACATTTTGGAAGAAATGATATGTGTTATAGAGAGAGAGAAAGGAAAAGAAAGAAAATCATGATTTTAAAACCAGTCATCAAAAGTATAGAGTTGTCTTTAACTAAAATGAGAAAGAATACAGGAATGGCTGGTTTGGGAGAAAATATCAGTAACTCAATTCTTAACAGATTTAAACTATACTAGGGGTTCAGACAGCTGGGTATACAGATTTGGAATTTCTGGAATATATCGGGACTTGTGATGAACTTAATGTTTGGTCTCTTTTCTCCCACTTCAGAGACTGAACTAAAATAAAGTATATAATTGATTGTGCAATGATATATGGTAGAAAGAAAATCTGAATAAAATCAATTATGAAATAAAGTACAAAGAACAGCATTTATCCCCTGAGTTGCCTTTCAACAATAACTGTGCTCCTTGCTTCTGAGACTTGTTGAACACTCCTTTCAATTTTTTAAGGATGACTTCAAGGAGAATCGCAAAGATGAAGTATATTAATGTTCTTGTCTTTATACTTTATCTAGCATTTGACAGACTATATTTGTGTCATCCTGTTTTAAATGATGGGGTCTTTCTCCTAAGGGCATGAAGCATGTACCAGGTATTCACACCTAACGGTTAGAACGGCCTTATAAAAGAACACTATTCTTATCTTTTAACTGGTGATCTAGAAAATTTTACTATAAATTTGAAAGATAACACTTACCTAGAATCATTATTTACATTTTGAATAAAGAACATTAATTGAAAAGATAGGTTAGTTAAAATGAAGTCAGATAAACAAACATGACCTTTAAGTACCAAAATCCAAGCTCAAAAATAAAAAGGGAAAAGTTTAAAAACTCAACTGCAAAAATCTTCCATTAACTACCTATTTTCAAATTCTTAGATATTTGAAAAATTTATAAATTAATTGTATATTGTCCTTTAGCTAATAATTTATCATTTTGTAAATATAAGGCAAAACTAACTTTTGGTTTCATTTTTATTTTTAAGCTTCAAGCCTCATTCTAGTCAACAACTTTTGTCATTTCTATCTCTATGGTGTTAAAATTCAGAGGTATATCATCCAAGAGGCTGGCTAATGAGGAAGCACAAAATTTCCCCCCACCTAGATCAATGACAGCCTCTCTGCCTCCCACTACATGAGGCCATCACATAACAGAATGAATACCTAGCAATGACAATTGGGTCACAAAAACAGAGCACCTATATAAAAACTGTTACATGGAAAAATATGAAAAGCTGGCAAAGTTAGACATTTTCATGCTACAAGTAGAATGAACATTTGATTTTATAATGAATGCTAATACAAAATAAAAATATGACCCATTTTGGTGAAGCTTTTTTTCCCTTAAACGTGGAATATTTCTTGATTATGACATGAAAATGTCTTTGATGAAAAACAGTCTCTTTGTACATTCCCTGAAATGTCTATCTTCTCAAAATGCCATTTCTTTCATTAAATTACTAATTGGGCAACCGATGCTGTACCTTAGGCAAATAACTGTATGTCTGAGTCCAAGTCAGTTCTGTGAAATTGTTTCAAGAACTAATGTGTGTGTCCTCAGTCGCTCAGTTCTGTCCAACTCTCTGTGGCCCTATGGACTGTAACCCACCATGCTCCTCTGTCCATGGAGCAGGTCCCTGGATCACCTCCTCTAGGGGATCTTCCCAACCCAGGAATCAAACCCATGTCTCTTGGGTCTCCTGCATTGGCAGACAGATTCTTTACCACTAGTGCCACTTGGGAAGCCTTTTTGAGAGATAATAGAAAAAACTAAACATCTAAATGCATAAAAGTTATGATAAACCTAGACAGCATATTAAAAAGCAGAGATATCACTTTGCCAACCAAGGTCCATCTAGTCAAAGCTATGGTTTTCCCCATAGTCATGTACAGATGTGAGGGCTGGACCACAAAGAAGACTTAGAGCCAAAAAATTGATGCTTTTGAACTTGGTGTTGGAGAAGACTCTTGAGAGTCCCTTGAAAGCAAGACCAAACCAGTCAATCCTAAGGGAAATCCATCCTGAATATTCACTGGAAAGGATTGATGCTAAGACTGAAGCTTCAATACTTTAGTCACCTGATGAGAAGAGCTGACTCAATGGAAAAGATCCTCATGCTGGAAAAGATTGAGAACAGGAGGAGAAGGGGGCGACAGAGGATGAGACAGTTGGATGACATCACTGACTCAATGGACATGAGTTTGAGTCAACTCCGAGAGACAGTGAAGGACAAGGAAGCCTAGCATGCTGCAGTCCATGGGGCTGCAAAGAGTCTAGACATGATTTAGCGACTGAACAACAGTGACAACCAAACACCCACATGTACGTGTATTTGAGTGTGTGTGTATGTGATTGATAATACTTACCATAATGAACATAGTGTCTAGCATATAGTACAACGTAAATAAATGCTAATCCCCAGAAAGACTGTCTTTAACAGCTGGTAAAGATCAATTCATTTCCAAATATTTTTGTCTGAACAGAGACATGATCCAATTTTGGAACATCTGAGCTGTGAAACATGAGGCACTTTATATTCCTTAAAATAAATTCCCTGAATCAATTTAAATTTATTATCAAGTGTTTACTGAAGGTCATAAAATGAGATACTGAGTATTTTGTGCTTATAATTCAGAGTAATTGAAGATTACTTATTTCGTAAGAGAATTCTGGTCAGTCGTGACTCCCAAGCTCTTTCACTCTATGTTTCACTATAATTTATGTTGCTGAAGCACAGTTACTGAGCCAGACTACAACCTTTCCACGTGAATCATTAAAGACACTCAGTGCTTAGCTTAAACACATGATGAGATTGAATCTGCTAAAACATGATGGTGCAATCTCTAAATCGTTTTAGGAAACTGCTTAATACAAATTATCCCCCAAATTCAATCTCAAACAGGATGAGTTAATCCTAGACTTAGGATGAGCAAATGTAAAGATTAGAAGAAAATATCTAGATATAAGCCATAAATCAAGAGAAATCATACTACATTAAAAAAGAACATTGATGTTGATTTCAAGGGTAGAAGTCAAATTCAAATTCTGGATCCATAAGCTCCACTTTGTTGAGTGAAATGTACTTTATGTATTTATGTACTTTAAATTTACAAATTTTCTCCATGAATAATTTATTTTCACTTGTCCGAGAACCGTCTACCAAATCATGAAAGGAATTGTTTAAAGAAAGTATTCAGTTCAGTTCAGTTCAGTCACTCAGTCGTGTCCGATTCTTTGTGACCCCATGAATTGCAGCACACCAGGCCTCCCTGTCCATCACCAACTCCTGGAGTTTACTCAAACTCATGTCCATCGAGTCGGTGATGCCACCAACCATCTCATCCTCTGTTGTCCCCTTCTCCTCCTGCCCCCAATCCCTCCCAGCATCAGGGTCTTTTCCAATGAGTCAACTCTTCGCATGAGGTGGCCAAAGTATTGGAGTTTCAGCTTCAGCATCAGTCTTTCCAATGAACACCCAGGACTGATCCTTTAGGATGGACTGGTTGGATCTCCTCGTAGTCCAAGGGACTCTCAAGAGTCTTCTCCAACACCACAGTTCAAAAACTAATACCCATCAAGAGATTCTTTCATGATAGTATTCTATTTTGATCGTTATAGAAAGAATCTCTTGATAGATATTAGCATTTTTAATCTGCTTTATAACTCTTAGAAAGGTCATGGAGTATTTGGAAGAATGCATATCCTTTACAAAGTATGACACACCATATAGTCATCTTTCCTAAGGATTTAAAGAAAGGAGATGTCAAAGAAAATTTAAAAATAAGCTACAAAGGCTTAGAGGATACTGGAGATGGTTGTCTAATCCTTCAGAAGAGATATATATGATGATGATTTTCTGGGCAAAATTAAAACAAGACGATCCTATAAAAGACACTATTGTATTCCATTTAATAAATATTTAAAATCAGAAGGAAATAGCAAATGCAAAGAAAACAACATGCTTCTTTAGTAGCGTCATTTCACTGAGAGTGCATTTAAATAACACTCACAGTTCTGAGTTTAGATTCAGTTGTTTCAAGAATGATTAGACCTCTCTGGAACTGTCAGTAGCCCAGGAGGAGTTATCAAATTAAGAAGCATCAAACTAATCTTGCCTCGGTACTGACAAACACTGGGTATCACAAAAACATGCGCTATTTAGAGCAACACATTATCCACAGTTTATAGCAAAAACCACAACCCATTTAACACAAAATCTGGTTCATTATCCTTTTCCGGTTCTCCTGGGTTTTAATTTCTGCCTTTCTGTTTTGTTCTGACTAAATCTCAGTACATATTTTTCTTTTGAACCTCAATATTCCACTTCATGTTTGACTCTCAAAGATACTCAACCAGTGTATTTTTGTTGTTTTTGGTACCTTAAATCTTATTAAAGGTTTTAGACTTTTTTTGAGTAACACAAGTTTCCACTGGTCTTGTGAGTAAAATAAGAACAAGATCAGGTAACATGTATCAACCTTTGGGAAAATAATTATACATATTCTTCAAAGTCAGGAATCATTTAAAAATAATAATACTTGACTCTGACATTGGGGGTAACCCACCATGGGAGTCTTGCTTTTAAAATACCACCAAAAGGAGCACGGAGAAAGTCAATTAAAAATACACTTATGAGTGGTCAAACTGATATCATAATTAACTCACTAAACCTCATGAATTTAAGAATCCCTTTAAAGCATATTTACTGATGCTACAAATGGAATTCTAACCTGTCTTGATATTTCATTGCTTTCAAAGTGGTAAAGAAGACCCAAAAAGCCTAACAAGCATTGGTAATAGGAAAAGATGAGACATAATGAGTTATTATTTTCCCCCCCAAAAGGGCACAGGACTCCAAAATGGACTACTCTGGAGCTATTTACTAAATTTGCTTAAAATCCTTAAAAAGTTACCCACTGCACTCAAGAATGAAATGCACATATTGCTTTCCTGACTTTAATATAATCTACCTTTAGCCCACATCTTTGGGCTTATTCATAGCTTCCATCTTCTCCTTCTTTTCACACTGCTTCTTCCCCCTTTTCTCTCTCCTCCTCCTAATTTTTTTCATTTACTTGATATTTTTGCCTAAGCATATATCACTGTCACTTTTGAGCTTCTCTTTTATCTCTACTCTTTCCTACCCTCTATGAAATAAGATGTCAGCTTCATAGGGACAACAGCTTCTTTTAACTTGCTTTTCTCTCTCTCCCTTTTTTTTTTCCAGAGCCAAGAATAATTGCTTTACAAATTATGTAAACAGAAAATCATGTGTCAAAGGGAAAAAAAATGCTCCCAATAGCCTTACAGACAGACTGTGCAATATTTCAGCCTATGACAACCTTTAAGTAGGTTGATTTTTGAAAGTGAACTTTTTATTTAGAATAGTCTCTGATTTACAATAACAAAATTACCAGTGAGAAAAGAATTCCCATGTACTCCCACCTAGCTCCCCCAATTGTTAACACCTTATGTTAGTATTGTATATTTGTCACAACTAAATAGCCAACATTAATACATTATGCTTACTTGCTCAATCGTATTCAACTCTTTGCAACCCTGTGGACTATAGTCAGCCAGGCTCCTCTGTCCTTGGGGATTCTCCAGGCAAGAATACTGGGGTGGATCACCATGCTCTCCTCCAGGGGATCTTCCCAACCCAGGGATGGAACCCGTGTCTCCCACATTGTGGGTGGATTCTTTACTGATTGAGCCACCAGGGATTATTATTAACTAAAGTTCATGCTCCACTTGCATTTACTAAGTTTTTACCTAATATCCTTTTTCTGTTTCACATCATACTAAATTTAGTTACTGTGCCTTCTTTACCTTTCTGTGATCGTTTCTCAGATTTCCCCTTTTTTGATGACCTTGAGAGTTTTGAAAATTATTGACCAGGTATTTTGCAAAATGTCTTTCAAGAAGAATTTGCTGATATTTTTCTCACGATCAGGCTGAAGTCTGAGTTTTTGTGAAGAAAACTACAGAGGCAAAGGTCATTCCCGTAATATCATGCCAAAGGCATATGCTATCAACAGAACATCATTTCGGATATTGGCTTTGAGAGCTTGGTGGAGGTAGTCCTTTGTAGTTTCTCCATTATTTGATTACTGTTTTTCCTATCAATGCAGTATACCTTGGAAGAAGGTCACTATCCAGAGATCATACCTATGAGGTAGGAGTCATGTTCCATCTCCTTGAGGAGGAAGTACATATATAAAATATTTGAAACTCTCTATACAGCAGATATTTCTTCTCCCCCATTTATGCATTTATTCAATCATGTACTGTCATTTTTATCGTTGGTATTTAGTTCATATATTTTGTAATATAGCTCATGTTATAAATTTTGTTGCTCAAATCGTTCCAGCTTGGCCATGGGGAGTTCTTTCAGAAGGCATATTGTTTACTTTTTCTATTAGCATTCTGAACCTACTAATTATAGGTAATGGAAATTCCCTGCCTACCAAAATCTTCATCATATGTATATAGACTTGAATTTTTTCCCATCCTTTCAGACTTTTTAAAATTGCCATTGTATGTTTCAACTTGTTGTTGGAAGCAGAAGATGGTATTTAGAGATGGCATTTCAAAATGGTGTTTCATCCTTATTTTTAAGTTTTATGTTTATCTGGCTGGTGCTGCACTGTGTTTAGGTTTTGCTACAGCTGTAAGTTCTAGAAGCTCCAAATTCTTCTAGAATATTTGCTATTTTTTTAAATAAAAACTCCCACTTACTGTTTTTACAGTTGCCTGACAACTCCTTCAACACAGTCTGCATTTTGCAACCCTGTGAACTTTAACCCTCTGTGAGTGTTGTTGTTGTTGCTCAGTCACTCAGTTGGGCCTGACTCTTTGCAACCCCATGGACTGCAGCACGCCAGGCTTCCTTGTCCTTCACTCGATTCCAGAGTTTGCTCAAACTCATGTCCATTGAGTCAGTGATGTCTTCCAACCATCTCATCCTCTGTCATCCCCTTCTTCTCCTGCCCTCAATCTTTTCCAGCATTACCGTCTTTTCCAGTGAATCAACTGTCGTGTTGGAGAAGACTCTTGAGAGTCCCTTGGACTGCAAGAGGATCCAACTATTCCATCCTAAAGGAAATCAGTCCTGAATATTCATTGGAAAGACTGATGCTGAAACTGAAACTCCAATAGAACTGACTCATTTGAAAAGATCCTGATGCTGGGAACAATTGGCTCTTTGCATCAGCTGGCCAAAGTATTGGAGCTTCAGCATCAGACCTGCCAATGAATATTCAGGGTTGATTTCCCTTAGGATTGAGTGGTTTGATCTCTTTGCAGTCCAAGGGACTCTCAACAGTGTTCTCCAGCACCATAGTTCAAAAGCATCAACTTTTTGGCGCTCAGCCTTCTTATGGTCTAACTCTCACATCCGTACACGATACTGAAAAAAACCATAGTCTTGACTAGACGGACCTCTGTCGGCAAAGTAATTTCTCTGCTTTTTAATACTTGTCTAGGTTCGTCACAGCTTTTCTTCCAAGGAGCAAGCGTCTTTTAATTTCATGGCTGCAGTCACCATCTGCAGTGATTTTGGAGCCCCCCAAAATAGTCTCTCACTGTTTCCATTTTTCCCCATCTATTTGCCATGAATTGATGGGACCAGATGCCATGATCTTAGGTTTTTGAACACTGAGTTTTAAGTCAGCTGTTTCACTTTCCTCTTTCACTTTCATCAAGAGGCTCTTTAGTTTCTCTTTACCTTCTGCCATTAGGATGGTGTCATATGCATATTTGAAGTTATTGGTATTTCTCCCAGAAATCTTGATTCCAGCTTGTGCTTCTACCAGCCCAACATTTCACATAATGTACTCTGCATATAAGTTAAATAAACAGGTGACAATATACAGCCTTGAAGTACTCCTTTTCCTATTTGGAACCAGTCTGTTGTTCCAAGACCTGTTCTAACTGTTGCTTCTTGACCTGTGTATGGGCTTGTCAGGAGGCAGATAAGATTGTCTGATATTCCCATATCTTTAAGAATTTTCCAGTTTTTTGTGATCCACATGAAGGTTTTAGCATAGGTAATGAAGTAGGAGCAGATGTTTTTCTGGAATTCTCTTGTTTTTTCTATGATCCAACAGATGTTGGCAATTTGATCTCTGGTTCCTCTGCCTTTTCTAAATCTAACTTGTACATAAGAAAGTTCACGGTTGGTATACTGGAGCTCTGTTGATGGCAGGAAGGTGTAGGAGAGGCTCAGTCCTTTATTATCTTATGACTGAGTCTCAGTTCTGCAGAGGGACTCTGTGCCTGGATAGTGACCTTAACGAGTATATTGTAGCTTTTACATTTTATTCTTCAGTGAGACAGGCAAACTAGAGGGGGCTGGAGTTTGAGAAATAGCAGTCTCTCCAGTGTTCTTGCCTAGAGTATCCCTTGGATGGAGGAGCCTGGTGGGCTGCTGTCCATAGGGTCACACAGAGTCAGACATGATTGAAGTGACAGCATGCATGCATGCATTGGAGAAGGAAATGGCAACCCACTCCAGCGTTCTTGCCTGGAGAATCCCAGGGACGGGGGAGCCTGGTGGGCTGCAGCTGGAGTTGCACAGAGTCGGACACGACCAAAGCGACTTAGCAGCAGCAGTAGCAGGTTAGATAAGGTTCTAGTGGAGCAGTTTCACCTTGAGGGTTGGTCTTTATTATGGAGAATGCTCTAGAAGTATTAAACAGCTTTACTTTTCCCCTCCCCTTGCCACAGCTTCAAGGGAATCATTTTTGTTTTTTCACCCCCCAAACCAGGTGAGGTTTCTGGAGATAAAAGCCAAGAATGAAATGAATGGGTAAGGGCTGACTGAGACATCCCCCCACCCCCCCAAGCGTTTCTCACTTTTACATCAATCCACACTTGGCATCCAACAATTTGTCCCAATGACTATTTAAATGTCCCTTCCAGTTGGTGACTAGGGCAGACAGGTGGCCAGAGTTGTTTCCTGTCTTTGCCGACAACCCTCCAAACCCAAGAGGCAGTAGGGGTGTCCTTCCCCATAACCTGCCAATCCCCCCACCTCTAGCAAGAGTTAACATAAATCTTTAGGTTAAAGGGCCCAGAGATAAGAAAAGAAGCTACAGACAAATGGACAGGAAAACCAGTTGGGCCGGCTGGGACCAAGATGGTGTGAACAGACTCTGAGTCCTATTACACACTAATTTTAGGACATTTGCATATTAAGTGATACATCTACCAGCGGCCAGGACCAATAAAAGGACATAAAGGAGATGGCACCCACTCCCTTGAGAAAAGTCCTGCCCCCTCCCCACGTGAGTAAAGCATCTGCCTCCACATCATTATCCTCACTCCTGCCCCCTTTGTCTTTACTCTAAAACTAAATCAACCCTCACCAAGTGGGAGAAGTTGATCTGTGAACTTAGTTCTGAGTGAGTTAATTCTTAGGTAGGTTGATGAGAAGTCCAGGGTCTCTGAGGAGGAGGAAGGGGTTTGGGGCTCCCAAGGAGGAAAAAAGGACAAATGATTTTTTTCTGCATTCCTGCATCTAGTCATATAAGAAATTTTTTTTTCTTTCAGCCCAGTGCTAATGACTACACAGCAAAACTCATCTTGCTCAAGGATATATTTTTCCTTAAATTCTGGAAAAAGATTAGATAACAATGTATCCTGCTCAAGGATGTGTTTCTCCTTAAGAACCTTACGACTAATCCTGTATCTTAAAGGACTGGTTGTGGGAGGGGTCTGGTAAGATCTTTCTATTGCTAGTTCTAATCCCATTATCTTAAAAGGTAAATTGTGGGAGTGGGTCTGGTAAGACCTTTACAACCTTGAGACATCCTTTTGATTTACTGTTAATAGCCAAATGAAAAAGTATATAGCTCTCTTGCTAAGACTAGTGACAGGGCACACTCCATCCCCCTTCTGGTGTCTATGTCAGAAGATTCCTCTGTCCTTTTTCACTGTAATAAAAATTCTTCCCACACAAAAGCTGTGAGTGATCAAGCCTGGTCCCTGATCCTGAAGCTAAATCTTCTTTGGAGATCATGAATCCAACACCATTCACCGTAAGCTATCAGTTCCTGCTTTTCCATTCTTTGGTCACCTAATAAAGCTTGTGCTGTGTTGATCTCAGCTTTGGTTTTGTTATTTGCTTACTTAAAAGAGTAGCTTCCCTGGTGACTCTGGCAATAAAGAATCAGCCTGCAATGCAGGAGACCCAGGTTTGATCCCTGAGTCGGAAAGATCCCCTGGAGAAGGGAATGGCTAATTTCACACTCCAGCATTCTTGCCTGGAGAATTCTACGGAGAGTGGAGCCTGGTGGGCTACAGTCCATGGGGTCACAAAGAGTTAGACATGACTGTGTGATTAACACTACTTAAAAAATCTTTCTTCTACTACAGTTGAGAACCTTGGTTAGGCTAGGACCAAAGTGGAGTCCTATGGCAATCTGCTAAAGTTTCACCCTAGATAAATTGATCTCAACTGTGATTCTGTGTTTGCCCCTGTCTCCAGATTTTAGGTGTGATTTGCCTTGGTGTTCTTAGTTCTCTGATAGGTCAAAAAAAAGACATTAATGTTCAGTTTGTTCACTTTTCTTTTTTTTTTCTCATTGTAAGGACAAGAATGACAACTTCCAAAACTATATTTTGCAGTTGAAATCAGAAGTCTTGACTTTGTTTTGTAAATTTTCTGTATTTCTTTTTTAGCTTTCTCCTCCCTTAAAGGAGACAGGAAAGCTGGTGCTGCTGGAGTTGGGAGTAATACCCTACCCCATCTGGGATCTGGTTTCAGAATTACATTCTATTCAAGTCCTTTCTAATCAAGTATATGGTTTTTGTTTGTTTGTTTGTTTTAATATGTAATTCTGGGTATTTAGCATGTTTACTCTTTCTCTCCCCCTCCTGAAACCATAAGGAAATCTTTCTCATATTCTCCCTGTGAAAAACTGATGTTGTTTCTGGATGAAAATCCCATATTAGTGTAAGGAATTTCTAAACCACGGCCTGAGGACTTTCTTACCCTTACACTAGTCCACAATCAGTTTTCAGAGATCCCTTAAAATTACCATTTATATGTTCCTCCAACAGTTTTTTGCTCCAGGAGATCTCTATCCAATCTTTATTATCTACTTGGGTCCATCTGAAACAGGAGGTAAGAGGGCAGGGCACAGCCTTTAAAAGAACGACATAGCCATGGGACATAACAAAGACTGGCTGGAACCAAATGAGTCCACAATGGTGGAAGATCTGACTTCCAGTAGACCTTGAGCCTCAGTATTTGCTCACGGTAATACGTTAGCTAAATAATACATCCACAAGAGCCAGGAGAGTTCTGAAAAGTGAAAGTCGCTCAGTCGTGTCTGACTCTCTGCGACCCCTTGAACTATACAGTCCATGGAATTCTCCAGGCCAGAATACTGGAGTGGGTAGCCGTTCCCTTCTCCAGGGGATCTTCCCAACCCAGGGATAGAACTCAGGTCTCCTGCATTGCAGGTGGATTCTTTACCAGTTGAGCCACCGGGGAAGCCCAAGACAGTTCTGAGGCTAACCCTAAATGGTCAAAGAGTGGGCAATGGCCCAATTCCTAGAAATCTCTGCCCCTTGCCTGAAATAATCAGAATAATCTTCCCACTCATCATCCTATGATACCCAGCCCATAAAAACTAACTGCACCATATTCTGTGGCTCTCTCTCACTTTCTGAGATCACCCACACTGTGTCTTGGATGTGTTTTTCTGTAAATAAATTCACTTCTTATCTATCATTTTGTCTTTGAAATATTTCATGATAAAGCAAGAGGCTTAACACATCTGTCTCTCCAGATTTCAGGATATTGGTTTGCCCTCTCCCCTCAGTTCTCTCCTGTATCCAAGAAAAGTCATTGATCCAAGAAATGTCATTGATACACAGTTTTCCTATCTTTTTTCTTGCTGCAATGTTGGAAGTGAGAACTTCTTAGGACTTTTTATGTTAGAGTTAAAACCAGAATTCTAAGGTTGATTTTTCAATGTGCTTCTCAGTTACTTAGTATATACAAGCACAAGGGTGTTGTAGGTCCATCCATACAGTTAACTTTATGAATTTTTATATCTTTTGTACTTTCCACTCTGTTTTTATATATATCAATGATACTTTATGGTCCTTGGCTCAGTTACTTTAGCATTTGCTTATTTTATCCTTCCCTGCTCAAGAGGGAACGTTAATCTTTAATTGATAACCTCATTTCATCAGTCTACAGAAAATTTTATAGATGAGAAAATTTAAGACCTAGAAATATTTAGTAATTTTCCAAGACTACCCATCTAATCAATGACTTAGAACTAAAAAAAGAAAGAAAGAAAGAAAAAATACTTTCTGATTTTCTTTAAAATCTTATCGTACAAAACATATGTCTCCAAGAATAGACTATAAATTGATTACCTCTAAATTACTGAAATCTTTCACAATGTATGCAACCACATTCATTAAGATTTGGGTTCATTAATGTTTGTAGGTAATAATAGCAAACCTAAGCAAAGCAATATAGAAATATAGGCTTATTGTCTCACAAAAGGAGAGACGTGGATGAAGGCAGTACAGTGGCTCAAGGTGCTATCAAGAACCCAAACTCTGTAGGTATTACTCTGCCATCTTAGCATTTAAGTCTATCCTCAAGTCAGTAAATTCTGAGTCCATAAGTGGTCTTTGAGTTTTACATCTGAGTTACAAAGAATACATGGAAATGGTGAAGAACAAAAAGTGAGATTGCATCTTTTAATTCATGGGATTTTTATCCTCATAGATCAGAAGTGAAATGATGTCTTAAAAATGCAAGGGAGAGTGAAAGCCAAGTATTTCGATTTTGAGCAGTTATAGTAAGCAGAGGGGCAAGGGAGATAGGTATTGAGCCAACAACTTCCACATCCTATTAAAGGTGTGTGAGAAATGTTTCTTGAACATGGAAATACACTGTTTCTATTTTAACTTTATCTTTTCTATATGCTTTTTTCATGAAAGGATGTTACATTGTTTTCTGTTAGCTTCAAACTCATCTCCATTCTCTTTGCACGGTACTAGAGCTGAGAGTGTGCAAATCACATTTTCTTGCCAGTTGTTCTGTCTGGCTTTGTCAGCGGGACAGTGCTAGAGGGAAACGAAGAGGCTGGAAGCCGGGGAGTCCCTGCTTTCTGTTTTGCTTTCTATGAACATCAGTACTGTCGTTCTTTCCTGTGTTAACACCTGGATCCATTTTTCAGGATATTTTTTTCTCCATATTTTGGAACCAGCGTCATTACATCCTGCCAGGATGCCAGCAGCAGCTGGCTGATATCCAACTTGGTCGGAGTCTTTGTACAAGATGCGGTGGCCTACCCAGCACCAGGAGGACAACAACTCTCCTCTGGATTGGAATCGCAACTCTGCAGGACCCCTCCTTTAAATCTTTACGTTCTTATAACCTAGTATCTTCCTTTGTTCTCTGACTCTGAAGATAAAAGCTGCCTTCTGCAGTTACCACTTTGGCATTGACAATGTTTTCTCCTCAATGCTGGTAAACAATTTGTATTAAACTCTCTTTTATATTCCTAACTCATGTAAAAAGTTGATACCAGGAGGGCCCCAAGACCCAGACAATCAATGATGGGCTTCTTGCAGTTGGTTTGACTATAGTCTTGAACTTAAGAGGAAATTGAACTTTTTGAAAATGAGAAAGAGGATAAACAGGAACCATGTCATGCAGTGACATCATAATTAATTAAGTTATCATGTCTGGCTGATGGTGACAATGTCCTTACTGGAACAAGTTTCTTGAGGGACCAAGAAATTATTATGCTCTTAACTACTTTGGCAGAAATGATTACAAGAACAGCAGAATGAGATATTTCTTTTGATTGCCCTAAAACTCTAAGCGAGAAAAATAAAAGGAGTAGTGAAAGGTGGGAGGCATGAGTCAAGTGCTTGGGCCTGTTGGGCTGGGAAGATCCAGAGGAATCGGGTGGAGAGGGAGGTGGGATGGGAGACCGGGATGGGGAATTCGTGTAACTCTATGGCTGATTCATATCAATGTATGACAAAACCCACTGAAAAATAAAAAATAAAAATAAAATAAAATAAAATACACTGAGGTGAAAAAAAAAAAAAGAAAGAAAGTGAAAATCATTCAGTCATGTCCAACTCTTTGCAAAGTCATGGACGATACAGTCCGTGGAATTGGGTAGCCATTCCCTTCTTCAGAGGATCTTCCCAGCCCAGCAATTGAACCCAGGTCTCCCATATTGCAGAAGGATTCTTTACCAGCTGAGCCACAAGGGAAGTAAACCCAGGTCTTTAAACTCAGGCTACAGTCTTGGTCAGGAAACTAGAAAATTTCTATGGTGGCTTTCAGGGGATCTCTTAGTTAGAGAGCCTCAAGGCCAATCTCATCAAAACTGTAATTGTGTGTATTATGTAAGATGATTTCTGCGGTGGATGCAGTGATGTGCCACCAAATCTCTCTTAAGGAATGGAGACCTGATTCTCCCTGCAGCTCTAAGTGCTCGAGGAGGGACCTCAGCTGTAGCATTCTCCTGGAGAACACCTTCACTTAAGGAAAATGCCTTTCCCAAGGCCAGGCCTCATTCCAGAGACATTCCACCTCTCCAGTGACTGACATCAGTACAAAGACCAGGTCATCTTATCTCCAGGTGGCATAGAACTGAAGAGGTGTCCCAGCATCGAAGCTCCTCACAGGTTAACTGAGGCACAGCCTGGCTTCTTTCCACTCCTTCCCACAAAAGTGGATGCCACAAGCATTCTGTAATAACTACTGCATGGTGATCCCCTTTGGAAACTTTGCTTCCCATGGAATCCAACCGATGACCAATTCACAGCTTCACTAATCCCCTAATGTAAAGAACAAGGTAATAAGGAATTGACTGGGAAAGTTTTGAAACTATCGTATTTGGAATAAAAACATCCAGATGAACTTAGATGAAACTGATAATGTTGAACTCCCCGGTCCCTTGAGCTCCCTTCTCAGCAGAAGCATACCACCCTCCTGTGTCTGAGTATATTAGTCTTTACTTCTTTTGGCATACTGCAATAGTTGGTGGCGGTTATCTTGTAAGGAGATACCTACTCTCTTCCGAAGTCAACACAAAGTAATTCCTGCCACCAGATTCTTACCTAGAGTCAGATTTAAGTATGTTCCAGGGCAGGGAGGAATACAAAGTCTGACTCCAGAAGAAATAGTTTATACTCAAAAATAATTAAAATATTCCTTCTAAGGTATTATATTGTCACAAAATACACAGTATTATATAAATCGCACTGACTAGATGTGGCGATAGATTCTAAGAGTCCAAAGAACATAGAATATTTATATTGAATTGGACCAAATTTGTTCATGATTGCACTGACCAGAGATTCTGGGTTTTGTGTTAGATTATATAGATGAAGCTTGAAAATGTACATGGACAGCAAGAGATGCCACCACAGATGTTACCCGTGATGCCAAAGCTGCTGTGGAATGGCAGAGACTGAGCGTCAGGGAGTCCATTGGTGCCACTTTCACATTTGTCATCATGGGCAGCAGAGACAAAGTGGTCATCAGAATGCCTTGAGTTACCGAGATGTTTAGCTATAAATAATCAATAGCAGTGTCCCTAGGAATGAAAAATGGACATTTTTTAAAGAATTAACTTGATGTATCCATTAATTTCTCATTGCTGCTTTAACAAATTATCACAGACTTGGTGACTTTAAGCAATTCATATGTATTTTATTAAGAGTCAAGGAAGTCAGATGTTTTAACTTCAAGGTTTGTATTTTTGGTAGGGGCTCTAGAGAAGAATCTGTTCCCCGACTTTTCCAATTTCTACAGTCCACCTATAGTGTGGCTCATGACCCCTTCCTCCATCTTCAAGCCCAGAAGCACAGATTCTTTGAATCTGTCTCTCTCTCTGCCCGCCCCCCCTCCCCCCACCGCCCCCACTGTCTCTGATCTCTGCTTCCACCATCACATCCCATCACATCTCTTTCTGCTTTCATGGTCACATGTCCTTCTGTGACTCTGTTCCATCTCCTTGGATTTGCCCGGATAATTCAGAATAATTTGCCTATCTCAACATTCTTAATCTAATCACATACACACAGTCCCTTTTGCCAGATAAAGTAATACAATCCAGATTCAAGGGATTAGGATGCAAAAACTTTGTAGAGAGAGTGTCATTTAGTTAACAAGTGTCAAATCAGAGACTTATGTCTGTCCCACATGCACAATACATTCACTTCATCATAATATTCCCCAAAGGATCAACTTCAAGTCTAAGAACTTCAACTTAAAGTTCAAAATCTCATCTAAATATCATTAATCCCCATGTTTCAACAACTAGACCATCAAAATCAGGTGAGGATGAGAATTAAGTAAGATCCAACCTCAGGCAAATTTCTTCTGGAACTTTAAAGCTGTAAAGCTAGAGGAGATATCTGTTCCAAATGAAAAGGCTAAATAGATATAAGACAAAAATTGTAAACATTTCTGTTTTAAAAGGGAAAAAGTGAAAGGCCAAAAGGAGTCATCATTCTCAAGCAATTTTGAAATTGAGCCAGGCAAACTCTACTAGGTTTCAAAGTTTGAGAATAATCTTTTTTGAATCCGGGTTCCCCCATCTGAGTCTGAGGGTCCAGTTTCAGAGTCATTTTCTCTATTTAATGAGGGATAGTAGATGTTAGAAGCTGCCTATAGAATACTGTGTCTTGCATCCTTTCATTTTGTTTTCTCTTTATCCCTTTCACTTTAACCTGGCAGTGTTACTGTTGCTAGAAGATTCTTAAGAACTCTGAGTCTCCCATGTATGTCATGGGATTCATTCTAGCAGACACAAGGATCCTCCACAGATCATTCCTGGATAATTTCATCTCTATTACTGGCTTCTGCTGAGACAGCTCTGGGGATCCCTGAATCACATGCCTAATCTCTTTAAAAAGCCATCTCTGCGATTGAATGCTTTACCCTATTGATTCTTCTGAGGCACTAGCAAGGAATTTTTCATCTACACACTTACCTTTCTCTGAAGAAAACACTGTTCTAACAGTGAATCTTTTAATTTTCATATCTTTGGCAATATGTATAGGCTAAGAGTTTCCCAAATCATCGAGTGCAGGTTCTTTATCACTTAACAGTTTTCCCCTCTATTTCTTGTCTATAAGCAGTAAAAATAATTTAGAACATCTCTTCAACATTTTACATATAAGTCTTCTTACCTAAATTTCCAAGGTAATCACTGACACATTTAGTTTTTCACGTAACTGTGGGACACAATTCTGCTAAGCTTTCTGCTACTCTATAGCAATAAACTTCTTCCTTCTAGTTCTAATGGCATGGTCGCCACTTACTGTTAAATGTCTTTTTTCAACCAAAAGTGTATTTATGACGATTTCGACCTACCACAATATACAGAAGCAGTTATCAACCTGAAAGCCGAATGGAGATTTCTGGCTTTTAACTCAGATCATAGACCATAATTAACCTTGCCTGAAGAGTGGGATCCATTGAGAAAAGCCTTTCAAAAGTGTTGCAACTTTGTACTTTAAAGCTTCCCACAGGAATTCTCCAAAGGGACTTGTAGCCATTTACTGAGGTGACATGACAAGGAACTGAAAGAGCTTAAACTGATACTAACTGGACAAAGCCTTGCAAACCCCAGAGGCCACGATGGCACCCTGGTCAATACATGGTCTTCTGGCAGCCAGGTGATAGAGGTTCATGACTACATTTAAGTCACAGCGGGTCTACAGACTCATCCTGTAGCTATTTCCTCAGTTGCTAAATGCATAATTGAATTTCCATGTACCTTATACTTTCCTCTCACTACAAGATGAAAACCTAACAGCAGGCCCCACTTCTACTTGATATAATGAAGCCATAAGTCAGGGAGAGGTATTCAATGGCAAGAATAATAATAAAGGATTGATTTTTTTTCAACACTGTCAGTAACTTAATTTGGATAGGAAATGAAGCAGCTCTTTTAAAAGCACAATGAAAACCATAAATGCTGGTAGGAAGAAACACAGCTTCTATATCAAGGACCTTTTCACTGATCTTCAGTAAAACAAAGAAACATCATACCAATAAAAGACTATGGAGGATTCTCTGGAAAACCTTTCTTTTTCAACTGAGGCAACTGTGGCTATGTGTGGAAAAGAAAATTGTCTCAGATAAACTACCCTCTGCACTACAAAGCAGGAGCTTTAGTATCATATTTTGATCTAACACAATGGAGGGTCTATTTTTCACTATTGTCTCCCCAGCACTCAGTCTGTGGAATAAAGTGGTACACTAGCTTGAATCAATTATCCACATCTCAATTCTCTTCCATCATACTATATTGCTCTTTTTACCTTTGTATTAGAATATTTTCCCCTGTATTTTCTCCTTTCCTTTCATTTACAATTCAGTCCCAAAACCATTAGGGAGTCTGAATAAGATAAGTGCTCAAACCTAGGCAGGAATACAGAGCTAAGTGTTGGAGCATGAACAAGGGTGGAGGGTGTCCACAAATAGAGAAGGGGAAGGGGGCAAGGTATTAGTGAACAGGGCAGGATAAGGAATGCTTTTGTGCAGAAGACCAGCATGGGATGTTAGAGAAAAAAGTCTGATAAGACAGAGGATGCTTAGTTACTTTTTTTTTAAAAGGAACACTATCAGCACATGCTTACTAAGTACAAAAAGTAATTTTAAAGTGAAGAAGCCTGGCAGAGAGCCCCTTCATCAAGTGAGCAAAGTGAACGTCAACTGCAATGAGAAAAAACAAAATTATGTGCACACTTACAAAATATAATGAGAATATATACCATTAGTTGAGGTCTTCCTCCAAAAGAGGAAATAAACTAAATCTTAGAAGACAACATCAGACAAGACTTAAACTGAGACATTTTCTGTAAAGTAAGTGATCTGTAATCACTTAATAACAAAACAAGGAATGAAGTGTCTGTGTTGAAGGAGAAAAAGGAGGCATGGCAACTCAGGACAATGTTACTTAGAATTACATGCTTTTCCTGTAAAAGATCATTTGAACACTTGGTAAAATTTTAATGGAGAGGTATTATATATCCTACTGTATAATGTTCTGATGAAGAATAAATGAAAAAGGACATTTAGGACAGAGACTAACGCCCCTATCAGTGTAAAATACATGCAGTCTAGTTTTGCTCATTTGTTTGTATGTGGTATAGACTGAATATGTGTCCCCACCCAAGATCCATATGTTGAAAACATACTCCCCAGTGTGCCAGTGTTTGGAAGCAATTAGGTTATAAAAGTGGAGCCCTCATGGATGAGATTAGTGCCCTTATAGAAGAGACCCCAGAGAGTCTTCTTTCCCCTTCTACAGCGTGAGGCAAAACAGCAAGAAGGAGGCCATCTCTGAACCAGGAAGCAGGTTCTCACCAGACACTGAATATGTTGATGTCTTGATCTTGGGCCCCTTAACCTCTAGAACTATGAGATATAAATTTATGTTTTTTATAACCCAGGGTACGATATTTTTGTTGTAGCAACCTGAATGTACTAAGTCAATGTGTGTTTTTCTAAATTCTATGGTTCTTTCATTAACTACGGGTTTTTTTTTTCTGCATCACATACATGAGCAGAGAACAGCTGCCACACTAGTAGCAACACTCTCTAAACGCTCTACATGAAAGAAGGCTGACCTAATTACAAGATGGGGGCAAAGCAGAAGTTTGGCCCCACACTCCAAGCAGAAACCTCTCTCTCCGGATTGAGACGTTATGAGTCACAACTCCATGTGGTGAACTGGATATATGTCTAAATTTAGGAAGGCGAAGAGAAGTTCCAGCTGGGTCCAGATCTTGCCACCATCTTAAATTCAGGTTTACTATTTAATAAAACAGATATTAACATTTAATGTTCTTTAGACTCCAATGTATATAGTTCAATGAGCATCATAATGCAGAAGGAAAGAGGGATTTTATTCAAGGTCATTCTGAAAATGCCCAGTTTATGGTCATGAAACAAAAACTTCCTACAAAAGAGAAGTAGGCCCTTGAGGTTCAATAATAGAGATTAAAGTTTCTGGAGCAGATCTTACTTCGGTAATCTTAGGTGTTCTTATGAAGGTCTTTGAATTTGATATGTTGTTGCAGGCATTACTGTGGTTGCTGTTGATATCCATACAAATTTGTTCAATGATGATAAACAAGCAAATCTCTTTAGTTCTTGTATTAAATTGTTAGGGATGCTATAACAAAGTACCACAAACTAGGTTTCTTAAATAACAGCCTAAATTTATTGTCTCACATATCTGGGGGTGAATAATCTGAGATAAGCAGTTTGATGAGGTTACAGCCCTTCTGAGGGCGGTAAGGAAGAATCTATTCATTGCCTCTCCCCTAACTTCTAGTGGGTTATTGATAATCTTTGTCATTCTTTGATCAGCAGATACATCACCTCAGTTTCTGCTTTTATCTTTGTATGGTGTTATCCATATTTGTGTCTGTATCCAATTATTTTTCTTTTTATAAGAACACTGGTAAAATTGGATTAGGGGCCGACTCTACTCCTATATGGTTACATCTTAGCTTAACTAATTACATCCCAATGACCCTATTTCCTAATAATGTAACTTTTTGAGGCAGTGGAGCTTAGGACTTCAACATATATACTGGGACCAACCCCTAACAGTACTGTTTTGACAATAATTCAAATGTTAAGCAAATACTGGACACAACTGGATTTGAGTCCAACTGTGGGTTCACCCCCACAGTGAAAACAGATTTTATTCATGATCAAAAATGGGCTTCTTATTTTACTTGGAAAAGAAATTTTCTTGGGTTTAGGTATAAAAAGTTTAAAAATTACTACAAAGGAGTAAAATGGATATTTTAAAGATAGATTTTTTTTTTTTAAGTGTGTGCCTATTTCTATTAATGTGGTTTGCTCACAGAGTCACCCCAAAGAGAACTCAGGTTGGTTTTGCAAAACAGGTATTTTTTAAAGTCAGTATGAAAATGGTGAGGCAATAAGTGATATAAAAAGAGGAGAAGAGGGTAGGTCTTTTAAAATTATTACTAGTTTACAATTGCTACTATAAGAGATAACCATGAAAGTTGGTCACTTAACCCAACCAGTTTATTAGTTTACAGTCTGTAGGTCTCAGTGGACGAAATTCAAGGATTCAAGGGAGTGGTATCTGATTCTGAATACTCTAGGGACATCCATTTCCTATTTCCGTTTTCTTAAGAACAATCCACATTCCTTAGCTCCTGGCCACCTTCCTTCATCACAGCCTCAATAATGTTACATCTTTCTCTCCAACCTTTCATCACATCTCTCTCTTTTGCAGTACTCGTCCACTTTTAAAGACCCTTGTCTTTAAAGGCTTATATGGAAGTAGGGGAAACCACTAGACCATTCAGGTTATGACCTAAATCAAATCCCTTATGACTATACAGTGGAAGTGAGAAATAGATTTAAGGGACTAGATCTGATAGAGCGCCTGATGAACTATGGACAGAGGTTCGTGACATTGTACAGGAGACAGGGATGAAGATCATCCCCAAGGAAAGAAAGGCAAAAAGGCAAAATGGTTGTTTGAGAAAGCCTTACAAATAGCTGTGAAAAGAAGAGAAGTGAAAAGCAAAGGAGAAAAGGAAAGATACTCCCATTTCAATGCAGAGTTCCAAAGAATAGCCAGGGGAGATAAGAAAGCCTTCCTCAGCGATCAATGCAAAGAAATATGTAGAGGATCATGTCATCTGCAAACAGCAAGAGTTTCACTTCTTCTTTTCCTATCTGGATTCCTTTTACTTCTTTTTCTGCTCTAGAGGAAAACAACAGAATGGGAAAGACTAGAGATCTCTTCAAGAAAATTAGAGATACCAAGGGAATATTTCATGCAAAGATGGGTTCGATAAAGGACAGAAATGGTATGGATCTAACAGAAGCAGAAGATATTAAGAAGAGGTGGCAAGAATACACAGAACTGTACAAAAAAGATCTTCATGACCCAGATAATCACAATGGTGTGATCACTCACCTAGAGCCAGACATCCTGGAATGTGAAGTCAGGTGGGCCTTAGAAAGCATCACTATAAACAAAGTTGTGGACGTGATGGAATTCCAGTTGAGCTATTTCAAATCCTAAAAGATGACAATGTTAAAGTGCTGCACTCAATATGCCAACAAATTTGGAAAACTCAGCAGTGGCCACAGGACTGGAAAAGGTCAGTTTTCATTCCAATCCCAGAGAAAGGCAATGCCAAAGAATGCTCTAACTACCGCACAATTGCACTCATCTCATACACTAGTAAAGTAATGCTCAAAATTCTCCAAGCCAGGCTTCAGCAATAGGTGAACCGTGAACTTCCAGATGTTCAAGCTGGTTTTAGAAAAGGCAGAGGAACCAGAAATCAAATTGCCAACATCGGCTGGATCATCGATAAAGCAAGAGAGTTCCAGAAAAACATCTATTTCTGCTTTATTGACTACGCCAAAGCCTTCAACTGTGTGGGTCACAATAAACTGCAAAATTCTGAAGGAGATGGGAATACCAGACCACCTGACCTGTCTCTTGAGAAAACTGTATGCAGGTCAGGAAGCAAGTTAGAACTGGACATGGAGCAACAGACTGGTTCCAAATAGGAAAAGGAGTACATCAAGGCTGTATATTGTCACCCTGCTTATTTAACTTATATGCAGAGTACATCATGAGAAACGCTAGGCTGGAAGAAGCACAAGCTGGAATCAAGAATTCCAGGAGAAATATCAATAACCTCAGATATGCAGATGACACCACCATTATGGCAGAAAGTGAAGAGGAACTAAAAAGCCTCTTGATCAAAGTGAAAGAGGAGAGTGAAAAAGTTGGCTTAAAGCTTAACAATTCAGAAAACTAAGATCATGGTATCCAGTCCCATCACTCCATGGGAAATAGATGGGGAACCAGTGGAAGCAGTGTCAGACTTTATTTTTTGGGGCTCCAAAATCACTGCAGATAGTGACTGCAGCCATGAAATTAAAAGACGCTTACTCCTTGGAAGGAAAATTATGACCAAGTTAGATAGCATATTAAAAAGCAGAGACATTACTTTGCCAACAAAGTTCCTTCTGGTCAAGGCTATGGTTTTTCCAGTGGTCATGTATGGATGTGAGAGTTGGACTGTGAAGAGAGGTGAGCACTGAAAAATTGATGCTTTTGAACTGTGGTGTTGGAGAAGACTCTTGAGAGTCCCTTGGACTGCAAGGAGATCCAACCAGTGCATCCTAAAAGAGATCTGTCCTGGGTGTTCACTGGAAGGACTGATGCTGAAGCTGAAACTCCAGTACTTTGGCCACCTCATGTGAAGAGTTGACTCATTGGAAAAGACCCTGATGCTGGGAGGGATTGGGGGCAGGAGGAGAAGGGGACGACAGAGGATGAGATGGCTGGATGGCATCACCGACTCGATGGGCATGAGTTTGAGAAAACCCCGGGAGCTGGTGATGGACAGGGAGGCCTGGCGTGCTCCGGTTCAAGGGGTCGCAAAGAGTCGGACACGACTGAGCGACTGAACTGAACTGATGAATAACCCAAGGTAACCTCTTCTTTATAAAGTATGCAGATAGGTAACCTTGATTCCACTTGTCATATAGCATAATGCATTTCTGAGAACTAGAACTTGAACATCTTTCTAAACTCTATCTGTCTATATCTCTATCTTTATAGCTTCCCTCTCTCTTTCCCTCTCTCTCTCTCCCTGTCTCTCTGCTTCCTTGCATAAGCCTAACAAACACAGGTTGCTCATGATATCTTGCTGGAAGTAGAACCCACAAGGGATTGCTCTTTCACCATCCAGTTGGGAAATGTGAGGGTACTTTTATGCAGGGGATCTGGCTAAGTGGGGCATCCTAGGATAGTTAAAAAGAGTAGAAATTCATGACCATCCATTGAGTGTGCATATGGGAAAGGTAGCCTAGGATTCTTAAAACTCCCTCAGGTCCTGTATGGTGGATACTGGTTTGAAAGTGTGTGGTTTGTCAAGGCATTCTCTGGGGGAGCAAGAAAAGAAACAATAAAACAAGTTTAGGATGATCTTCCAGGACCAAATCCAAAGGAAGATAAAAATGACATAACAACAAGTATCTATGACAGAAGCTCAGCAAAGGAAAACAGCAAGGGAGGTGTCCTCAAGCTTTGAACAAAAACAAAAAGTCATCTGACTGTACAGAAGTTTTAGCTGTTCACCAAAGGAACTTCAGGATGGGACCAGCAGTGTCTTAGCAATCACCACCCAGTGTACACCCAAGGAACTGCGCAGGGCCAAGTATGGCATTTCATGCAACTTTTACAGGTGATTAGTCTAAAAGAGTTATACACTATACTATGATCAGGGTACCAGGAAAAGTTTTAAAAAATATGTATGAATATATTTTTAAAGCATTAAACTATGATTTAAAACTGAGAAGTCTTGTTAGATTTTACATTAGAGATTGGTTATAAATTGCTCTTTAAGAGTAATATACTCTTCTGAGACTTTTCTCATCAGCAAAAGTCAACTCATCTGAGTCAGTTTCATCTTTAGATTACCTTGTACAAGTCTCAAAAGGCAAGTAGCCTAAGGCATATTGAACTTCAATCCATAGCAAATAGCTCCCTTTTATCCTATTACACCTTTCATTTTTTTCTTTGTAAAATTAATCACTTCTATGTATAGGGGAGTTTGGGTCAGCTTGGACCTGTAGACTATAAAGATTGTCTAGAAGTAGTTAGGAGAGAGATTTAGGAGAGAGATGGTTAATATGGATTCAAGCCTTTCTCACTTTTTACTCAGGAAAGAAAAATTGAAGAACAGGTATTTGATGTAGTCACAACATGATCATTGAAAAAAATAGACCACTGTGAAGACAGTACAAGGATCTATTACAGAAGAATATTTTCTATACTGTTTCTTTATGACTTATTCTGTTCATACACATTTGCTAATGTTTTCAATATGTTTCCCTGTGCCTACCACCCATCAAGAAAGAGTTAGGTTTGGTAATCATCAAGCTAATGGGTCAAGAGGACCAGGCCATGAGGTATACAAGGGCCCAAGGAGCACTCAGAGTTCAAAATGGTCAAAATAAATTCATTTTTGAAATAAGAGTTTAGGAGATCAGAAATTAAAATTGGAATGCTTCTCCATGGAGATATAGAGCACTATCCCTAATCATTTCTTCATCATCACATTGTCTACATTCAGAGTTTGTGTATGGGGCTGTGTGAATAGGGAAAAATGCAAGAACATATTACAAATTAACATTAATAGAGAAGAATATGAGCAAGTACTCTTCTCTAAAGTGTACATTTAAAATACTCAATCTTGCTGAAATCTTCAAGTAATAAAATATAGCTCTTTTGGAAGCTTCGTAAGCATCAGTTATACAGAAGGAAGGTTAAATTATAGCCCAGAAACTATGTCAGAGAAGGCAAGATAAATGCACAATGGCCTCAAGATGAATGTGGTTTTAAAAGCAACTTATACATCAAGAGACTATTAGTACACACAACAGATTCCAACTTAAAAAAAAAAAAAATACAGCAAGAAGACCAAGTCAAAATGTTACATATAAAGAAAATGGGAAATTTAGATAAAGGGGTAGGGAGTACTTTTTTGCAAAAGTTCCAGGCATTTTATTTAGAGGAAACTGTGAAGGGACAAATCTATATTATCAGAACAATATCTTTCCTGTCTTCTCTTAATATATTGACAGCCTTAAAATCTTTCCCAATACTAAGATTATTCACTTAGCAAACTAAAGAAGCATAATTATAAACTGCAAAGACACTCTCATTGTGAGCAAGTGGACCTTCTCTGTATGTGTACTACAATTTAGGGGGTCTCAATATACACTTTCTTTTCATTTAAAAAATCTTGTTTTTGTAATTGCTTTAGTAATAAGAAGATACAGATTCTATTCTGGCTCCATCACTATAAATCTCTAATGTTGGACCTGTCATTTTAGTAATTCTGTGCCACATTTCTTCTGTTTAAAAAAGGGTAGAAAATAGAAAAAAATTTTTAAATTGAATATCAATGTATATACATTGCAAAACAGTGCACAACAAAGGATATAAACATAGAAAGGTGATCTCTGCTCTCTGATTGATCTAGAGTAATACGTTATACAAAGGACGTAACTTACCTCCCAAGTTTAAAGGTGATATGAAGTTCATCTAAAAAGAGAGAAAGACAGATTCAAATTGAAATACATTCATTCTTATAACTTCATCTTCATAATAACCCAAATCAGGCAAGCAAACAGCAACATCTACATCTGTAAATGAGGTAATTGAATTAGATAACAGAAGTCTAAAAAGAGGTAGAGCTGGGGATGGAACCCCAGAAATCTTTGCACACCTCCCTGCCTGGCCCGCCATTTTGTGTGCATTGGAATATCTAGTCTGCCAGCCAACCTGCTGCCCATTTTTATAAATACAATCTCACCAGGGCACAGCCACACTTATTTCTGTGAGTATTTGTTGTGATTTCTTGTTCACAACAGCATCTGAATAGTTGGGACAGAGACCATAAAGCCTATATTGACTCTTTGGTCCTTTGGAAAAACACGCTGACCTCTGCTGTTATTTTATCGTAGTACAGGTGACTTGACTTTTCCTCACAATGCTTGCCTCGGATTATCTGGTTTTCAGTACATGTTTATTTCAGGAAGGCTGCAAGGATTAAGGAATGAAAGGAAGGGAATGATACCTGAACAAATGTCTAGACTTGACAGTACCCAACATTTTCAACACAGGCATTCTTATCAATGAGCTAACGAGCCATAATTTTACTGATGGAGAATAAGGAGGCAAGTTAATAAATGAATGAATGATCTGCCATGCTTTGGTCACCACTTAGAATTTCTTTCTTTCTTTCTTCTTTTTTAATACTTGAAGATTAGATGAAAAGTAACCTTAGCTAGATCACTTTAGGAAAAAGAAGGTAACCCCTAGGTTAACTTCCAAACAGAACCACAGCCTGACTATTACATTGGCAAATGTTGTGTGGATAAATCTTCTCAGTTCCTGTGGACAACTTTAATTATTCAACTGCCCAGACTTGATATCTGCTGGTTGTTTGGCATACAAGCAGAGTTTTATTTTCAGTAAAACTCAGTTACACACAAACTGCACTTTAAAAAAACAATCTAGACATGTTCAATTTGGATTTCAAATAGTATCAATGAACAATTTTATGAAAGATTTTTAGCATTTTCTAAAACTACCTGTATCCAGTTTGGAACTTCTGTCTATGATTAGACTTACTTTTCACCTCCAAATACATAATGCTATTTTTCACATTATGCTGGAAACTCAAAAACTGCAACGATTTTCCTAATCACTTTAGTGGTGGTGCATTAGCATGTAAATTCAAAGTTGAGACAATGAATGTGTTAAGGAGGCAATTTAACACCTTCCAACTTTTCTTTCCCCCTTCAGCTGCATATCTTGGAAAATCAGCAGTATTTATGCAAACATATGTTTCACTTGTTAAGCTTTAGTCCACGGGGTCTTGCTTTGACCTTCGATTAACATGAGAAGCTACAGTCCCCAAAAACGAATTTTGAAAAAGTATGGGCCAGGGACTCATCAGAACAGTTTCAATTATTAGACTCTTTAAATTTTAAATTTTTTATTTAGTCTTCGTGTCTCCCTGAGTTTGGCACGTATAGGCAGCCAATTTGTATGTATTGAATGAATGACTGTTGAAGGTTGGAAATAAACCAACATGATCACCAACAAAGAAAGCAAAGAATAATGTAACCCCTCCTCATCTCCCTCCAGCAATATGCACCCAGACCCAGAAACAGTTCGAAGTTACAGTGGTTTTTACTGCTTCATGGTGAGCCATTTAAAATCGCATCTTTAAAAAGCTCACATTTTTCTCTCTTGTCATATTCTGGGTGAGACTGAAACATAAAACAGATTTTTCATAGTTGTTATTACACTGACACTAAAGCTAAAAAACACATAAAGTATGCTAGTTGGAAACCTTGGAAATTTTGCAGCTATTTTCTGTTTTAATTTTTAAGTCTCTATATACCTAAGTTATTTTCTAATGACTTGGTGAATGCTACTGCTGTTGTCTGTATAACTTACCCACTATCGAATATTTTAAGTAGGTATATAAACAAATGGGCTTCCCACGTACCTCAGTGGTGTCTCCAGTGCAGGAGACAGGGGTTTGATCCCTGGGTCGGGAAGATCCCCTGGAGAAGAAAATGGCAACCCACTCCAGTATTCTTGCCTGGAAAATCCCGTGGACAGGGGAGCCTGACAGACTACACTCCGTGGGGTTGCAAAGAGTCAGACATGACATAGTGACTAAACAATAGCAATGGCAACAAAATAAACTAATAAGAAGGCATGGTGAACAATCACAGAATATAATAAATATAACCAAGGCTCTCTCCAAGTATTTTCTTTTTTCCTAAATGTGTTTCATCCTTTGTAAGATACACAGTATTAGTGTAGATAGAGTGGGTGAAAAGACGTTCATCATTTCCAAAATCTTTTCTTCGGTCTCCCTGGTGGCTCAGAGTGTAAAGCGTCTGCTTGCAATGCATGAGACCTGGGTTTGATCCCTGGAGAAGGAAAAGGTAATCCACTCCAGTACTCTGGCCTGGAATATGCTATGGACAGAGAAGCCTGGTAGGCTACAGTCCTTGGGGTCACAAAGAGTCAGACATGACTGAGCTTTCACTTTCACTTTCTTTGTTTAAACTGTGATGAGAAATCACACTTTCCTTCATTTAGTTGCTGCCCTTCACAGCCCCTGCCCTCTATGTCCCTTTAACCCAATAGATGACTGGACTAGGTCTCATCCTGCCATTGCCTTTGGTGACACCTCCATCAGATCTCAGTCTCTTACACTGTTGGTGGGAATGTAAACTAGTACAGCCGCTATGGAGAACAGTGTGGAGATTCCTTAAAAAACTGGAATTAGAACTGCCATGTGACCCAGCAATCCCACTCCTGGGCATACACACCGAGGAAACCAGATCTGAAAGAGACACGTGCACCCCAATGTTCATCGCAGCACTTTTATAATAGCCAGGACATGGAAGCAACCTAGACACCCATCAGCAGATGAATGGATAAGGAAGCTGTGGTACATATACACCATGGAATATTACTCAGCTGTTAAAAAGAATTCTAATGAGATGGATGAAACTGGAGCCCATCATAGAGAGTGAAGTAAGCCAGAAAGATAAAGACCAATACAGTATACTAATGCATATATATGGAATTTAGAAAGATGGTAACGATAACCCTATAAGCAAAACAGAAAAAGAGACTCAGAAGTACAGAACAGACTTTTGAACTCTGTGGGAGAAGGCGAGGGTGGGATGTTTCGAGAGAACAGCATCAAAACATGTATATTATCTAGGGTGAAACAGATCACCAGCCCAGGTGGGATGCGTGAGACAAGTGCTCGGGCCTGGTGCACTGGGAAGACCCAGAGGAATCGGGTGGAGAGGGAGGCGGGAGGGGGGATCGGGATGGGGAACACATGTAAATCCATGGCCGATTCATGTCAATGTATGACAAAAACCACTAAAATATTGTAAAATAACTAGCCTCCGACTAATAAAAATAAATGAAAAAAAAAAAAAAGAATCACTAAGCGTTCATTAGCCTTCAAACCAGTTGGATCACTGAAATAAGTTCACTATTAAAATCACTTACAAAGCACCAGAAATATTTAACGTGCAACAGGCCATCTGCCACAGAGACCTCCTGCAATTTACTCCATTCTATCATGTGACTTTTCCCCCCAGATGATTAAGCGCCTTTTAGCCCTTCTCTACAGAAACTTTCAGGGACGTTAACCACTTTATTCTACTCCCAAAGTGCTCTTGAGCAGATTTAGATGTCCTCTTCCTTGTGCATGGGAGTGCTAGTGTGCTGAATTCTGTCCCTCCAAAATCTAAATGTTGAAGTTCTAACATCCAGTACTTCAGAACATGAATGTGTTTAGGGATACAAACATTAAAGACGCAATTAAGGTTCAATGAGGTCACTGGGGTGGAGTCTAAGCTAATATGACTGGTGTCCTTATGAGAAGAGATTAAGACAGAGACAAGCACAGAAAAGTGACCAGAAAAAATGACAGAGAGAGAAGACGGCCATCTCTAAGCCAAGAAAAGGGTCCTGAGAGGATGTCAGTTCTGATCTTAGACTTCAGAACTACAAGAAAATAAACTGTTGCTTAAGCCATTCAGTCTGTAGTACTTCATTATAGTAGCCCTAACTAACTAATATGAGAGTAAATACTTTTGTTAATACAGTTTAAAATTTGTTATTGCAACTGGTTTTGGCTATTTTCTCTGGTTCCTTCTTGGTACAGCTGGCATGATTTCACAACTCCCATTCCTTTAAAAAATTTTAACCAATCACAAATGTATTGCTGATAAATTGTTAGGTGCAATGTTAGAACAAAAACCAGCTCTTCAATCAGAAAATGCCAAGGATCTGCTTTCATCAGGAAAAGTACAAAGCAAAGAGATGATATGCGTACTTCATATCAGGGTCAAAATCTAGAAGAGGATGGAAAAATAGCAATATATTACAAGGTTAAATTGTTATATGGTTCATGTCCCAGTTTTGAGAGTATAAAATATGATAGGTGACAGAAGTGGGAACGTAGGCTACTAAATTCTACACAGTCAATACTCTCCCAAATTCACTGTTGTACGGTAGAAAGAGTTTTGTTTAAAAAATACTTCAAGACCTTGCTTGAAAATGAGAAAGAAGGAAGAATAAAGGAAGAAAATTAAACAAGAATGGATAGGGGGACAGAGAGAGAATTATATCTCCACACTGAATATACAATAATTACAAAATTAGCAGGAGATGCAAAAGATTCAGAATATCCCAGTCTGTCTTCCCTTAATGACATTTTGATTTGGGCCCTTGAATGGAATGAATTTCCTATCAGTTTTCATCTGTCAAAATTCTTCTTATTCAACAACAAGATACTGTTCACATGGCCTTGCCTCCACGGAGCTTTCATAAATATATCAGAAACTGGTCTCATCATTTCCTTTTCCACAATACTTTGGACATACCTATCCTGGCATCTTCTAAACTACTTCACAATTACTGGTTTACATGCCTTTCTCCCCCATTAGACTGTAAGCCTAAGGGTAAAACTTAAAAGTCTGAAATAACAATTCAGGAAGTAAATGACAAGAATGACAAGTTAGGAATATAGAAAGCAGGTATCTTGAAAGTCCAAGCAGAAGGAAAAGATCATTTTTTTGAACACTTTGGGATGGAAGTGCATTTGTACTGTACTTTGAAATAATGTGACAAGATGGAGTGTTACTCTGGAGCATACATCGATTCAACAAATATTCAGTGAGAGCCTGTTAGATCAGTTAAGCATGGGGAGTTATTTGGAAGCAAAATTATGCAAGGCTATTAATTTTTTAATTAGGAAAGAAAATTAAGAGGAGGAAAATATTTTATAAAGGAATTCAAAGAAAAATTCTATTGTCACTATTGCCTTCAGCGCATACTTTCTGCCTCATTTTATCATGCTATGCTTCCAAAAGAAGCAAGCATTAAATCAATGCCAAAACTAACACTAAAGTAATTCAGTGGATGGTGTACAACTGAGGTTTAAAATGAGATATTTAAGAGCCTCAGTACTACTAAATTAATGCCCTTTAAGGTTCTTTTCTTAAACCTGAGGTATGCATGCACACATTAAAACTTTATATGTGTATGTCTACCATAAATGTTTTATGGCTTATTAGAAAGCATGATTATAATGATCCTTGACTTAATAAATTTCCTAGGGAAGAAGCATATTATCATTGCATTCTTGTTTTTACATTATGAATATTATGCTACATAAAATAAACGCTAGATTTAAGTACAGAATATTAAATATGTGCCTTTTGGGGGAGAATGTTACATCTTCAAAGCATAGACCTAAACTCACTCTTACAATTGTCCTTGTCAAATAGAGACCATTATCTCAATATTACAGTTGGATAAACAAAGACAGAAGTTTGATAACTTTCACAAATTCACAGAGAACGTCACCATGGCACTTGTCAAGACACAGTGAGATTCATTTTATGTTTTGTTACTGCATTTTATTAAACAGATGAGTAATAATCACTCTTCTATTGTTGTGCATTCACTTTCCCTCAGTTTGCTATAAGAGCACTGTTAATATATTTGAAAGTGTATTTTTGCTGTGGTTTATGTCAGAGAGTGTTCTAAGTTTTCCTCTAAGAGTTTTATAGTTTCTGTTCTTACATTTAGATTTTTAATCCATTTTGAGTTTATTTTTGTGTATGGTGTTAGAAAGTGTCCTAGTATCATTTTTTTTTACAGGTGGTTGACCAGTTTTCCCAGCATCACTTGTTAAAGAGATTTTCTCCATTGTATATTTTTGCCTCCTTTGTCAAAGATTAGGTGTCTATAGGTGCATGGATTTATATCTGGGCTTTCTATTTTGTCCCACTGATCCATATTTTTGTCTTTGGGCCAGTACCATACTGTCTTGATAACTACAGCTTTGTAGTATAGTCTGAAGTCAGGCAGGCTGATTCTTCCAATTCCATTCTTTCTCAAGATTCCTTTGGCTATTCAAGGTTTGTTGTGTTTCCATAAAAATTGTGAAACTATTTGTTCTAGTTCTGTGAAAAATACTGTTGGCAGCTTGATAGGGATTGCATTGAGTCTACAGATTGCTTTGGGTAGTATAATCATTTTCACTATACTGATTTTTCCAATCCGTGAACATGGCATACTTCTCCATCTATTTGTGTCATCTCTGAGTTCTTTCATCAGTGTTTTATAGTTTTCTATATATTGGCCTTTTCTTGTTTCTTTAGACAAATTTATTCCTAAGTATTTTATTCTTTTAGTTGCAATGGTGAATGGGATTGTCTCCTTAATTTCTCTGTTTTCTTATTGTTAGTGTATAGGACTGCAAGGGACTTCTGTGTATTAATTGTATGTCCTGCAACTTTACTATATTCAATGATTAGCTCTAGTAATTTTCTGGTGGTGTCTTTAGGGTTTTCTATGTAGAGATCATGTCATCTGCAAACAATGAGAGTTTTACTTCTTTTCCAATCTGGATTCCTTTTATTTCTTTTTCTTCTTTGATTGCTGTGGCTAGAACTTCCAAAACTATGTTGAATAGTAGTGGTGAGAGTGGGCACCCTTGTCTTGTCCCTGATTCTAAAGGAAATGCTTTCAATTTTTCACCATTGAAAATAATGCTTCCTGTGGGTTTGTCATATATGGCTTTTATTATGTTGAAGTATATTCCTTCTATGATTGCTTTCTGGAGAGTTTTTATCATAAATAGGTGCTGAATTTTGTCAGAGGCTTTCTCTGCATCTATTGAGATAATTGTGTGGTTTTTATTTTTCAATTTGTTAATATGGTGCATCACATTGATTGATTTGTGAATATTGAAGAATCTTTGCATCCCTGGGATAAAGTCCACTTGGTCATGCATGATGTATGATCCTCTATGATCCACCTCCCAGAGTAATGGAAATGAAAGCAAAAATAAACAAGTGAGACCTAATTAAACTTAAAAGCTTTTGCATAATGAAGAGAAACTATAAGCAAGGTGAAAAGGCAGCCTTCAGAATGGGAGAAAATAATAACAAATGAAACAACTGACAAAGAATTAATCTCCAAAATTTACAAGCAGCTCATGCAGCTCAATATAAGAAAAATAAATGACCCAATCAATCAAAAAGCAGGCCAAAGAACTAAACAGACACTTCTCCAAAGAAGACATACAGATGGCTAACAAACACATGAAAAGATGTTCAATGTCACTCATTATCAGAGAAATGCAAATCAAAATGACAATGAGTTACCATCTCACGCTGGTCAGAATGGCTGCCACCAAAAAGTCTATAACAACAAATGCTGGAGAGGGTGTGGAGAAAAGGGAACCCTCTTACACTGTTGGTGGGAATGCAAACTAGTACAGTCACTATGGAGAACAGTGTGGAGATTCCTTTAAAAACTTCAAGTTCCTTTGAAAACTGGAAATAGAACTGCCATGCTGCTGCCATAGGACCCAGCAATCCCACTGCTGGGCATACACACTGAGGAAACCAGAATTGAAAGAGACACGTGGACCCCAATGTTCATTTTAGCACTGTTTACAATAGTTAGGACATGGAAGCAACCTAGATGTCCATCGGCAGACAAATGGATAAGGAAGTATGGTACAATGGAATATTACTTAGCTATAAAAAAAGAATGGATTTGAGTCAATTCTAATGAGGTGGATGAAACTGAAACCTATTATACAGAATGAAATAAGTCAGAAAGAGAAACACCAATAGAGTATATTAACATATATATATGGAATTTAGAAAGATGATAATGATGACCCAATAAGCAAGACAGCAACAGACACACATGTAAAGAACAGACTTTTGGACTCTTTGGGAGAAGGTGAGTGTGCAATGATTTGAGAGAATAGCATTGAAACATGGATATTACCATATATAAAATAGATGATCAGTGCAAGTTTGATGCATGAAGCAGGGAACTCAAAGATGATGCTCAAACTAGAGGGATGGAGTTGGGAGGGAAGTGGGTGGGGTTTCAGGACGGGGGGACACATGTAAACCCATGGCTGATTCATGTTGATGTATGGCAAAAACCACCACAATACTGTAAAGTAGTTAGCTACCAGTTAAAATAAATAAATAATTTTAAAGAAGAAAAGTGTATTTTTAAAATACTAATACATATTAATATTCTTATTGTGAGAGTCCAAGAAAACCTGTGAAGAATTCAGGGTTTCTGGTACATACTTCCCAGTGTCTTTTGCATTAGCAGTTCTCTGGGGTTTGGGATTGTTTTTTATAATGTCTCTTATACCCCATTATTTATTTTATTTCTAACTCCTTTGAAAAAACTTGAAAAAATCATGTCTTGGCATCTAATTTGAACTTCTTTCACTACTATATATTTTTAAATTATACTGACCTGTATTTCTTCTTTAAGTGATTGACTTGCATATGTGGTTTGGAGACATTTTTGTACTTAGCTTTTTAAAAAAATTTTTTAGATTTTTTTCATATGATAAAAGGCAATAATTCTCTGTAATATAGATCATCTAAAATTTTTTTCTTAAGGGAAAAATATTGATTTTTTTTCCTGGTTGATATTTACAAACTAATGTATAGTGCTCAGTTGCTCAGCCATTTCCAACTCTTTGCAACCCTTTGGACTGTAGCCTCCCCGGTTCCTCTTTCCATGGGATTCTCCAGGCAAGAATACTGGAGTGGGTTACCATTTCCTTCTCCAGGGGATCTTCTCAATCCAGGGATTGAACCCATGTCTCCTGTGTCTCATGCATTGCAGGGGATTCTTTTATTAGTGAGCCATCAGTGAAGCCCCCATACACAAATTAAACCCATTTTAATTCTCTGCTGTTCTAAAAAAACACAAATTTTTGTAAAAGGCATAGCTACAATTCAGATATATAGAAATCAAGCCAGTATGTACATATGTGCTATTAGATAATATTAGTTCTTTGATTTTCCTATTTCTAATTAAAATAAATCCGTGTTAAAAATAAAGTATTTCATGCTATGATTAACTTACATTTTCTCATTTATTATTCCTTACATTGCTAGCAATTCCACATTTTAAAAATTCCCATCATAAATTATTTTCTTGATATTTCTTAAAACTCAAGCACCTCTTTTGGGCCAACCTTTCCACTCTGGGCTCCCCAGTGTATTCTCAAAGTCTTCACTTAGTAAAGTGAAAAATAGTAACAGTGGCTGGAGGTGGTTTTAAATAAAGTGCAAGGACTTTCTGATGACTTTCTCTTTCCTAAGAACTCTGTATGTTGTATATTATGTATTTATTCACTTATTCAGCAGTTACTTATAGAATACTTTATTCCATACCCTTCTCGCATCTTTTCTCCCATAAATGGGGCTAAGATAGGCTTACTGTGAGAAGTGTACAATTTAATATAAAGTGAGAATAATGAAATTCTAAAAATGGGATGCTTGTCTTGGTAGACTTCTTCACCAATTAGCTGAATCCTCTCTGCATCTCAGCTTTGAAGCTTGTGGTATATTGTCCTGGACAGAATTACAAATGAGCTTTATTGAAATACATTTAGAAAAAAACTGAACACTGTGTCATCAAGATTCAACAGTACTCTAATTCATAAAAGAAATACATCCTAACAAAAAATCTTGTTTTAAAGTACAATGAAATTATGGAACTAGTGGCTGAGTATATGGGGTGACAATTCTTCCCCAAGCTAATACAACTATAGGACAAAACAAGATTTTTTTGAGCAGATCTTTCTCCAAAAGACAAATCCATCATGAAATACTGAAGCCAAAATTGCCTTTAGCTACATGTGCATGCTAAGTTGCTTCAGTAATGTCCAACTCTTTGCAACCCTATGGACTGCAGCCTGCCAGACTTCTCTATCCAGGGGATTCTGCAGGCCAAAATACTGGAGTGGATTGCCATTTCCTCTTCCAAAGGATCCTCCTGGCCCAGGGATCGAACCTGCATCTATTACATCTTCCTCATTGGCAGGCAGGTTCCTTACCATGTCACCACCTACATGAGATGTTCATTAACTGCTAAAATTATGTATTTAGCTTTGTCTTTTTGAGGATCTAGTATTTTCAGAAAACTCAACTTTAGCTTAAGTAAACAGTAGCATTTTGCCCAGGAGTCTGTCCAGCAAGTCTATTGAAGCTAAAAGGCATTAGCCTAAAGGTTGAAACTATACCATTGTACATAATATGGGTTCTATTTGAAGATGACTCTGCAGATACAAGTCTTCCCCAATGGCTTAGTGGTAAAGGACCAGCCCATAATGCAGGAGATACAAGAGACGTGGGTTCCACCCCTGGGTCAGGAAGATCCTCTGGAGGAGGAAATGGCAACCTGCTACAGTATTCTTGCCTGGAGAATTCCATGGACAGAAGAGCCTAGCAGGCTGAAGTCCATGGGGTTGCAAAAGCTCGGACACAACTGAACGGCTGAGCAAGCACACCACAGACACAAAAGGCCATCTCTCTGGCTGTTAGGCTAGGGCCAGGGCTGAGGCTGGCTCCTAGTCTGTGCTCAGTGCCCTGAGTCTCCCTGGAGGTGGCGCAGCCACGTCATCCTCTGCTTGACTTCAGCGGAGAGCTGTGTTCCCTGGTCACTGCTGGATCACTGGTGCTGCCCTCTGATAGTCTTCATCTCCTCCGGTTGTTTTCACTTACCATTCCTAGTGCCTTAGTCTCTGTGGCCCTTTTCACTTTCAAAAGCCTTAGTCTTGACCTATCCTTGCTCATATATCAGATCACTCTGATTCTTCTCTCAAAAAAACCCACAATTTTTTCAACATTTATTAAGGCAAAATATGTACTAAGCACTGTGCTCAACACTGGAGAAGCCAAGATTAAAAAAATATTGCTCTGCCCTCAAGAAGTGCTAGGTGGAAAAGAGGGGAAATATTATATACATAGAATGCACAATGTACTAGACATGATCCTCCGGGCTTCATGTAAGTAATTTTTTAGTTCAAAAATTGGTTTATCTGACTCCTCTGATCTCCCTTTCCCCATCCAGTTATTTGTAAAATTAAACCTTTTCATCACCCATATTCCTGTTTATTTCTTTGAAAGTGTTGAGTGAGAAAGAGAGGGAGGAAGGGAGGAAAGAAAAAATAAAGAAAGAGAAGAAGAAAGAAGGAAGGGAGAAAGGAACAAGAGAGAAAGAAAGAAAGGAGGGAGAGAGAGAGACACAGAATGGAGAAAGGCAACTCTGTTGGAAATATATAATAAGGCTGAGAGTGTGAACCAGTCAGGCAAAGTGCCTCACATAATTTTTAGCATGGTCTTGAGGAATTAAATATTTTTGAATGACTATATGCCAATAAGTATTTTTTTTTTTTTTTTTGTATATTTACAGGGAATTAAACAGACCCACTCCCTCCTCCCCCTACCCCACAATTTAAAAGAAAAGACAACAAGAAATGAAATTAGGTTCTGGGAGGAAAGAAACCCTAATCATTCAAGTGTGGGGTTTCAGAAGTCAACTTTTTGCACCTACCCATCCTCTATGCTACAGAAAACCTTTGTGAGACTACCACCAAATATTTTCTAAAACCTTTCAAGAAGTTCCAGTAGATTTCTGGATTTGTTCCTTTAAAATCAAGATACTCTGCCTTTGCTCAGGAGGCAGCATGGCAATCTGATCTGCAGTCAGCTGAAGAACCTGCATGATCAAAGCTGCCTTTTCTTGATCCTGGGGGGTTACTTGGCTCTGCCCAGGACTAAAACTGCTAGGCTGGCCTGCCCCTTGCATGCCCGCCCCCTGCATGCCAGCTCCTTGCATGCCTGCACCCTGCATGCCAGCACCTTGTATGCCTGCCCCCTGCATGCCACCTCCTTGCATACCTGCCCCCTGCATGCCAGGTCCAGGGTTTCCCACCCCTGAAATGCTGGGAACCTGTCTGGGTCCCTGAGGACCACCTGACCCCATATTAATAGGACCTGGACCCTGAATTCCCCCAGTCATAGCGCCTCTCGAACTGGGGCCAGGGCCCCTCATCTCCATTCCTCTTGCATCCATGCCTCTCGCTTCCATTCCTCTGGTTTCCATTGCACAGGTCTCCATTCCTCTTCTCTCCATCACTCGTGTCTCTAAGACCTCTGTTTCCATGGCTCGAGTCTCCATCCCTTGAGAGTCTCTGCTGCCTCTGCCATCCATAGGTAGCCCCCTTTGATCTATCATAGGTCCTCTGGGCTCACTCATGAGCATTCTAGGATCTGCTAATGGCCCTCCCCTCATCTCATGTGAGGAAGGGCCCCTGCTGTCATGACCAGCGGCATGGTGCATTGGAGGACCCTGATGTGGTGGGCCAAGATAGCCTCTGGGCTCCACCTCTCCAGTGACTGAAAGCAAAGTCCCTCCACGTGGGTCATTTGGAGCATCCTCTAACAGTCCTCGAGGAGGCAGGCCACCAGCAGTCATGGGTCCACGAGGCATAGGAGCTCTTGGATCAGATATCTGCACCTGCCCCCGCTCTAAGGGCACGGGGCCAACTCCTGGCATTCCAACTTGGGGCTGCATTGCTCCGCCAGGAGTTAAGGGGCCAGGGCCAGGAACCGCGGCTGGCATCGGGCCTTGGGGTGGAATTCCACCCTGGATAGGGGTCTGCATCAGAGGAGGGATGTCTTTCACAGGTCTTCTGGCCAAATGTTGAGGCTGAGGGGCCGGGGGGTTCTGCTGGTTCAGCAGAACGTTAGGTCCAGGACAGAGCCCAGGGCCGGGGCCGGGGCCAGGGCCAGAAACGGATTGAGATTTCCCTGGGATGAGTGGTGTGACATGAACTTTGCGATGCAGAATTTTCAGAGCAATCTCTGGATCCATGATTCTCATCACTACTTGTGCCTGCAACAGCGCATAAGCCAGCTGTGGGTTTTGAAGTAACATATTTCGAGCTTCCTGGTGGCTGTTTTGGACACAGAGCTTCATCTTCTTCATCAGCTCAAACATCTGCTCCGGGGGAAGACTAGCGACTGCTCTGGTAATCGACTCAGGAGCATCTTCTGGATGGATGGGGTCCCCGTAGGGTGAGTCAATGATAGGCGCTGCAGGCCCTAGGCTCTTTAGCTCCTCCTTGTTCTTTTCACTGGCTGCATTGTCCACGCGAAGCGCTCTCCCGCTGAACTCCCGCCCATTAAGGTTCCGCATGGCACTAAGCGCGGTCTCCTGGTCTTGGTACTCGAAGAAGCCATAACCCTTAGGTTTGCCCGTCTCTCTATCGTATACCAGCCGGAAACTCACAACAGAACCAACCTCAGAAAAAATGTCCTTTAACTGCTCTTCAGTTGCCTCATACGGAATGTTCCCCACGAACACGGAACGCAGTGATCGATCCATTGCCGGGTCTCTCACCGCCAAACTCGACATGATTCCGATTGCCACACAGCGGAGAGCGGCTTCTTCACGTCGTCCTCTGCCGACCCACACTTCCGCCGAGCACCGGAAACAACTTTTAAATTCCGGGCAGAAACCTCACTAGTCTGTTTGAATCGTTCCGCTGATACGCAGCACCGGCGCCTCTATGTTTTCCTAACTAAACTATTGCTTTCTGTTCTTGGTCCTTCCTGAGGCGCATGATTCCTTTCTCACCTCTTATTCTGCAAACTTTTCTACGGCGCTCCACCACCCTCGCCGGGAAAAGCTTGGTGTGGGTCGACCACAGTAAAGATGGCTGCGTCAACTTCACCATCGCCAATAAGTATTTTTATGAGTGTCAGACATGACTGAACTGACTTAGCACATAAAAGGTTAGTTATTCAAATAGTGTTCTCTGAGACATTTCTTAATAAAATTCTTTATCTATCTCTCCTTCTCTCCTTCCAAGAGTTCTCTAGATTTGAAATTTGGGATATCATTCCCAACTCTATCCTAGGCCTTTAAGTTCATCAGTAATTATCAATAAACCCATAGGAACAGCAATAATCATCCTGTCCTCTCTTTATAGAGCTTAATAGCCCACAAAGTGCTACTATATACATCATCTCCAGTTGGAGACCATGGTATATATACAATTTAACTTCATCACTCAGAATCTTTCAGTAAGGGAGACTTGAAAAATGGATAGTAATTCATACAATACTATTTTTAAAAATTTCTTTCAAAACTTCAGAATTTATCTTCTCTAAAATCTGGTACTTCCAGGCTGTTTGAATTTTCTGATATACTTTATAACCTAAGCCTACCATTTTCTCTTTGGTTTCATCAATTCAGAGCTTTTGCCAAACTGTGAAACAAAGACACAGTAAAGCTACTAAGGGGGAAGGGGGAGGAATTGCATACTTTTTTAAGGCACTAAAAGTCCAAACCATAAATATCTGAGACTAAGAAGCCTTTTAGGTCATGGATGCTGCAATCTTCTGAAGGTGGAGCAGTAACTGAACCAACAGAGCCAGTAGCCTAAGCATAGAATGCCTATTAATACCCGTTTAGTATCTTTGCCCTGAAAACACAATTTACTTTTGAGTGGATGCTGTGGTTGTTCCCACTGAAAAGTAAGTAATCTCTCCTCTTTGGAAACATATACTTAATAGAGAAGAATCCCTTCTATGGCTGAACTAATGTGTCTCCCCACACATCTGTAGTTCTATGGCTAATAAAAAGGATTATCAGGCAAATAGAAATATAGTTTATAGTTGCAATAGCTCACACCATTACCTTTTACCTCAATATGTAAAATTAAGCATTTATGCCTGAAAACTACTTAAAAGCCAGCTTTTCAGATTCAGTATTCCTCTGACAGTGTATAATGAATATTTTGTCATAGCAAGTAACAGATTTTATTACAGCTCTAATGCTTAAAATTCCATCTGTTTCCACAAACAGAACATGAACACAGAAAAGCAACCATTAATCTTAAAAGGCACTAAAAAATTCTCCTAATAAAGGGATTCTAAAAAGCCTTTTAAAGTATTCAAAGTCTGTTAATTATGGGATGCTGTGTGTCTGACACCTCGGTTTCTATTCACTGGTTGCTCAGAACCCATCCAAGTTAATTCTATAGATTTTTAAGGCAATTTTAAAGTAGGAAACTGCCTAATTTGGTAGTAGGATAAACAAATTTCATTTGCTATTTCATCAACAGTTTTGCAAATGGAAGACAGTATACAAGGGACTTGGGCCACAGAGCCATGCAATTTATTTTTATCAAGGTGCTCGTTCCTTCATTTATCCTTCAGATATTTATTGAACACCTACTATGCATTGAACACTCTGCCCTGAAAATTTTTAAATGAAACTCATAGCCTCTGTTCTAAACTAATTCATAGTTAAATGGATGTTGGCAGTAAATAAGATATTCTCTAATGAGAAGGAAATCAAGGAATATTTCTCCAAATAGGTAGCATATGGGGAAAGTTTTACATAATGAGTAAGTTTTAACTAGACAAAAAGATGGCTTCCCAGGTGGCTCTGTGGTAAAAGAACCAGCCTGCCAGTGCAGGAGACACAGAAGACTCAGGATTGATCCCTGGGTCGGGAAGATCCAGTGGAGAAGGGAATGGGAACCCACTGCATTATTCTTGTCTGGAAAATCCCATGGACAGAGAAGCCTGGTGGGCTACAGTCCATAGGATCACAAAGAGTCAGACATGACTGAGCGACTGGGCACACACACACACACAAAAGAAGATAAGAACTATATTCACAATTATCTAGCTTAACTCATATATCCTCTGCCATTTAAAAATGAGAATACAGAAACTGAAAAAAGTTAAGTGACTTTCATAGAGTTATTCTATAAATCAATCTGCAATAGGCAATATTTAGCCCACTGTTAGCACATTCTGTTTTTCATACACACAAACACACACACACACATGCATACATATATATGCATATAGATTACTAATTAATAATATTACTGGCAATTTAACTTTGAAATATTTGTTTACAAGTTTCTCAGTCAAATAATTAAATCATTGGAGTTATGATTCTACATTTTCGGGATGCTTTTAAGTTTAATTCTCAATTATAATTGATAATCCCACTTAGCTGAGACATAACATTTGTACATGATGCTATTTGTGCTTTTAAATCAGAATTAAGGAAATAAATAATTAGCCAATGGAATGGGAGATCATGAACTTTTTAAGGACATTGTCATTTGTGATATTTATCATTTAACCATATCCTGGTTAAATATCAATGGCATGAAGAGATAAATGCAAATGAAATGTATGCAAAGACATAATCTTCTCACCTCTCCTGTAGCAGATGAATTCCTGGACTACTTTCATGCATCTATTTTCTACTTAGAATTCTCTGAGATGAGATGATATGTTAGCAGCTAAGATTTAAAATATATGAAATACACATCCAGGGTATATAATTATATGTTTAACAACTCGCTTTCAGGGCAAAATGCTCTGATTTGTAGCATTTCTCAATTTTGTAATATAAATTGGTGACTGGTTTTAAGCCACCAATATAACATGAAGCACAAGCTGGAATCAAGATCGCCAGGAGAAATATCAATAACCTCAGATATGCAGATGACACCACCATTATGGTAGAAAGTGAAGAACTAAAGAGCCTCTTGATGAAAGAGAGGAGAGTGAAAAAGTTGGTTTAAAACTCAACATTCAGAAAACTAACATCATGACATCTGGTCCCATCACTTCATGGCAAGTAGATGGGGAAACAGTGGAAACAGTGACAGACCTTATTTTGGGGTTCCAAAATCACTGCAGATGGTGACTGCAACCATGAAATTAAACTTTTCTTCCTTGGAAGAAAAGTTATGATGAACCTAGACAGCATATTAAAAAGCAGAGACGTTACTTTGCCAAGAAAGATCCATCTACTCAAAGCTATGGTTTTTCCAATAGTCATGTATGGATGTGAGAGTTGGACTCTAAAGAAAGCTGAGCAACAAAGAATTGATGCTTGTGAACTGTGGTGTTGGAGAAGACTCTTGAGAGTCCCTTGGACTGCAAGGAGATCCAACCAGTCCATCCTAAAGGAGATCAGTCCTGGACGTTCATTGGAAGGACTGATGCTGAAGCTGAAACTCCAAACTCCAATACTTTGGCCACCTGATGCGAAGAGTTGACTCATTTGAAAAGACCTTGAGGCTGGGAAAGATTGAGGGCAGAAGGAGAAGGGGACAACAGAGGATGAGATGGTTGGATGGCATCACCGACTCAATGGACATAAGCTTGAGTAAATTCTGGGAGTTGGTGATGGACAGGGAGGCCTGGCGTGCTGCAGTCCATGGTGTCACAAAGAGGCAGACACGACTGAGCGACTGAACTGACTGACTGACTGAATGCAACATTACAGAATTCAGAACTGGAAAAAGATACACACAGAGTACTGAGCTGAGTTCCCTGTGCTATACAGCTGCTTCCTGCTAGCTATGTGTTTTACACGTATTATTGTTCAGTTGCTTAGCTGTGTCCAGCTCTTTGCAATCCCATGGACTGCAGCATGCCAGGATTCTCCATCATGTATATAAACATTATATAAAAATGGTAGTATACATACACTATCATTTTACACATTATCATATAGTAAAAAAAAATACACAATGGTTTTTCAAAGCCAAATAACCCAAGTTTAGCCCACCAATAGAAACATCCTAAATATATTTTAAGAGTTACCCAAAGCAAAAAACATTAAGTTAAACATTAAAAAAAATCTTATGATATCACAATTTATAAAGTTGTAATTAAGGTCACAGCTCTAAGATAATAGTTCTCAAAGTGTGTTCCACCAAAATTTAGGGGTCCCCTGCTCCCTTTCAATAGGTCAATGAGATCAAACCACTTCAATAATAATGTTGCAAAGCCGAGACTTCCCTGGTGGTCCAATGGCTAAGATTCCATGCTCCCAATGCAGGGAGCACAGGTTCCATCGCTGGTCAAGGAACTGGATCCCACATGACTCAACTAAGAGTTATGTTGTAACTAAAGATCCTGCATGCCGTAACTAAAAAGAAAAAGATATCTCACATACCACAAGGAAGATCTTGTGTGCTTCAACTAAGACCTGGAACAGCCAAATTAAAAAAAAAAAAAAAAAATATATATATATATATATATATATATGTATTTAACGGAGAAGGCAATGGCACCCCATTCCAGTTCTCTTGTCTGGAAAATCCCATGGAGGGAGGAGCCTGGTGGGCTGCAGTCCATGGGGTCGCTAAGAGTCGGGCACAACTGAGCGACTTCACTTTCACTTTTCCCTTTCATGCATTGGAGAAGGAAATGGCAACCCACTCCAGTGTTCTGCCTGGAGAATCCCAGGGACAGTGGAACCTGGTGGGCTGCCGTCTATGGGGTCACACAGAGTCAGACACAACTGAAGCGACTTAGCAGCAGCAGCAGCATATATATTTAAATATTAAAAAAGTAATAATAATTTTGCAATGCTATTTGCTTTTTGAGGGCTTCCCAGGTGGTGCAATGTAAAGAATCTACCTACCAATGCAGGAGATGCAAGAGACACAGATTTGATCCCTGGGTTAAGAAGATCCTCTGGAGGAGTAAATCACAATCTGCTACCGTATTCTTGCCTGGGAAAATCCCACGAAAAGAGGAGCCTCGGGGCTACAGTTCATGTGGGTAGGAAGAGTCAGACAAGACTGAGCAACTGATCACACACACGCACACATTTGCTTTTTCCTATGTGGTCATTTGTGTGGTGATTTTGTCGCTGAGTTGTTCGACTCTTAAGAACCCGTGGACTGTAACTCGCCAGGCTCCTCTGTCCATGGAATTCTCCAGGCAAGAACACTGGAGTTGGTTGCCATTTTCTTCTCCAGGGGAGCTTCCTGACCCAGGAATCAAACCTGGTCTCCTGCACTGCAGGTGAATTCTTTACTGACTGAGCATAGCAATGGTACATGTATGTATGTATACACACACACACACACACACATACATATGTATAGATATACATCTACATATATATGTTTTCTTTCTGACAGGATTTTTAAATTAAATTACAAATTTTACCTCATTTACAGAATATAAAACTTCCTGTTTGGAAACGGAATTCCACTTGAACACAGGAAAGGTTAATGTCATATATCCTAGGCACATTTATCCCTCATGAACTATTTAAATCAAAGAACTATCTTTCAAGATGTGAATTAGTTACATGATTCTTCTGACAACAGAGCCAAAGTGTCCAAACAACAAATCTTTTCTATTCAGGACCAAGGCCTAAGACAGACACATACCCATTTTATTATTTTCCTTCCACCCACCCCCACTTCAATTATATCAAAGTTTCAAAACACTAAGCAATCCAGGTTGAAGATCTCTGCACCACCCTCTGATAGAACTTAACTGATATAAGATAAATTTAGATACTCTGGAACCAGGGAAACATGGCTGGTGGTATATCCTCTGATGAACTTCATAAAGCAGCCAATTTGTGCTTTTTTGTGATTTTCTTCACACCTATATTCATACTATGTGTAGATTTCATTAAGTGGCACTACTCTTTTCTGGGTACCATATTGGACCACACTCTAATAAAATTCTTGCACATCTGCTCAATAAATCTTAAATTTTTTATTAATTTGGACTATAACATTCAGCAACTTCATCACTAACAGGCAATTTACAGCAAGTAAAATAATTGGTGCTGTAACAGTGCTCAAGGCTGTGGCACCAGATTGAATGATCAGTTTGCATTTTTTAATGCCAAATATGTCAATATTTGGAAGATCAGAATAATGCAGGAAACCATTGATTTCCAAATGGCAAATTAATATTGTTACAAAATAATACATAGGTAAGAGATCCATTCAAAATGTAATGTAGATTAATAAACTTTAACAGAGAATGGAAAGTTTACTGATATGGAATCAGATTCCATACTGCAGCTAAACTTTAAGAAATTTGTACTGGTTAAGTTTTGGTGTATTATCTAAGAAGCATACTTACTACTATCTGAATATTTTAAATTTTTTTGACCAAAAAAACCCAAGCCACAATTTGAACACAGAACAGTTATAAAAATTTAACATTCTTCTATTATCATTTCCAGTATTACTGAGAATCAATTGACATACAGCACTATATAAGTTTAAGGGGTACAGTAAAATTATTTGCCTTACTTACCTCATGGAAATGATTACAAATAGTTTAGTGAGCATCCATCATCCTATGTAGAAACAACATAAAAGAAATAGAAAAAATGTTTTTTCTTGTGATGAGAACTCTTAGGATTTACTCTATTAACACTTTCATCTATAATACATAGTAGTGTTGGTTACATTTACTATGCTTTACATTACGTCCTTAGTATTTATCTTATGACTAGAAGTTTGTACCTTTTGACTGCCTTGCTCCAATTTATCCTCTCACCATCTCCCACGTGACCTGATCTCTTTTCTATGAATAAGACAGTCTGTTTGTTTTTGAACAAAAATAGATCTATGACTCTAGGTTAGTTCCTAGTACGTAACACAATTATTCAGTATTTTATACATTTCAAAATGATCACCATAAGTCTAGTTACCATTTGTCACCATCAGACATATTACCTAATTATTGATCATATTCCGCACACTGAACATCTCATACCATGATTGCACTTACTTTGTAACTGAAAGTTTAACCTTTTAATCTCCATTATTTATTCCTCCCCTTTGCTACTCTCCTCCTGCATGGCAACCACCTGCTTCTCTGTATCTATGACTCTTATGTTTAGTTATATTTGTTCATTTGTTCTGTTTTTTAAATTATACATATAAGTGAAATAACAAGATATTTGTCTCTGTTTGATATATTTCACTTAGCATAAAAACCTCTAGGCCCCATCTATATTGTTGCACCTGCCAAAATTTCATCCTTTTCTTTATGGCTGAGCAATACTTCATTGTATATATACATATATATACATATGTCTATGTATGCAAACACCACATCTTTAATCCATTCATCTTTTGCTGGGCACTTAGGTTGCTTATATATCTTGGTTATTGTCAATGATGCTGCAATAAATTTAGGGGCATATATATCTTTTCACATTAATGATTTTGTTTTCTTCGGATAAACACTCAGGAGTGGGATTGCTGGCTCATACGGTCATCCTAACTTTTCTTTTTTTTGAGGAACCTTCCTGCTGTCTTCCATAGTGACTGTACTGATTTACATTCATGCCAACAGTGCATGGAGGGTTCCTTGTTCTCCACATCATCACTAACACTTGTAATCTGTTGTCTTTTTAGTAATAACCATTTTGACAAGTGTGAGGTGATAGATCATTATGGCTTTGATTTGCATTTCCCTAATAATCAGCGGTATTGCACTTCCTTTCAAGTGCCCTGTTGGCCATCTGTATGGCTTTTTCAGAAAAATGCCTATTTTTCAGATCCTCTGCCCATTTTTAAATTGTTTCATTTTTAGTATTGAGTGGTATGAATTTTTGTATATTTTGGACATTTACTGTCTTATCAGATATGGTAAGACAGTATATAGCTTATACTGTCTTGCAATATAAGATCTTTGTGTTTGCAGATATTTCCTTCCATTCAGTGGGTAGCCGCTTTGTTTTTATTTCCTACACTGTGCAAAAGCTTTTTAGTTTAATGTAGCCCCATATGTTAATTTTTGCTTATGTTGCCCTCTGCCTGAAGTGATATATCCAAAAAATTATTACTAAGACCAATGTGAGGGGCACACTATGTTTTCTTCTAGAAGTTATATGCTGTCTGGTCTCACCTTTAAGTCTTCAAACCATTTTGAGTTTGTTTTGTATATGTTATGATACAGTAACCGTCTTCTATTAAATCACGCTTCAGAACAATTTATAAAAATATAGAACAATGAAATTATTTTTAGTACTTCTTGTTTTGGAAAATATAATTATTTCTTACTAAAAATTTGTGTTAACATGTAGTGGGTTTATTTTTGTGACTTTCAAATAAAATATGAATTTTTTTAAGTTTTAAGTGCCAACTTTAATTATATATATATGGTATATACATATCTATCACCTATACGAAAGCACTTTTAGTTCTCAACAATCTTTAAGAGTATCAATGTGCCCTGAAACCAAAATGTTTGAGAACCACTGTTCTAAGAAAAGAATATATCAAAAGTACCTTCTAGTTTTAGAACACACACACATACACACACACACCATAAAAATAGCTTTAGAGACCTTATATATGGTTTAAACAACTAAAACAAACATTCTAGGTAAGACTTGTTTTTCTCAAGACATTAGGTGTTAAAATTATGTGAACATGAATTTAAATCAGAGTTCTAAAGTTCACCTACTTTTATTGTTTGGCAATAATTGACTTCTTATCTGTTAACTATGTCTTATTTGTAACTCAGGCAAGTTATTAACTATTTTTAAACCTCAGCTTTCTCATGTTTAAAATCTCCTGAAGAAACAGCTATAAATTGTATCATCTCCTATGGTTGCTATAATGATTAAATGAGGAAGGTGTCTATCTTTTAACATACATAGGTTGAACTATTTTTATTATTTTCTTTTTATGACCTTATTAATTTTTATTGTTGTTACAACTGTTTCTTTGGAAGTGGTCCTGTAGCTTAATTTATCCATTACCCACAATGGAGAACACAACCTTCCCAAGGTAGAATATTTCATACTGTATGGAAATTTTTTTTATTGTTTACCAATGTTCCTCTGAGCTTTCAATTTCCCTTAAAGTCAAAATTCTTTTCTGAAAAAAGTGCATTAGAGTCATATAGACTTATTCTTGAATATTATTTTGTCACATTTTATGTTGTCATTAGTAAATCACTAAACGTCAGTTACTTCATCTATAAAATGGACACAATTTGTGAAACAGATCGCCAGTCCAGGTTCGATGCATGAGACAGGGTGCTCAGGGCTGGTGCACTGGGATGAGCCTGAGGCATGGGATGGGGAGGGAGGAGGCAGGGAACACATGTGCACCCGTGGCTGATTCATGTCAATGTATGGCAAAACCCACTACAATACTGTAAAGTAATTAGCCTCCAATTAAAATAAATAAATTTTTTTAAATGGACATAATTATACTTTCTCCGTCAGAGTCATATTGAAATATAGAAGAAACAATATATGTTAACCACATAATGATGCATGGCCATTCATTCAATTATAGCCTAGTACAGGCTTTATATGGAGAATGTCTTAGGAGCTAAATGGGCAATTGTGAAAGAGACATATATGCGTGCCTGGTACTCATAGAATTTGGGGACCACATAGCATTTTATATAAGTGGGAAGAATCCTATGTGATTTTGTTTACAGCTTTCCAACTGAGTGCAAGTACTGTGAAAAGCTATTCATGCATTTTACATTGAGCCACTTGCGACTTCCCATATTATGCTGATACAGAGTAAAAAATTCACATTTCCTTGCTTTTCTTGGAGATTGCTTTTACCAACCACTATTCTCCACCTAATATTCTTTCACCTATACTACAAAAAGGAGGACCAACAGAAGAATCCACTCTGGAATAGAAGAACTCTGCTTCCTGAAGGACCAGAATTTTTTTCCTGCCATAGTATGCAGGTCAAAGACACTGCAAATAGAAGTGCCAATTGTCTTTCATTAGACATGCAAGCAATCAATTCAAAGACAGTTTTTAAATCCTAATCCTATCCCCAGGAGTTTGTTGCCACTGGCATACACTGATACACAATGGCTTTAAAGAGGTAATTAACAGATAATTAAATATTTATACTTTGTATAAGCAAGGGCCTAAAGTGCTTTGGTGGGAGGGGAGATTCAGGATTTACTGACTTACTTTGCATAGAGATACAACTGACATAGTCAAAGAGTAGAGAGTAACTAACAGGATCCTGTCTCCAGAATTTGGTCCCTGATCCTCAAGAATGTCAATTATTATTATCTTCTTTTCTGTATTTAAGGAAAAAAATGTATTGGGTGTCTGTTTTATGCTTCCGTGGGACAAAAAGATGGGTTAATAAATAACCTTACTTTCAGGAGTTTGTACTTTAATGGGGTAAAAGAAACTATTTCTTGACACAAAAATTATATAAAATTCAAATTAAAGTATCCGCTAGTTTTATTGAAACAGTCATATTCATTTGTTTGTGCACTGTCTACGGCTGCTTTCACACTACCACTAATGAGGTGAATAGTTGCAATGAAGACCATATGGACTGCAAATCATAAATATAAAAATATTTAGTCTGGCCCTTTACAGGAAAAGTTTGCTAACCTCTACTTTAACGAGATTATGCAAGTATTAGATATTTCTTGAAACACCTGTGATAATGATGATGCAGAGGAGGAGCCTGCGGATCATGATCCTGCCACTTTGAATTTTTTTCTATATCCAATCATCTAGATAGTGATTCTATTCATTACAGTTCTAGAGTTCTACAGTTCTACCTTTCCTCATTCAGAGTCATCCCTCATATTTTAAGATGTGACGCCTTTTTGGGTGAGTCTGGTAGACACTATTGCTCACACAGCCAACATCCTACTTTCCCACCCTTCCTTTCTTTCTTACCATGTGCTAAATGCTAAGTTGCTTCAGTCATGTCGGACTCTGCGACCCCATAGACTGTAGCCTGCCAGACTCTTCTGTCCATGGGATTCTTCAGAAAGAATACTGGAGTGGGCTGCTATGCTCTCCTGCAGGGGATCTTTCCAACCCAGGGATTGAACTCAGGTCTCCCGCAATGCAGGCATTCTTTACTATCTGAGCCACCAGGGAAGCCCCGATTCTTACAATGAGAATACCAATTCTGTTCAAGTTTGAGCATTGTACAACCTCCGGTATAGAACAGGCTTAATCTAATCTAATCAGCCTGCTTCTACTCCTTTCATCAATTGATAGGCTTGGGTATCAGTTCTGTTCAGTTCAGTTCAGTCGCTCAGTTGTGTCCAACTCTTTGCAACCCCATGGACTGCAGCACGCCAGGCCTCGCTGTCCATCACCAACTCCCGGAGCTTACTCAAACTCATGTCCAGTTGAGTCAGTGGTGCCATCCAACCATCTCATCCTCTGTCGTCCCCTTCCCCTTCTGCCCTCAATCTTTCCCAGCATCAGGGTCTCTTCCAATGAGTCAGCTCTTTGCATCAGGTGGCCAAAGTATTGGAATTTCAGGATCAACATCGTCCTTCCAATGAATATTCAGGACTGATTTCTTTTAGGATGGACTGGTTGGATCTCCTTGCAGTCCAAGGGACTCTCAAGAGTCTTCTCCAACACCACAGTTCAAAAGCATCAATTCTTTAGCTCTCAGCTTTCTTTATGGTCCAACTCTCACATCCATACATAACTACTGGAAAAACCATAGCCATAACCAGACGGATCTTTCTTGGCAAAGTAATGTCTCTGCTTTTTAATATGCTGTCTAGGTTAACTTTTCTTCTAAGAAGCAAGCGTCTTTTAATTTCACGGCTGCAGTCACCATCTGCAGTGACTTTGGAGCCCCCCAAAATAAAGTCTACTACTGTTTCTCCATCTATTTGCCATGAAGTGATGGGATCGGATGCCACGATCTTTGTTTTCTGAATGTTAAGCTTTAAGCCAACTTCTTCAATCTCCACTTTCACTTTCATCAAGAGGCTTTTTAGTTCCTCTTCACTTTCTACCACGAGGGCAGTGTCATCTGCATGGGTTGAGTATATTATGTGGCAATTCTCTTAAAACATATGTGAAATCATATCTGCTAGGGAGAGATACTTCCTTATTTTTGACTGTTTTCAAAACAAAAGGCAACTATATCTGAACATTATAACTGTTTATGAAATATGCTACTCCCCACATCTGTGCACTCCAAGGTACAGCAGAAAACTGAGAGAAAGTGAAGTTTAGGTAAGAAAAAAGGTAAATTCTTTAAAGTGACAAATCCTTCTCAAGTAGTAGTTATGTTACAGATTCCTGCATTTAAAACAGTGCAACTTCAGAATGGTGTCAAAGATCCACCTCCTAGTGTCTCTTTGTGCCCTAATTTGTGACTCTAAAAGCACACGAAATTTAGTGTGGCATTCACAGTGGTTGTACATGGGAGCTGAAGATCACTGTACAGTGTTAAACAATTCATACGTCCTCCCAAAAGGTGTATATGCAAATCTATACATACCATACTTGAAGCAGGATATTTTTATTGGTAAATGAATATTAATTGAATGCTAGGAGTGTGAAAACTTTTATTTTGTATAAATATTAACAAATTTTAATTAAATGGTTAAGAATTGAATAAAACAGCATTATTCCAGTCATTTATTATGTTTTAAAATTTATTTTAAATGTTATTTGTATTTGGTCTTTTATATTCACTAGATGGTCTTGAACACTTGGACAACAATAACTTTTCATAAAATACATTTAAAGAGTAACTTAAATCCTTTATTCTTATATTTATTATATTTATAATATACACTCACATTTTATATACTGAATACAGTTACACTTTATTTAACTTTTTAAAATTTTCTATGGAGATAACAAAAGTATTATGACTACTGTATATTTATCACTGAGCCTCAAAAATCCTTCCCTATCAATCATCACTCATTCTCCAATATTTTTTGAAACAAATACAAATCATATCCTTTCACCCATTAATATTTCAGTTTGTAATATTAAAGGAGAACAATTTTTAAAAGGATTATATCTAAAATATCTTAACAGTACTGACTTTACATCATAAAATACCCAGTTAGTTTCCAAAATTTCAATGGGCTCCTAAATGTTAAAACTTATCATTCTCTTTACAATTCTTTTGAATTGGATATGAATAAGTTCCACACCTCATAATTGTGGGGTATATCTTATAAGTTTTGTTTCTGTCTCTTTTTCTCTTGTTCTCCCCTCACTCCTTTTTTTTTTTTTTTTACTTTGTCTTATTCACTTTCTTACTGTTGCAGAAATAGATATAGTGTTCTGAACAATTTAGATCAGCACTAGTCAACAAAATTTTCTGAGATGAAAGAAATGTTCTAGGTGCTTCAGTATGGTAGTCACTAGCCACATACAACTATTGAACTCTTTAAAATTGTGGACAATGAGGCCCATGAAGTGAGATAAGTTTTGGTTTCTTTTAATGCTTAATTTTAAAGTTAAATAATTCCATGCACTAGCGCCTTGTGGTAGCCACACTGGATTACACAGCTCTAGATTTTGTTGGTTGCATCACTGTGGTATAATTTAGCAAGGCTCTCTGCTCTTTCCAGTTTCTCTGAATTGGTGGTTGTACCCAAACTAGAGGCTTAATGAGATCCAACTGCTTTTTGCTTTCTATTTTGTTCATTTATAAGAATTCTTCATAGATGGATTTATGTTCTTCCTCTTGGAGGCACATAAACCCTGACTCTCTCTGATTTTAGCTGGTTCATATGTTCAAAACTTAGGTGTATCAGTTCATTCATGTATAGCATGTTAGTCGCTCAGTCGTGCCCGACTCTTTGTGACCCCATGGAGGGATACAAAATGGTTATATTATAATTCTGCATTTTCTTCTTAACTTACTACATTCATGCAGAGATTAATGGCAGGATAAATGGTGGATTCTTTCCCTTTATTTACCAGTTTTCAAAAAGTGATTTGGATATCTAACATCTTCCATAAACATTATTTTAGTATCATTTAAACTCATGCAATTATTAATATTTAATATATTTTCACCTATTGCAATTATTATTCTTGGAGATGCTTCTAATTTGGTCAGTGAAAATCTTTTCTAGTTGCTTCTTGAGTCTCTTTGAGATAACCTTAGTAATGTCTGATAGCTTTCATTTTATTTTTAAATCCTTTAGCTCATTACTCTCAATAAAACACAAATTAAGTGAAAAATTCTATGGTAGCCACATTATCATATCTATTTTATTCTTAATTCAAGTATCACTAGCCCCAAAAGAATAACTAGTCCTGTGAAAAAGTACATTCAGATGTCTCTCATATTGAGTTAGCTTTTGGTTATATAGGAACCATAACATTATCTATATATTTTCATCTTACTTTTTATTTTATTTTTATCTTATTTTTATTATTTTGAAATCATATTGTCAAGAAACAACATCTAGTTTTTTTGTTATAATCTTAAATATTTAGACATATTAACTTTCATTTCTCCTTTTGTTCCAAAAGTCAAGATATATCAGGGGTTAGCATCTTAATTACATAATTTAAGATAAATTACAAATAAATCCACATTTGTGACATTGAAGGGACCTATATTTAATCCTTATCAGAACACATACTATAAGTAAAATTTATAATCCTGATTTTGGGTATAACCAGTATCTCAGATATGTTAAAAGGCTTTTCCAAGACAAATAACTAGTAAATTGACAAATCAGGACTAGATTTCAAGTTTTTAATTCAGTCATCTTTCCACTATACCAAGAATAAGATTTAGTATTTTAAGCCATCTCTACAGAAAGCATTTAAGTGACAATTCAAATTTCATCAACAGTACCCTTAATTCTACATAAGGTATTTTTAAAATAAAAATGCAAGTATATAACTTTTAAGTAAAATCCTTTTCCCCCAAACTATAAATCAATCAATCTCTATCATCTTCTCTCTGAACTCTCTTTATAGTCTTACAATTTTTTTTCTTTTCTTGACAAATATGTGGTGCTACATTGTTTTTCAGAATTAAGGAGGGACACTTTTTGTGGGGGGACTGACAAAGGCCTTCCCTGGTACCTTCCCTGATAGCTCAGTTGGTAAAGAATCCTCCTGCAATGCAGGAGACCCGGTTCAATTCCTGGGTCGGGAAGATCCCCTGGAGAAGGGATAGGCCTCCAGTATTCTTGGCCTTCCCTTGAGGCTCAGCTGGTAAAGAAACTGCCTGCAATGTGGGAGACCTGGGTTCAATCCCTGGGTTGGGAAGATCCCCAGGAGAAGGGAAAGGCTACCCACTCCATTATTCTGACCTGGAGAATTCCGTGGACTATACAGTTCACGGGGTCACAAAGAGTCGGACACAACTGAGCGACTTGCACCTTCAGCTGACAGAAGCAGTGAACACTGGATTTCAGATATTTATGGATTCCGTGAAATCCATTTCTTTGGCTTAAGGTACACAGCATATCCTCATCTCCTTTCTAAGTCAGAGCGCTCTTTTTTCTATCTTCCTGTGAGGAAGTAAAACTCAAGAAGATGAATCCTTTTTATCTGTGTTTTCCCAGATGTGGAACTTGCATCATTCAGTTTCTCCTGCTAGGTGACGTCGAAAGTTCAATTTGGGAACTTAGCCCCTAGGAATCCCCTCCAGTCATTCCATGTTTGTGTCTCATAAGGCGTTAGTCTTACCAGAGTAATGCCCATAATCATAGTAATGAAGTGACATGAAACATTTTCAACATCTTCTTTGTGGCAGGCTCTTTTCATATATGGCAGGGCAATTTAACACAGTGACTAAATGTATGTATGCCTTTATTGCTATGTAAGAATAAAAAAGAATAAGTTAAATGCCTTTCTCTGGGTTTTATTACTAGTCTACCACTCTACAAACTTTTTCAGAGAAGTTTGGGTCCTGCAACATCAAGTTTGTCTTTCCCCCAGTGAAAAATAAATACCAATATACCAAAATTCATAACATAAGAACACTAGCTGTGGTTTTTTTCTTTCGTTTTTTTTTTTTTTTTTTTGAGGAATGGTTAATGATGGTGAAGGGAGGAAAGAAGTGGTATCTCAGACATTATGAGTGGAGAAGCAGAAATGGCTGAGTTATTCTCTTATGTGAAAAACACACATTTCTGAGGTACATCTCAGTGAATAATACTGACCTGTATCCCACTTTGACAGCATTGTAAATGATGAATAAAGTCTCTGCTGGCAGGCATGTCTGGGTTAAGATTTCTGTCCCTTCTAGTTATAGCCTTTGAAACTTCTGAGCAATGACATCTTTTATTTCCATGAGGAGATATAACCCTAAACACACACCCATTGAAAAGGCTCATATCTCTAATTCTCTACTTTGGGGAGTGTGCTGGTCTTAGAGAAGGTTTTGCTGGTTCCCTAGGCCCTCTTTGCTGGTATACACAGGACTTCATCATCCAGGGATGCCATGATCTAAAGTCAAGTGTTTCAACTTGGTTTCTTTCTAGAAACAAAGGTAACATTATGGTTTTATCTTTTGTTTTTTCAATGATACTGCCAAAACTGTGCATGAATTCTGACTGAGAAAAGGGTGTAATTCATGAGCCTCTTTGAACCACAACAGTATTTATTCACCTATATAATATTTTTATTTATTAAGTTACTACTGTATACAAGGGATTTCTCTAAGTGCTAATACTACCCTTTTCAACATGTAGCTTTAAAAAGACTGTGTGGGTTTCTCTTCCATGATAAATGAGCCAGATTGAAAGGATAAGGGCTGATATACTGATGGATCTTTACAAAGTTTTCCTCATTCATTACTTTATAAATTGTATGTTTTTTAAACCATTAATTGAAGAAGGTTTTATAATAAATATGTATTGAATGAATGAATAAGTTAGTAAGTGTTTGGAGTGGAACAGAAATGTAACATACAATAGTCTCCATTTATTATGAGCTACTGGATCCTCAGCAGATGACTGAAATCACAAATATGAAGACGATCAAGCCCAGCGTATACACTAAGCTTTTCCCTGTTTTGTCCCTAGACTAACATAAGTTTAAAGTATGCTTCAAGGATATGTTGGATATGCTGGATATGCTTCAAGGATATGCTGGACAAGGATGATTCATGTCCGGGATGAGATGGAGCTGAGGCTGTAAGCCAGTTGAGAGTTCATGGTGCTACTCAAAACAGCCACAATTTAAAACTCATGAATTGTTTATTTCAGAAATTTACCATTTAATATTGTCAGACAAGAACTGACTGAGTAACTAAAATAATGGAAAACAAACCATGGAAAAGTGAGGACCACTGTGGTTAAACTTCTTTCATAGGAGAGTCTTGAGTCCACTCTGTGAAGGCAGAGAGACAAAATTCAAAGCCTCAGCTGGGTCACTTACCAGTAATTGGACCTTCTCTGCACAAGTATGTAACCTTTGTAAGCCTCAACTTTAATATCTGTAACATGGGGGAAAAGTATATAGCTTAGAGCATTATTGTAACTTTTATAAATAACGTGAAACTCTTGGAGCATAGCAGGCACTGGGGCACCAAATCAGAGCTATTTGATAGACTTTCTGAGTTAAGCTCAAACCAAACGCATTCACTTGGTTCAATACAACATGCCTCTTATTTGAAGCCTCACGCTGTGAAGACACAAGGGGAAGAGACAGTAAATGTAATATTTATCACTCACATCAGTAGTCTTGGACCGATCAAAGGAAATACATTTACCAGTTGACTAAAAAGCAGAGCTTCATCCCAGCTCCTTGAGAAAGCAGCCTGAAAGGAAGAAAACATCTTAAGCCTGAATCCAATCAGAGCTCATTAATTTTGTGACAACAGAACTGTTTACTCTGAAACCAGAGAAAATGAAAATATTAACACAGGGAGACAAATAGGTATTTGCAAAAGAATTAATTGATCTCAGAAAAGAATAAGGGTGATTTAATGATTAGGCTTCTGTAAAAGTTCAGCAGTTTTTATGCAGTGACACCACTAGAATAAACTTGGTTTTCATTTTACTTCTCCAGCATAAGCAGATACACAAAATTAATAACATAGAGCAAAAATAAAAGTGGGGACAAGAAATTTGCAGAAAGATTCTTCAGTTGATGAAGCAATGCATCAGAAAGGATTTAAGAATTTAATCTGGGACAGTCAACTGGGGGAGATGCATTGATCAACCCTATCTAGAAAGAGGAATCCAGAAGACCTATTAACTGTATAGGGATGCGAGGGAGGCAACATTCTCTAGAAGGGGGAGAAAAGTCATAGTAAAAAATATAGGCAGAAGAGCAAAGAATGCAAAGAGATGTGGGGTTTACCCAACTGATAATGAAAGAGTTAAAAATCAGTTAACAAGGCAAATTTTGGATACAGGGAATAAAAAGGGAGATGAAAGTATGGATAAACAATATTTCAAGACTAATCTCCCTGACTCATCCTATATTCTTCTGTTCTTTTTCTCTGATCTGGATTTTGGCAGGGTTGACGGAACCAGGGACATGTCTCTGAAGCAGCAGAATAACTTCCAGAATGCGCAGTCTGAGAAGGAGCTGCTGTGATTTCAAAAGGGCCTGTGGGGAAAGTGGGTGGCGGCCTAAATCGCCATCTGCTGTTTGTTTTTTCCCCCAGCCCCTTTTTTGGCTCTTTCCCAATGCTTCAGAAACCGAGTCATTCCTAGTCAACACCAAGTGCTGTTTGAAATAAAGAACTTAATGTAAGTTTCAACACAATGTATTGGCTATAACGCTTTACCATCTAACTTCTTTTTAATGAAATATATGCTATTGTCCACCAGGAGTTGTTGCAAATACCCTATAACCCAAATTCAATTTAACCAAAGTTGATTGAATTTACTCCATGAATCAGTTTAATATCATTTTCATGCTCCAGGCTAGGAATAACATAAGAATCCAGTTCTCAAACAGTCCAGTGGGAAGGATTCTGTATATGCAGGTAGCCAATGACTTACCTGTTAGGGATGTATAGAAGGGATTAATGCACCAGATACTTGGTCTAGCTTGGTGGTCACACGCATCTTGTATTCAAGAACCTTGATTTCTAAGCCCTTGAGTGGATCGGCCTAAGGCCTTTTCTGTGGTTCTCTTACACTATAGCAGAAAAGTATAGAATACTAAAACGCCTAGAATTCCCATAGTGAACTGCCAGAAATGGAAAAAAGAAAAACAAAAACTCTAGAATGTCATATACAATTTAAGGTATTGGTGCAAGAAGAGTCTCCTTTAATCAAAATGCTGTAATTCACACATCATATTTATATAAAAATATTTCCAATAAAATTTAAATTATTATTTAATAATTACTAGAGTTTAAGTTGTTGAATTCAATTGTATACTCTTATAAGTATAACTTCAAGGTACTCTAAAATATTGGTACACAAATTTGAGGAAAATAAAGATATATATTTGATTGCATATTTATGTTGTAGAATATGATAGTGTAACCCATAAAAATACAAATAATCAAGTATATAAAGGTATTACATTGGGACAAAATTCAGAGGGACAAGTGGAATGATGATATAATATCAAGGAAAAAAGAAGTAAAATCTTATCCTTATATTTTTTAAATGAATTTTCCTCATTAACAATTTCCTGTAATATTTGGATTGCTTTAGATACATTTAACCCATGATCACCTGACCTGCCTCCTGAGAAATCTGTATGCAGGTCAAGAAGCAACAGTTAGAACTAGACATGGAAAAAGAGACTGGTTCCGAATAGGGATAGGAGTACGTCAAGGCTATATATTGTCACCCTGCTTATTTAACTTATATGCAGAGTACATCATGAGAAATGCTGGGCTGGAAGAAGCACAAGCTGGAATCAAGATTGACAGGAGAAATATCAATAACCTCAGATATGCAGATGACACCACTCTTATGGCATAAAGGGAAGAAGAACTAAAGAACCTCTTGATGAAAGTGAAAGAGGAGAGTGAAAAAGTTGGCTTAAACCTCAACATTCAGAAAACTAAAATCATGGTATTAGGTCATGTCACTTCATGGCAAATAGATAGGGAATAATTTAAACAGTCAGATATTTTATTTTGGGGCGGCTCCAAAATCACTGCAGATCGTGACTGCAGCCATGAAATTAAAAGACGCCTACTCCTTGGAAGAAAAGCTATGATCAACCTAGATAGCATATAAAAAGCAGAGACATTACTTTGCCAACAAACGTCCATCTAGTCAAAGTCATGGTTTTTCCAGTAGTCATGTATGGATGTGAAAGTTGGACTATAAAGAAAGCTGAGTGCCAAATAATTGATGCTTTTGAACTGTGGTGTTGGAGAAGACTCTTGAGAGTCCCTTGGATTGCAAGGAGATCCAACCAGTCCATCCTAAAGGAAGTCAGTCCTGAATATTCATTGGAAGGACTGATGCTGAAGCTGAAACTCCAATACTTTGGCCACTTGATGTGAAGAACTGACTCATTTGAAAATACCCTCATGCCAGGAAAGGTTGAACACAGGAGGAGGAGACGACAGAGGATGAGATGGTTGGATGGCATCACTGACTCAATGGACATGACTCTGAGTAAACTCTGGGAGCTGGTGATAGACAGGGATGCCAAGTTGCAGCTCATGGGGTCACAGAGTTGGACAGGACTGAGTGACTGAACTGAACTGAGCTGAATTGATAATTTATAATTTATCCAATGATCTTATTTACTTCTAGGAGAGCTTGCTCTTTTAGAATCTCCTTTATCCAATAATGATAGGTTGCACTGACATTATTTGGTAGATTTTTGTTTATATTGGAGTTTTGATTTCTCCACTCAGTACTTTCAAATCCTATATACACTTATTTTTATGTGTTTATTTTTTACATGTATTTGTTTAAGATCAATTTGGCAACCATTATATGTTACTTGGAGCATACTGGTAGGCCATTATATTTAATTCAATTATTGATTTAAATAGATTAAAACTATATCTTAGCATGTTTTGTCTATCCTGTCTAGCATGTGACCTTTTTTGCTCCTTTCCTTGCTTTCTTTTAGATGCTTTTTAACTATTCAATTTTCCATCTTTGTTTAGAAACAAAGATAAAGTCATTTGTTAATCTTTTAGTGGTTACCTGACAGTTTCAGCATGCTTCTTTTCTTATCAGAATAGTTAATTTAACTTTCTTCCTAGGCAATATCAAAGAAGTTCTGGCAGAAAATCTCCATTTACCTGGTTTTATCAAACTAGTTTCTTTTCCTCACTTTACCCTTTAGTGCTAGCTCCACTTTCTCAGAGTAGCCTGTGGTAATACACTTTCCCTTCAAACTAAACACACAATTTAAAAAAATAAATAAATCCTGCACTAATTTCCAACTGCACTATATGCTTTTCTCCAAATATCTTATCATAATTAGTAATATATTTCTTTTGGATGATATTTAAGTCTTAGTCTTCCATTTGAAGTTACATATCATGAGACATTTTAATTGTGTAAGTGATATATCTCTGCACCTGGATCTTTGTAGACAATAAATTGCTCTTTTACAACATAAGTCCTCCTACCATGAATGATTTCAAACAATGAACTAGATGTCACTAATGCATATTTGGGAAGATACATAGTACATGACTGAAAGTAGGATTTTTGTCACTTGCATTAGAAATTGCTAGACACCTACTAAAGCGATCCAAAATTCCTCTCTTTTTATGGTCTAAATTAATATTTGAAAAAATGCTTGACACATGGAATATTTTAAGATAACTTACCTTGGAATATATATAGTTCTGATTATTACACATATTTATTTTTTCCAAATCATTTGAGCATTCTTTCTACATTAATATATGTGTTTTTCCTAATAGGTATGTCACATAACCAGATTATTAGTTTCTTGATCTATTTGAATGAAAGTTGCTTTAACTAATAACCTCAGCATATTTGGGTTCACCAAATGAATAAAATACATGACATACATATATCTACTACCTTTGGTGAAGAGAGTGGTTCTGGCTATATTTAGTTAAACATTTAGCTCACCCTGCACAAGATTCTAGATAAGCACAAGCTTACCCAATGTATTTCTATGCATGCATGCTAAGTCGCATCAGTCGTGTCCGATTCTGTGCGACCCTATGGACAGGAGCCCACAAGGCTCCTCTGTCCATGGGATTCTCCAGGCAAGAATAATGGAGTGGGTTGCCATTTCCTTCTCCAATGTTTTTCTATAAGTCTACCCAAATTCAAGTCACCCATTTAAAATAAGACAAGGAGAGATATAAAATAAAGAGATCATTGGTATGCTACTAGGCTAAAGGATTTCCTGCTAAGAAATTCAAGGATTTATCTACATTAAAAATGTGATTTATTTCAGAAGGAGAATAATTAAGCATTAGTCAATAGCTAAGGCATTTTAGTTGGTATCTTTCTAACAGCTGAAAGTGCATTAAAAGACTAAATCTGGACCTGAGAAAAGCTTCATTAATTAAACAAAAATCCTTTTTCTTCACACTGGGAAACTGTCAAAATGTTTTCTAAAGTGGGTATCAAACAAAACAGATACACAGCTACACACAGAACAACTTTGAGTTCATATGGGTCCTAGAATTTGGAAACATTAGCCATTTGATGAAATCAAACTGGGAAAAAAAATTCAGATTCTATCAATGTCTTACATATTATCAAAAGGAATTAATTAAGCATAGCCTGTCTGGAGGGCTCCCTCTATACCCAGCTAACCCCTATGGGCAATATTATTGACTTTTGAAAATTACTCCCTGACTTTAAGGTTCTTTGACCTGGACTTGGCAAACAGGACAAAGACAGTTCAGTTCAGTTCAGTCACTCAGTCGTGTCCGACTCTTTGTGACCCCAAGAACCGCAGCACGCCAGGCCTCCCTGTCTATCACCAACTCCCAGAGTCCACCCAAACCCATGTCCATCGAGTTGGTGATGCCATCCAACAATCTCATCCTCTGTTGTCCCCTTCTCCTCCTGCCCTCAGTCTTTCCCAGCATCAGGGTCTTTTCAAGTGAGATGCTTTTCAAAAGCATCAATTCTTTGGCACTTAGCTTTCTTTATAGTCCAACTCTCACATCCATACATGACCACTGGAAAAACCATAACCTTGACTAGAAGGACCTTTGTTGGCAAAGTAATGTCTCTGCTTTTTAATATGCTGTCTAGGTTGGTCATTACTTTCCTTCCAAGGAGCAGGCATCTTTTAATTTCATGGCTGCAACCACCATCGAAAGTGATTTTGGAGCCCAGAAAAATAAAGTCAGCCACCGTTTCCACTGTTTCCCCATCTGTTAGTCATGAAGTGATGGAACTGGATGCCATGATCTTAGTTTTCTGAATGTTGAACTTTAAGCCAACTTTTTCACTCTCCTCTTTCACTTTCATCAAGAGGGTCTTTAGTTCTTCTTCACGTTCTGCCATAAGGGTGTTGTCATCTGCATATCAGAGGTTATTGATATTTCTCCTGGCAATCTTGATTCCAGCTTGTGCTTCCTGCAGCCCAGCGTTTCTCATGATGTACTCTGCATACAAGTTAAATAAGCAGGGTGACAAGTGAAATAATAAAAACATAAGTACACCCTGCTTGGGTAATACTACATAGCCAGCATACAGAGGAAGGAAAAACAAGTATGAGCTGTAATATTCAGAGACTGCTGCCTAGATAAAACTCTGTGTGTGTGTGTGTGTGTGTGTGTGTGTGTGTGTCTGTGTCTGTGTGTGTGTGTGGTGTGTATTGAGTAGGGTAGACACTGTTAAGTTTTTAAGAGTGGATAGAATTGGAAAATATTGGAGGGTCATAGTTCTTTTGAGGGAATTGCGTAAGTGAGAATTAAGAGAAAAAAAAGATCAGATGCATACTAGGACTAATGAGATACGTAGAAGATCAGTCTGATTTCCTTGGCTCTTGTGGGCCAGTGGAGCTGAAAAGCTGCATCAGCACCTTTGGAATACTGCTGGAAAAATAATAATGATATAATAGTAAGAGATGACCATGTGTAAGCCATACAGATGATTTAATTTTTACAATAGCTCTAAGCATGTATTGTTTCAGTTTACAGATAGGAAACTGATTTTTAGGAAGGATAAGTTGGCAGCCCAAATCTCATACTAATACATGGCAGAGTTGGGTTTCAATTGACTGCAAAACTGATATTCCATGTGCCTGTGCCAACACAAGCAGAGTTAAAGGAAGATCACAAAATGCCTTAATCCCTGCTTTCTAGGAGGGAGAAGGGAATCAACAGTAATTGTACATTTTAAAATGCTCACTGGAGAGGAGATCAAGATGGTGGATAAAAGAATGTGAAATGAACCTCCCCGGCCATGAACACATCTACTTCCACTTGGAAAATAATCTCAAGAAAACCAACTGGAAACTGGCAGAAACACTCCTGTACAACCGAAGCTAGAATAAAGGTCCACACAGAATCAGGTAAAAAAGAAAGAGAAGTAATCAGGTTGACACCTGTGCCCCAGAAAGTGGCCCAGAGGAAAAGGGAGATTACACAAGAACAGAGATCCTCTCTGGGGGGGTGACTGGTTTGAGCCACATATCAGTACCCTAGTCCTGGGGTCTGACAAAGGGAAGACAAGCCCCCTTGGCTCGCTGGAGGGCCCGTGGGAATGACAGGAGGGCTATGGAAAAGCCTGGACTCTCCTCCTGAGGAACATGCATGCTACTTGCTTATTCCTGGAATAGGGTAGAGAAGGCAGATTGCACAGGTGACTGACTGGTATCTGGGTGACTGACCGCCCTAGCAGGCACCATAGCCTGGGCCAAAGGAACACTCCAGCCCCGCTTACTTCACTTCAGAGTTCCACACTGGAGTGAGAGGTGAGGAAAGGACTGAGGACTGAGGAAAGAGTTCAGTCACCAGGTACAGAGGCTGCTCCATCCTATAGTGGTGTCTGAGCACAGTGGAGGCAGTCCTTACTGGCACTTACACTGGCACTTATACATGATCCTTATAAAATACTCATGACATTTTTTCACAGAACTAGAACAAGTCATCTTAAATTTATACGAAACTACAAAAGACCCCAAATTACCAAAGCAATCTCAAGAAAAAGAAAGAAAGAAAGAAAAAAAAAGAAAAAGCTGGACATGGTATGATCCCTGACTTCAGACTATACTACAAAGCTATAGTAACTGAAACAGTATGGTACTGTCACCAAACCAGAAACATAAATCAATGGGCCAGAGTAGAGAGCCCAGAAATAAATCTATACACCTATGATCAATTAATCTATGACAAAGGAGGGAAGACTAGATAGATAGTGGAGAAAAAAGTCTCTTCAATAAGTGGTGCCAGGAAAACTGGACAGCCATATGTAACAGAGTGAAACTCAAATATTTCCTCATACCATTTATAAAAATAAACTCAAAATGGATTACAGATCTAAATGTAAGACCTGAAATCCTGAAAGTCCCAGAAAATAAACAGACAGAACAGTCTGACATAAACTATAGCAATATTTTTTGGACCTTTCTCCTAAGGCAGAAGAAATCAAAGCAAAAATAAGCAAGTGGGACTTAATTAAACTCAAAAGCTTTTGCATAGCAAAGGAAACAATAAACAAATAAAAAAGACAACTTACTAAATAGGATAAATTATTTGCAAATGATATAACTGATAAGGGGTTAATATCCCAAAATATATAAACAGCTCTTTCAACTCGATATCAAAGAAACAAAAATCCAACTGAAAAGAATGAACAGAAGATATTTTTCCAAACAAGTGATACAGATGACAAACAGGCACATGAAAAGATGCTCAACATTGCTAACAATTAGAGAAATGCAAATAAAAACCACAATGAAATGTCACCTTACATCTGTCAGAATAGGTATCATCAAGAAATCTACAAACAATAAACGCTGGAGAGGGTGTGGAAAAAAGGGAACCCTCATATACTGTTGGTAGGAATGTAAATTGGTATAACCTCTAATGAAAAACAGTATGGAGGATCCTCAATAAACTAAGAATGCAACTACCATCAGATCCAACAATTCTACCTCAGGGTATATATCTGAAGAAAATAAAAACATTAGTTTCAAAATATACATGCACCCCAATGTTCACAACAGCACTATTTATAGTAGCCAAGATATGGAAGCAGACAAAGTGCCCATCAAGAGATGAATAGTTAAAAAGATGTGAGGCATATATGTATATACATGCTATATACATATCTATACACTACTATGCCATACAAAGAATGAAATTTTGCCATTTTCAACAATATGTTTGGACCTGTACAGCATTATGCTTAGTGAAATAAATCAGATAAAGACAAATATTGTAAGTTATCACTTATATGTGGAGTCTAAAAAACAAAATGTATTTATATAACAAAACAGAAATAGACTCACAAATATGGAGAACAAACTAGTAATTACTGGCGGGCATGTCTAGGAGAGGCATATAACAAACACAGCAACTGATGCTGTTTATTATTGTCTCTATTTTGCAGATATGAAAACTGAGGGACAAGAGGCTACCAGCCAACTTTCACCACTCATAACAGTCAGTAAATAAATAAATAAATTAGCTAGAAATGATAACTGTGTAAAGTGTGATAATATAAAGGATTATGAAAGATGTAAGGTGATGGGGATGTAATTTCCTAGAGCTTAGTGAGTAAAAAGTGAATAATAGGTGAAATCTGAGTATTCTCTTGAACTACATCACATACAGTCTTGTAGGTCATAGTCAAGAGTTCTAATTTTTTGTGGATGTTATTGAGAAATTTTAGGGAAATGGTTTCATCTGATTAAGTTTTTAATAGGTTACTGTGACTAGTGTAGAAAAATTGGAGGGGCCGGAAGTAAATAGGTATATCACCTATTATGTTATTCAGACAACAGAAGATAGTGGTTTGAACTAAGGTAATAGCAGTGGCTATAAATTCCTTATAATCCTAGAAGTTTCTGTATGATTCTTTTTCCCTAGATTGTTCAAGGACAGAGAAGTTGGTCACTTTAAGTTTCTGTATGATTCTTTTCCCCTAGAACATTCAAAGACAGAGAAGTTGGCCACTTTCTGGCTCTGACAAACTCATTCCATCGAAATCTGTTGTCAACATTAGCTGGGCATAAAGGGCCACGTGTGTCCCTGGGCAGCCTTCGGTCTGTTCCCGCCTGGCAGCCCTCCTCAACCCCACTCACATAGAGGAAAGATGGGTTTCTCTCTGTGTCCCCCAAGGAAGTTCTTTTGCTTTTTTATATCTTTGCCTGCCCTCATTTCTGAGGTATTTACTTTTAAACTCTGACATTCAGAGAGGGAAAGGAAGATAAGAGCCACATGTTGTAATGGTAAAAATGAAAGAGAGTTGAAAATATATCACACAGTCATAGATCAGAAGAGAGTCCAGCAGAGTGGCAAAGACTATGCAAGCATCCCACTGCCTTTTGCTATCTTTGATTCAGATACCATTTGCTGACCTTCATTTGCAGGTTGACCAGGACACAGGGGGACATGCTGTACCCAGGAGACTCAACAGGCATCAGTGTTTGACCAGGGGACCAACAGCTGAGAACAGAACTGCATCACTTCAAACGACAGATGAAAACCAAGCACGGCCATAGGACTGGAGGCTCTGGAGTGCGGCCAAGTTAGTGCAGCACATGCTGAACTTGACGTGTAGCCTGACCTTACATAGCGTGGTGCACGCCCATCAGCACACAATTCCAAAATCTGGTGTTCGTGGATTTTATCCTGGAGCTCTCCAGTTATTTCAGATCTGCTTCCGTATTTAATTTCTCTGTTCTTTTTATATTTGCTTAATTCCTCAAGCCCTCTCCAAGGACTCTGGATCTAATTTATCATTGGCTTTTTCTACTTGAGGAATCTCAGTTCATGCACTTCCCATAGCAGAGTCTCCCTGAATCAAACTCCTCATATCTCCAGCTGGTCGATGCCCTTGTTTGCCCTCCTAGTATTCTATTCAAGGAGAAACAGGAGGATTCAGATATTGGGATGCAGGCACACACACAAAAAGAAATATACCTTGTTTCTTGAATTGGCTCTAGGAAGGGTACTTCTCAAAGAGCACGTCATGCGTCTAATTGTTAGAGTTGAAGCATAGGATAAGAAAGTGATTCTTCTTCAGGCTAATCTAGTTTTCCTGAGTTGTCTGTTTTATGACCAGACCAGAGAACTGATCATAAAATTAAAAACGAGGCTAAATCTGTTTCAGGAATCACTTTGCAACAGATGTGGATAGTTGGGCAATTTAGAACTTTTTTTTGTGGACCATTTTTTTCTTTTTTTGTCTTTACTGAATTAGTTACAACATTGCTTCTGCTTTGTTTTGGCCTTTTGGCTACAAGGTATGGAGGATCTTAGCTCCCTGACCAGATATCGAACCCACTCTCTCTGCAATGGAAGACAGTCTTAACCACTGGACCACAGGGAAGTCCCGAGTTGGACAATTTAGAAGGCTGGACACACAGAAAGTTTACTTATATCCGTGTGTTACCGCCTCTCATTTTCCACAGGAGGGCGTATAGGCTTGGGAAGACAACACACTCACAGAAAAGGTACTCGTTTAAGGAAACCTTTCTTTTCATATTTTTATTATCTATGATTTGTAGTAATGTTTAAACTTATAATGAAAGGACAGTACAGTAATAATAAATTAATAATTTCAAATAATCATTCTAAAACCCTGAATTCTATAACTTAAGCACAATTTTTTTTCTTTTCATAGTTTTTTTTTTTTTGGATTTCATCTAGTTAGAGAACGATCTGTGTATAATTTGTGTATTGTTTTGCATTTGTGTGTGTGCATGTGCACGTATGTGAGAAAGAGAGGAAGAGAGAGTATGTGTGTGTGTTTGCATGTGCTAGTATTCTGCCATTTCATAAAGAATATCAGCATGGATACTTAATATTTTTCTACAAAATCTTCAGATGTTTGTTAGTTTCCTTTTACTTCCATGTCAAATTATTGTAAATTTAGGTCTTCACACCATGTAAATTTATCATCTCACAGTTCTGTAGGTCAGAAGTCCCAGGCTGGGTTGACTCCTCAGCTCTAGTTCTCAGAGCATCAAAATCAAGGTGATGGCAGGGCTTACTTCCTACTGGAGACTGGAAGAATATGCTTCCAACTTCACTCAGATTGTTAGCTGAATTCAGCGCCTTGTGGTTGTGGACTGTCACATGCATGTCCTTACTGACTGCTAGTGGGAGGGCATCCTTAGTTCCTGGAGGCTTCTCTCTGATCCTGCCCGGAACGTATGTATCTTAGAGTAAGTGCTATACTATGTTTAGTAGCTCAGTTGTGTCCAATTCTTCACAGCCGCATGCACTGTAGCCTCCCAGGCTCCTCTGTCCAAGGGGATTCTCTAGGTGAGAATACTGAAGTAGGATGCCATATCCTCCTCCACGGGATCGTCCCAACCCCGGGATCAAACTCAGATCTCCTCATTGCAAGTGGATTTTTTTTTTACCATCTGAGCCACCAGGGAAGCCCAAGAATACTGGAGTGGGTAGCCTATTCTTTCTCCAGATCTTCCCAACCCAGAAATCGAACCAGGGTCTCCTGCTTTGCAGGCAGGTTCTTCACCAGCTGAGCTACCAGGGAAGAAGCCCTAGAATAAGTGATGCCATGTCAAACTCTTCTGATACTCAGAATCTCTCTGAGTTCTTCTTCTGTCACCTACCTATCTTCTACTTCTTCTGATGATGTCTCTCTCACTTCAGCTAGTGAAATCACTTCTCTGATTTCAAAGGCTTATGTGATTAGACTGGACCTGTTTAAATAATGCCAGATGATCTTCCTTTTTAAGACTTGTGACCATACTTACAATGCAAAACCTATTTTGTTATGTAGGTAACATATTCACAGGTGACACTTTTATTTTGATTGGGAGAATTATACATCCTGTCAGTGTATGCATCATCTGTAGTAACTTCATAATCTTTTTAAAACAGTTGTGTTTTGAGTTTGGGTTGTTTTTTTTTTTTTTGCTACACTGTGTGTCCTGTGGGAGCTTAGTTCCTCAACCATGGATTAAACCCATGCTCCCTGCAGAGGAAGCACAGAGTCCTAACCAATGGATTGCCAAGGAATTCCCAGCAACTTCATAATTGTAATGTAACAGGATATTAAAGAATATGTTCTTAGGACATATATTTGTTCTGAATTTTGTGTTTTGCAATTATAAATGATTCCTTCTTACCTAGAACTTTTGCATTATTTCCTTAATCAAATATCAAGGAATGATATCACTGTGTTGTACAAGAAAGCACGGTTTTTTCAGATTATTGCTGTATTGACTTACAATAAGTTTATACCAGTTAATAAAGTTCAGTCCTAAAAATTTACCATTTTATAACTACCTACCCAGTACTGAGGGATAAATACATTTAGAGGTATATTTCAAGTCAAAAACTGCTGGTGGTATTAAAATTTTGTCAGATGTATATTATGATTTCTGTGACCTCCTTTGTGAAGTACCTTCAGTACTATTTTATTAATTATTTTTGGCATCTTGATGCTTTATATAAGCTACTTAAAATTATAGCAATTATCCACTCATCTGTCACCCATAGAAAAATATTTTCCTATGTAAGTTATTACTCTATTTTAGGTTAACATTTCTCAACGTAGATAGTATAATCCTTTTAAATATTCAAATTTATCATATTTTCCTTTGGTCTGATAATTTTTTATTCAAATCTGGATAAGTTATTAATTCTTCACAGATCCTATTTATTTATTTTTTTAGTTCTTTAATTCATCTCTTACTAGTGTACATGTAACATTTTGATCTACCTTTCAAGGATTGATTTGCATACTTGGCATTTTTCAACAGAGGGCAGCACTTTGCATTTGTTCTGCCTTGTGGGTGCATATTTCAACCACAGAACACCAAATGTTCTGAAATCTTGCTCCTGTACATACAGTGAACAGCACATACACATACAAAAGCATTTCTATGGAAACAAAGGATGTATTTTCTTATCACAAACTTCTGGGTGATTCTTAAATCTACTTTGAAATGCAACAAATGCTCTTTAAATCAATAATTTTGGTGAAAATAATAAAGAAAGAGTGCATGTTACAAAAAAAAAAAAACTGAATCAGTTTTAGAAGAAGACAGTGATGACCGATTTTATCCAATTCTTTAGTACAATCGATTCTGACTGAATGACTAAGCCAATAAGGCTTGAATCTCCTGCAGATAATGTAACCAATTTTTGCAAGAATTGCGACTAAAGATTTATTCTATATATGATTTAATTTTAAAATTTTACATTCTGTTTTTAATCTTCATAATAAATTCAGATCAGTGTCATAGCTCACAAGGTCTTTTATATTCTAGTCCAGGCCTCAAAATTCAAACATGTGTTGTCTATTTTAGTTTCCAGGCAAAGTGAGTGTTTCCCACCCTTGTATCCTCACTCTGTTTTCTGTCTGTGTGTAACTTTCTTGTTATATATATCTCAGGCTCTACCAGGACCCATCTTTGCCTTATTACCACTACACACAGAACTTGAGCACATCAGAAAGCACATAACAGGCATTCATTAAGTAAGGAATGAAGAGATAGTGAGATTTAAAATCTTACGCTAATTAGCTTGGTAATCCCTTTGCCCTCCTGATATTTTTAATATTGTCTAATATAATAAATATGTACATAATCCTGACTTTGTCTCATTTCTGTAAAAATTATATTAATGAATAATGGGCCTTTTCCTTTGGGGGATTTTATGGAATTTAGAAGATTTTGTAGGATATTTTGATATTGTTGATTACAATAGATTAATGGAACTGGGAACTATAATTACATTAGAGGCTGAGGGCTTAAGGTACATTCACTCTTGGTTTTTAAATGCATCACGATTTTAGGTCCATTAAGCGTGGAGGTGAAGTCGCTCAGTTGTGTCTGACTCTTTGCAACCCCATGGACTGTAGCCTACCAGGCTCCTCCGTCCATGGGATTTTCTAGGCAAAAACACTGGAGTGGGTTGCCCTTTCCTTCTCCAGGAGATCTTCCTGACCCAGGGATCGAACCTGGGTCTCCCACATTGTAGGCAGACACTTTACCATCTGAGCCACCAGGGAAGTCCAAAAGTTGCTCAGTCATGTCCAGCTCTTTGTGACCACATGGACCCCCTATACAGTCCATGGAATTCTCCAGGCCAGAATACTGGAGTGGGTAGTCATTCCCTTCTCCAGGGGATCTTCCCAACCCAGGGATTGAACCCAGGTCTCCTGCATTGCAGTCAGATTCTTTACCAGCTGAGCCACATTGGAAGGACTGATGCTGAAGCTGAAACTCCAATACTTTGGCCACCTCATGCGAAGATGTGACTCATTGGAAAAGACCCTGATGCTGGGAGGGATTGGGGGCAGGAGGAGAAGGAGATGATAGAGGATGAGATGGCTGGATGGCATCACCAACTTGATGGACGTGAGTTTGAGCAGGTTCCGGGAGTTGGTGATGGACAGGGAAGCCTGGCGAGCTGCAGTCCATGGGGTCCCAAAGAGTCAGACAGGACTAAGCAACTGAACTGAACTGATGATGTTCTTTATATTTTTATGAAAGTTAAGAAATTCAACTGAGTTTAAAATGTATGTCTTATGATTTTTAAATTCTCTTTTAAATATATTTTTTGATATTATTGACTCTTCTTATTTTGTTCTTAGACCTGTCCAATTTTTCTAGAAATAAGAAATATTAGATTTTCTCGACTTTATTTTTTCATTTTACATTAAATTACTTTATTTAATATTTCTGTAACTAATTTGTTTCATTTATCAAGATTTGTCATTTTACCAACTTCTTCATTTTCTTTTTCTCTTTGTTTGTCCAGGGAAATTTATTACCCAACATTTCGCTTTTGAAAAAACCTTGCATATTCAACAGAGAATGAGAGAAGGAAGGGATGGAAGAAGCTCTTGTATCATAATTTAGCATGACTTCTTTGAAAAAGAATAGATCCTGTCTTTAAGATTTCTGACCAAGGAAAATTGAGCCATTCCCATGCATGGAAATCCAAGGGATACACGCTGTAGCAAATATACCTCTCCCCCACCATCTTAGACAGCACAGCCTGGAGGCACACAATTCCCACAGCTGGGGACACAGCTGGGGAAGCTGCTGCCCTTCCCACAGTGCATTTGCCTCTTTCTTTCAAAGCCAGCCTGGATATCAGGAAATTGACTTTTTACCTCATCGTTCTATGCTACTGAACTGTCCATCTTTTCCAGGGCTGGTCCTGAGAGCCTGGATGGCTGTCTCTGAAGTCATTTTCCATATAGTGTCATCTGCCTTTTCAAGGATCCTGGGAATGTCTGCACTCGTTTCTTACTATAATTTAAAATCAGCATGGAGATTTAGGGGCAAAGTGACTCCTCCAAAGCCTTCTTTTTTTTTTCCCCTTGGCCACACTGTGGCATGTAGGCTCTTAGTTCTTGACCAGGGACCCAACCCACGATCCCTGCATTGGAAGCACTGAGTCTTAACCTCTTCATAGTCAAGGAAGTTCCCACAACCTTTTTTGAGCTTCAGGGCATTTCTGGAATGATGGCTAACCTGCCTGTTAACCTAACCCAGGGCTTTCCAGGTGGCTCAATGGTAAAGAATCTGCCTGCGAGTTTAGGAGACAGGTTTGATTCCTGGATCGGGAAGATCCCTTGGAGGAGGAAATGGCAACCTATTTCAGTATTCTTGCCTGGAGAATTCCATGGACAGAGGAGCCTTGCGGGCTACAGTCCATGGGGTGGGGTCTCATTGTCTGACACGACTGACAGTGACTAACACACACACTAGTTGGAAGGCATAGGTTTTAGTTATTTTTCAGTGATTTTCCTTAAGCTTCGAAAATATAAATTGGCCTCAACTTTTGTAACAAATTTAAGGAAGTCTGTTGTTATCACACTATCAAATATGTGAGGTATTTGCATGTTTAATTACATATTTAACACACCCTCTTCTGCTATCATTATCGTGATAGAAAATTTGTTTTCATCGAAGCCATTAAAAATCCCTATTACTTTGATGTATATCTAATGGTTAAGTTTTCCAGCATATCATCAACGTCTGCGGTTGCTGGTTTCCCCCACAACTTACTTCTGCATTTATTTTTCTCATTAACGTATATTTACTATTTTTTTTTAAGTTGCATACAGTTCAGAGGGTTGCAACGAGTCAGGACACGACTGAGCAACTGAGCAGACAAGCAGGGGAAGGTTGGGCCGGGGTAGGCAGGCTAGGGGCTCGCTGTGCCCAGAGGACAAAAGAACAAGATGGGCTCTGCTTGCAGGGCATCAGAACACACGAACAGAAACCACCAGACCCTTCCGCCATGTTGCAGTTGCTGCAGAATTTCTGAGCCCTCCGAGTCCCTTTTTGTCTCATACGAAGAAAGGTATTTACACTGTTCTTCTCCTCCCAGGTATAAAGAAAGCATACGTACCTCACCCAGTCAGCAAATGACTTGCAACATTTCTGTCCTGTTTCATTGTTTCCCGGCTATAAAATCAGGAAGATGTCCCATGTTCGTGGTCGGCTCTCGCTTAAGCCAGTCCACTGTTCTAACAGCATCTCCCGCTCTAAACGACTATTCTCTTTCCTTCTGTCTCTTGTCTGGAAATTTTTTTCCAGCCCCTGCACAGACCACGACAGGGCTGACTGGGCGGTTAGGAGGGCAGCGAGCCACAATGCCGCGCCCGTGGCAGGAAAGAGAATCCAAGGTCAGGGTCACCCTGAGACCACACGGCACCTGCACCGTCACGTGACCTTCCTGGATCTCGCGAGAATGTGCGAGCTCAGGTGTCCTGCCTGCGACACTTCAGTGAGGAACTTGGAGTGATGAAGTCCCTTAGGCTTGGTATATAGGAAAATGTATTTATTTTCTTTTCACTCCTATTTGGCAGCTTACAGAATTCTAAGTTGGATTGTATCTTCAGCATTTTGCATATTATTCTGTGCTTCGTCACCGTCTTAGAAATTCTCTCACCTGGTCGTTTTTTTAAATTCCCTCTCCTCGTCTGTTACTCCTTGTGTTGGATAACAAACTCCATCATCTTGCGGGAGGCCACAGAGAATGAAAAAAAAGGAGGTATTGGAAAACAGATGAAGGTAGGCAAGGTGCTGATGGCCCTGAAGTTCATCAATTTATAATGTCCAGAGAGGGGAGCGGAGAGAGACAACTGCTTCACATTTGGGCATTTTTCAGGCTGGTGTGGCAGAAGGATGAGTCAAGTTTGTGAGCGGAAAATTCTGCTTGTAAAGGGTTGAAAGACCTAATTCTGATTCAGGAGGGATAAAAGTGAACTCAGAAAAGGAGTGATTTTTACAGATTTATGTACTTTACTTCTGTTACTGAACCAAGCTTGGGTCCCTTTGTCTGTGGGCAGTAATGGCAATCTATCCACACTAGGTTGTGGTGAAGGAAAGTGCAGTGTTTATCTGCTGGGTGCCAGACAAGCAAGGGGTCTAGGTAGCTAGTGCTTAAAGACCTTTCCCCCAAGGCTTTGGAGGAAAGGTTTTTAAAGACAGGGTAAGAGGGGTGTTGTGGGCTGTGTGATTGACACATGGGCTTTCTTCTGGTGAGTGATGAAGTAATCTGGAGTCAACATTGTCCATCTTCTGTTTCCAAGCCATCTGGAGTCCATATGCTTGTGAGCAGCACAGAAGTACCTGCAAAATAGCTTAGAGGATATGGCTCAGAATATTATCTATAGACCCTGAGGAGGAACTAAATGTCCTTGACCTTTTTAATGGCTAAACTGTTATTACTTTGTCTTGTTTAACTGTTTTCCTTTCTTTCTGCATTTTCTCAGTTCTCTGATTAAATTTAGTCTTTGGAACTCCTGGAAGGTCTAGGAGGCTTAAGTTTCTCTACAGACAAGAGTCAGGAGGAGGATATGGTGGCAGGGGGTGGGGCTGTCTTGCCAGAAAGTCCCGTTGGGTCCTGCTTGGTTACACTTAGGGCTTGTTATGGTTGACTCCACATTAAGAAAATCCAGTGCTGAGAAATTTAAATTCCTTCAATTTTCTGGAAACTTTAATTTTCATCTTTAGCCCTAGTACAGCACTTTTTCCCCCCATGCAGAATACCCACTGCAGGGATGATCTGATCATTCTCTATGGGCTGTCTTTGATCCCCACCCATTGGATCCAGTTGGAAACAGACATTTTGACTTATTTCCTCAAAGAGTCTTGATGCCACTTATCCCAATGTGAAATAAATGTGAATAGATTGGGGGAAGACAGATGGTCATGTTCACCATAGTAAAAACTAGGATTTGATTAATAGGTAAATATATTCATATTTTTAAAGGCAAAAACATATAATACTCAAAAAGAAATTTTTTATTTCTTATTTCTTCAGCTCTGGCTCTGATATATCCAGTATCTGCAGCCCTGGCACTTAGTAATTTACTCACTGTCTGGTCCTATCAATCTCTCAGTTGATTCTCTCCTTTCTACACATACCCTGTTCACTAATCTTTGCATCTTAGTAAGAAAGAGACAGGTTCACTCATATTCTTTTGCAATGGAAACTCCAGACCCTACCACCAAATAGTTAAAGCCTTCCCTTAGTTTACTAAGGGTGAGGCCAAAACTTTGCTGTTACAGACTTACAGATTGTGTTATTATTCAGTCCCTAAGTCTGTCTGACTCTTTGCAACTCCATGGACTGCAGCATACCAGGCTTCCCTGTTCTTCACCATCTCCCAGAGTTTGCTCAAACTCATGTCCACTGAGTCAATGATACCATCCAGCCATCTCATCCTCTGTCATCCCCTTATCCTCCTGCCTTCAATCTTTCCCAGCATCGGGGTCTTTTCCAGTGGGTTGGCTCTTCACACCAGGCGGCCAAAGTATTAGATTTCAACTTTAGCATCAGTCCTTTCAATGAATATTCAGGATTGATTTCCTTTAGATTGACTGGTTTGTTCAGCTAGCCCTGAATAGTGTCCAACTGAGGCTTCTTCCTCCACATTCTCTACTTGCCAGGGCAGGGAGAAACACATAGAGTTACACTGAAGTAGTTATTACTTTGTCTACCAGAATTATACCAAATTTTATAATACAATTAATAAAAATGTAATTGAGTCCCTTTACATCTGTTTATTGATAAAACAAACAAACTTACACTAGCCTGAGAGACTACAGTGACATGAAATCAATGTATTTTACACTCAAAGTTCTGATTAATGAATAACTATGAGAAAGGAAAATCATATCTGAAACACAACTCAAAGCATGGGATCAATTTACACAAAAACTGAATTACAATGAATTTATAGAGAGAAAACAGTGAGATATACTTTTATTACATTAGTTAATGTAAAATAATTACACAGAATAAAAATGTACTTTTTTTATACAACTGACCTTACAGAAATTTAACTTTTTGATGCATCTGTAATGAGAACACAGAAATAACCATTGACTTCCATGTTTGCTTTGGGCCAGATGGAGGAATTCAGATTCTATCCATTAATGACTGTGACTTTGTAAATATCTAAATCTTTTCCAAATCTCATGTTTTTCTATAAAATGTGAACTAATATATAATTTCTAAGGTTACTAGGGATATGCAGGAAAACAGTATTTGTGAGGATGTTTCTACAAATATAGAAAAAGTACTTAATCAGTTCTATTTCTTAAATTCTATGTGGTCTTTAAAAAGAGTAGCTCATAAATGTAACTTACAAATATGAAGACAAAAAAGTTAAAACTAGAAATTGCATATTTAAAGAAAATAGTTACAAAGATCAGGATTTATTTTCCCCTAAGACTTTTTGTTTTTGTTTTCCCTCTCCCCAATTTTTACTGTTCCCATTCAACTGCTTTCGGCTCTAAACTAACACCTTTCAAATGATGTGAAGCAATGTGATGTGGAAATTGCTAGAAAACAAAAGGAATCAAGCACAGAGGAACAATCTTTATTCCTTCGAGAGAAGCAATTGCATAACTACAGATGGAAATTACAAAAAGTCTTATTTACCAAGGCGTTTCCCCTATTCTTTCAATATTGGAAGTGAAATCACTGTAAAGAGAGCTCTCAGACCCTACATGTTTCACATGACCCAGTCACTCTCATTCTTTATCTTCTTGCCCAGACATGATGCATTTTCCACTGTTTCTAATTCCATTAATGAGGAAAAAGACATGCAAATAAATTCCTGTTATAAAAATAATAATGCTATTCAGCAAGCATTTGGGTTGAAGACAAAATATGATTAAAAACAAACCATTTTCAGGAGATCTGAAGGACCTAATATGTAAAGTGGGTCACCAATAACAATAGCAGTTTCATTCTCTGATGAAAATTAACTAAAATTAAATGCAGACATATATCATATGACTAATTCAAGTTATATCATGTAAACTGCTCATTTTAAGTTCTATGATTTTATATAGTCCAGGGTTAGATGACTCCGAGCAATCATGAAGTTTAGTTCTTCCTGAGATAATCAGATGCAGATCTCTATGTTAATTGCTGAGGAAGGTTTTGGGAACAGCTCACATTATAATATCTCCACAGCTAGTAAGTGACAGAGATAGTAAGAGCTATTGGGTAAGAACTCAAGATTCTACATCCAAATTGCCTTTGTGTGACTCTGGGCAAATCATTTACATTTCCATGCCTCAGCTTCCTCATCTGTATAATGGAGAACAAAAATAATAAAATACCATATAATAGGATTTTCATAAGGATTGGATAAGTTATGTGTATCAATAACATAGAATGATGTTTGGCACAAATAAGCATGTAACATTAGCTGTGGTTGTTCCTAGGCCTTGATGGGCACGTGCCTTAAGAGCTACAGTTTATACTTTGCACCTGGCTATTCCAGATCAGCAGGTTATTCTATAGGCATACTGGCTATATGTCTCCCAGAACAGGTAAGAATGGTCATGGGTACATAAGACTACCCACCCTCACCCCTGAACAGTGCCCAGACTGCGCTTCTGGGCCCTTGGGGAGGAAGTTTCCTTCGCTCAACAGCCGGTTGCCATCCATATTCATCTTTTCACACTATTAAGTTGTAACTTTCATAGACAAAGGGAAATTATATCATCTATATCGTTTTAAAATCAGTGCAATCTTTCCATTAACCACAGTCATCTCATATTTATTTCTTTCAGTTAGGCAGAAACCCAACTCAAACTAACAACAAATGTAAAATGTAAAAGACACAACTCAAGTCAGTGTTCAAATGATATCACCTAGACTCTTGAACTTTCTCTCAGCTCAGCTTTGCTCTGGGCTGGCTGTACTCTCAGACAGGCTCAGGCAAAGGAGACCATGCCCAACTCCAGACTGATGTCTTCACAGCTGGTAATAGCAAAGATGTCCTTTCTCTCCTGCTCTCCAGGAGAGCCTGAGGCCTGAGCAGCTCTGCATGGGACAGATACTATCCCAGGAAGAGTCTAAAGGAAGTGACTGGGGAAATGGATTCTCTGGTCAGCAAAAGTCACAGTGCCAACCTGGATGGCAAAGGATGGGTGCCTCAGCTCTATCTAAACCATGTGGAGACAAAGGCTGTGTTGCCGCGGTAAGGGAAGAAGATGTTAACTGGAAAAAGCAGCATATTCATCACATTCTACCTTTCTCTTGCTGACTCCTTTCAATCACAGTAGTCTGTCAAACACAGATTCTCAGAAGTTTGGAGTAATATAATTTTAAACTACTTTTAAAAAAATAATTTCTGTATGCATTTGGCCAAATTGAAAAGATAAAAGTGTTAAGTAAACAAAACCCACTGAAATGTTGTGAAGTAATTAGCCTCCAACTAATAAAAAAATTTTTTTTTTTAAATAAATTTAAAAAAAAACAAAAAAATTAAAAAAAATGATATATATTAAAATTGGCATTAAAATATTCAAGAGTTAAAAGGATAGTTAGAAAATCTATTAAAGGGTAACTAGTGAATATATTTATAGTATTATTTTATCAAAGTTAATATTATTAATTATAAAATATTATATTATCAAATATTAGCTATAAAATATATTATCATACTATCAAAGGGCTCATTTTGATTTCAAAATATCTCCTTCAAATCAACAACAAAACAAACAAACTGATAGAAAAGACAAAAGTCTGAAGTAGGCATTTGACAATAGAAGATATTCACATGGTCAATAAACATGTCATTCCCATAAGATGCATAAGCTGACATAGTTAATTTATACTGGTAGAAATCAGAATACTGTTATAAATGGGTCAGTATCATAAAGGGAACTCTGAAGGGCTGGTAATGCTCTGTTTCTTAATCTGAGTGTTGGTTATAAAGGTGTTGGTTATGTGAAAACTTACCTTGCTGTACCCTTATATTACATTTTGTTATATGAATATAAAACTACAATAAAAACTAAAATGATAAAAAAAAAGTCAGATTTGTGTGTTCATTAATCTTAACTTTCTGTAAAAGATTTAGGACAATGTTTCCTATCAATCATAGTATCTTATTTTTATTTGCCTCTCACATGACTTTAAGTACTACAATTTCTTCACACTTATTTTCAAAGTTTTTAGGTTTCCTAAGTTTTAAAAGATTTTATTGGCTCTACTAATAATTTTTTTGATGATTATTGGGGCATTTACTTTATGCTTATTACAGTGATCAGTATTGGCTCTCTTATGTGTATAAATGATATATCTATATATCTAAATATATTCCTTAGTCCTCACAACATCCTAAATCATTATTATACTTTTACATAGTTTTAAGTATAGTTTGCCTTTCTGTGTTTGTGTGTGCTCAGTCATGTCTGACTCTTTGCAAACCCATGGACTCCAGCCCCCCAGGCTCCTCTGTCCATGGGCTTCTCCAGGCAAGAATACTAGAATGGGTTGCTATTTCCTTTTCCAGGGTATCCTCCCAACCCAGGGATCAACCTATGTCTTCTGTGTCTCCTTCACTGCAAGCACTGAAAGCAGATTCTTTACCACTGAGCCACTGGGTAGTTGTAGCTATTACTGTATATATTTTATGTGTAATTATTAGGAAATTATTAAGAATTGTGTTATCTTAATAAAATAAATTCTATTTTGAAGTGGTTTTAAATTTACTGAAAAGTTGCAGAGATACTAATACATTGTTTCTCAATTCTCTCACTTTCTCTTTATACACACACACACACACACACACACACACACACACACACACACACACTGAGTTCAGTTCAGTTCAGTCGCTCAGTCATGTCCGACTCTGCAACCCCATGAACCGCAGCATGCCTCCCTGTCCATCCCCAACTCCCGGAGTCCACCCAAACCCATGTCCATTGAGTCGGTGATGCCATCCAACCATCTCATCCTCTGTTGTCCCCTTTTCCTCCTGCCCCCAATCCTTCCCAGCCTCAGGGTCTTTTCAAATGAGTCAGCTCTTCACATCAGGTGACCAAAGTATTGGAGTTTCAGCTTCAACATCAGGCCCTCCAATGAACACCCAGGACTGATCTCTTTTAGGATGGACTGGTTGGATCTTCTTGCAGTCCAAGGAACTCTGAAGAGTCTTCTCCAACACCACAGTTCAAAAGCATCAATTCTTCAGGGCTCAGCTTTCTTTATAGCCCAACTCTCACATCCTTACATGACTACTGGAAAAACCATAGCCTTGACTAGACAGATCTTTGTTGGCAAAGTAATGTCTCTGCTTTTTAATATGCTGTCTAGGTTGGTCATTACTTTCCTTCCAAGGAGCAGGTGTCTTTTAATTTCATTGCTGCAGTCACCATCCAGTGATTTTGGAGCTCCCCCAAAATAAAATCTCTCACTGTTTAAATTGTTTCCCTATCTATTTGCCATGAAGTGGTACGACCGAATACCATGATTTTAGTTTTCTGAATGTTGAGTTTTAAGCCAACTTTTCCACTCTACTCTTTCACTTTCATCAAGAGGCTCTTTAGTTCTTCTTCACTTTCTGCCATAGGAGCGGTGTCATCTGCATATCTGAGGTTATTGATATTTCTCCTGGCAATCTTGATTCCAGCTTGTGCTTCTTCCAGCCCAGCATTTCTCATGATGTACTCTGCATATAAGTTAAATAAGCAGGGTGACAACATACAGCCTTGACGTACTCCTTTTCCTATTCGGAACCAGTCTGCTGTTCCATGTTCAGTTCTAACTGTTGCTTCCTGACCTGTATACAGGTTTCTCAAAAGGCAGGTCAGGTGGTCTGGTATTCCCATCTCCTTCAGAATTTTCCACAGTTTATTGTGATCCACACAGTCAAAGGCTTTCACATAGTCAATAAAGCAGAAATAAATGTTTTTCTGGAACTCTCTTGCTTTTTTGATGATCCAGTGGATGTTGGCAATTTGATCTCTGGTTCCTCTGCATTTTCTAAAACCAGCTTGAACATCTGGAAGTTCGTGGGTCACATATTGCTGAAGCCGGGCTTGGAGAATTTTGAGCATTGCTTTACTAGCGTGTGAGATGAGTGCAATTGTGTGGTAGTATGAGCATTCTTTGGGATTGCCTTTCTTAGGGATTGGAATGAAAACTGACCTTTTCCAGTCCTGTGGCCACTGCTGAGTCCTCCAAATTTGCTGACATATGGAGTGCAGCACTTTCACAGCACCATCTTTTAGAATTTGAAATAGCTCAACTGGAATTCCATCACCTCCACTAGTTTTGTTCATAGTGATGCTTCCTAAGGCCCACCTGACTTCACATTCCAGGATGTTCAGCTCTAGATGACTGTGAGTGATCACACTTTTGTGATTATCTGGGTCACGAAGATCTTTCTTGTACAGTTCTGTGTATTCTTGCCAACTCTTCTTAATATCTTCTGCTTCTGTTAGGTCCATACCATTTCAGCCTTTATTGAGCCCATCTTTGCATGAAATGTTCCCTTGGTATCTCTAATTTTCTTGAAAAGATCTCTAGTCTTTCCCATTCTATTGTTTTCCTCCATTTCTTTGCACTGATCACTGAGGAAGGCTTTCATATCTCTCCTTGCTATTCTTTGGAACTCTGCGTTCAAATGGGTTTATCTTTCCTTTTCTCCTTTGCTTTTCACTTCTCTTCTTTTCACAGCTATTTGTAAGGCCACCTCAGCAAACCATTTTGCTTTTTTGCATTTCTTTTTCTTGGGGATGCTCTTGCTCCCTGTCTCCTGTACAGTGTCATGAACCTCCATCCATAGTTCATCAGGCACTCTGTCTATCAGATCTAGTCCCTAAAATCTATTTCTCACTTCCACTGTATAGTCATAAGAGATTTGATTTAGGTCATACCTGAATGGTCTAGTGGTTTTTCCCACTTTCTTCAATTTAAGTCTGAATTTGGCAATATATATATATATACACACACACATATACACACCACATTACTCTGATTCTGGCTTAAAAAATTTTTCTATTCAAACATCAGTTTTATATCAAGACCAACCAGTTCTGCTGGAATTTCACTAGGGAGAGAATTTAGAACTGTGTGTGTGTGTGTGTGTGTGTGTGTGTACCAAGCTTTACCATTGCTATAAATCCTTACAACCTGCTCTTTTGCTTTAAAATCTTCCTTTTTCTAAATTTAGAACTGTGTTTGGACAATTGTCCTGTTTAATTTTATCCTTTTAATATTATTTTGGTTATTGTTATTAATTGTAATACTAGGAAATACTCATATTTTCTCCTTAGAGAACAGATACACACTATCATCACCAGAACATTAGCTTTGGTTTGTTATGGATGTCTTGAGCAAAAACCAACAATGAAGAGAATATCATTGGTTTTAGCTAAATGAAAGATGTTTATCAGAAACAAAAAATCATCTGAGAATTTATAATGATACCATCATAAATTTGGAATGGACCCAAGATATCGTTCAGTCCACCTCCCATACTTTATACATGAAGAAACAGATACAGATGTGTTCAGTGACTTTTAAAAAGAACGATGTGCCTATTAAGAAGCAGTATTGGAAATAAACCGTGGCCTCTGATTCTAAGTCCAGAACTTTCTCACCTATTCCAAAATAAATGGTATATTGCTAACCACTTAGGCAGTTCTTCTGCACTAATTTTTTTTATAAGAATGTGAATTTCATCTCTTTTAATATACTACTGAATATTATGAGACTCTGTCATAGTTAACAGTAGCATCATGATATGGTTTGCATCTGTTTTAATACTTAACATTGCTAGTTTTGAATTCTGCCTCTGCCATTACCAGTGATGTGGTAATTGGCAAATTACTCTAACAAAGTCTTAATTTTCCAAGATATATATAGCAGCAACCTAAGTTTACTCTGAGGATCAGACTGGGTCATGACTTGAATTCAGAACTTATTTTGGAGCCTTGCATATAATAGGTCATCAATTAATATTGTCTCCTTTTTTCACCACTCCTGTGGAGAGGGACTCTTTTTCTAGGAGATAAGATGATTTAGAAAAAAGCCTGGATGTGGCAGGCTTTTAGTACCCAGTTATACTGGGTACTAATCCAAGTCTTCTCTTTTGTATGTGCAACTAATATCTCTGACATATGGCTTCTTCCTCAGTTAAGCAGGAATAGTACGTGTCTCATGTGATGTGATGAAGATCGGATGTCTGGAATACAGTAAGCAGTCAGCAATTGTTCTATAAGTTCTCTCATTTCCTATATTAGCTACCATTTGACACTAATATGAGATTCACTGATTTTTCGGTAGTTTTTAAAATGAGTTAAAAATTTGTTATAAAATATTTTAAAATTATCACCCTTGTCGATAATTTGCTCCAGAGAGTAAAGTGTCTATGGCTCTTTATAGACCTGTTTCTAAGGAAAAACTATAATTGAAAATTCCTGATAAGAATATTTCCTGGAAAAAATGCTTTATAAACCATCTGGATAATGTCTTTTAGAATATAGCAGCAATAACCTATATTCCTTTTTATATATAATATAGGTAATATATTGAGTAGAAGGAGGAAGATAATAATAGATAAATCTGTTTTAGGAGCTTTATATAGTATCTTAAATCTTCAAAATAACACTCTGCATTAGTAAATTCACAGATAGGGAAGCAAGGTTTCTAGAGAGTTAAATTATAAAATGCCCAGCCTGACACATTTAGTAAGGTATTGATTCTAGATTTGAATCCAGATATGGTTGCCACTGAAGACCTTTCTCTTTCCAGAGAAAGGTCTTAACTGTTCTTAACTGTTCTTAACTTCCAATATCTGAAACACTCTATCTTCCTGTGATGAAGATAAGATATAATAAACAATTAAAACAGAAAAGTATATGAAAATTGAGAACACAAAAAGAACAATACTAAAGCTGGAAATTACTTTCCAAATTACTGGCTTCCTATTCAAAAGACAGTAATATGCACAAATACCTGCACCCATAGTTGACTATTTTGGTTGGCTCCAGTGGAAATTAAAATAGACCATATGCAACCTCTCCTATCCTGGACACCAGTTTTATAATTAATGATCCCACTCTTTCTACTAGAACTAATTAAATTTTGTTAGTTAGAAATTGCAACTGAAAGTAGTAACTTGAGAATAATATGCTTATACTGTGGTAGAATTTATAAACATCACATCAATGGTTACATGCTGCATAACTTTTATAATGCATAATTCATCAGGTCAGTGGTTACATTCTGCATAATTTTAATGCATAACCTAAAAATTGGGGATATTTTCTGCAAGCGGAAGTTTTGAATAGAATATCAATATCCCTTCACAGTTTATGACAAGATAAAACCTACTTTTATATCCTGTATATCTGGGACACTGCTCTCTTCTAACCTCTATGCACTTTCCTCCTGTGCATTTTGGAATCATGGTTCCATGGACAGCAGTGTAGAGGTTGACACCTGAAATTGGATGTCAGCTTCACCTCTTACTCACTACACACATTTCAGAAAAATACTCACATCCTAGTTTTCAGATTTTCCCCCATTTGTAAAATGAAAATAGTCTTTCAGTTCCATTTTCAGATTTGTTGGAAAATCCAATGACAAAACATTTGAATACCTGTTTGCTTGCAAATTATAAATGACAAATGGAAAGACCCTGGTATTCAGAATGTACAAATGTGTGTGTGTGTGTGTGTGTGTGTGTGTGTGTGTACCAAGCTTTACCATTGCTATAAATCCTTACAACCTGCTCTTTTGCTTTAAAATCTTCCTTTTTCTAAAAGGCTTTGCTTTGCTTTTCTTTCATTGGTAAGCATTCTCCTCTCTAGAGTTCCTGCCTTCTTCTCTCCCCCCACCCTTTTTGCCTTCTACATACCTAACCTCCCATATAACTGTGTCTTTCCTAGCCATAATCATAAAAATACCAACAATATTGAAGGTAAAGGTAATACCTTTTGTTGTTGTTTAGTCACTAAGTTGTATACAAGTTTTTTGCAATCCCATGGACTGTAGTCTGCCAGACTCCTCTGTTCATGGGATTTCCCAGTTAAGAATACTGGAGTAGGTTGCCATTTCCTTCTCTAGGAGCTCTCCCCAACCAGGGATGAAACCTGAGTCTCCTGCATTGGCATGTAGTTTCTTTACCACTGAGCAGGGAAGCCCTGAGTTAAGACCTGTGAATGCTTACTTGCTCAACCTCTCAGTCATGTCCAACTCTTTCCAACCCTATGAACTGTGGCCCACCAGGCTCCTCCGTCCTTGGGATTCGGTAGGCAAGAATACTGGAGTGAGTTACCATTTCCTACTCCAGGGGATCTTCTAGTTATTACTAAATACTTATTATGTGTCAGGCATTGTTCCTAGCATTTCGCATGCTTTATCTCAATATTCAGAACATCCTCATGAAGAGAATACTACCATATTCATCATGGAGACTTCCCCTGCATCCATCTCATCCACTGCTTATGGATTTTTCTCAAAATAAATTTCTCTCTCTCTCTCCCCTTCCTTTCTTTTCTCTCCCCATCTCATCTCCTGTTGCTCCAACATCAAATCTACTACATCTAAGCATTACTTCTCATGCTCCTATAAAAGTACCACTGATTATAGTAAAGCTGCGGCTCTAAAATTCACTTCATTCCTAATTTCTACTGATTATAAGCTGGAATATAAGCTGGATTCTTCTAAAAGAAGAATCCTTTAGAAGGATCATCATTCATGCAGATGCAGTGTCACTTCCTGCAAGACTCCTCTTAAGATCAGTTCTCTCAGGGCAAAAAAACAAAAAAACAAGACACTGCCAAGTTGCTTGACATTAATTCCTTGTGATATTTTAATGTCTTTTCTAATGGTAAGAAAATGGGAGTTGAAGCAGAAAGACCTGAATTCCAGAACTACAGAATCATCATTCTGACCTCATCACCACCATGAAACAGTAACTGTTATGTACACATCATTTTATTATTTATTGTTTTCTCACATAAGCTCACTTCCCAGGTGGCTCAGTGGTAAAGAATCTGCCTGTTAATGCAGGAGATGTGGTTTGATCCCTGATCTCCCAGTCAGATAACCTGGAGTAGGAGGAAATGACAACCCACTGCAGTATTCTGGCCTGGGAAATTTATGGACACAGGAACCTGGCCGGCTACAGTGCATGGGGTTAAGAAAGAGTTGGACACAACTGAGCTACTGAGCACAAAGGCACACAAACATGTACCCTCAGCTTATTCTGACTTTAGTTCAGTTCAGTCGCTCAGTCATGTCCGACTCTTTGCGACCCCGATAATCACAGTACGCCAGGCCTCCCTATCCATCAGTAACTCCCGGAGTTGACCCAAACTCATGTCCATTGTGTCGGTGCTGCCATCCAGCCATCTCATCCTCTGTCGTCCCCTTCTCCTCCTGCCCCCAATCCCTCCCAGCATCAGGGTCTTTTCCAATGAGTCACATCTTCACATGAGGTGGCCAAAGTATTGGAGTTTCAGCTTCAGCATCAGTCCTTCCAATGAACATCCAGGACTGATTTCCTTTAGGATGGACTGGTTGGATCTCCTTGCAGTCCAAGGGACTTTCAAGAGTCTTCTCCAACACCACAGTTCAAAAGCATCAATTTTTTGGTGCTCAGCTTTCTTCACAGTCCAACTCTCACATCCATGCATGACCACTGGAAAAACCATAGCTTTGACTAGACAGACCTTTGTTGGCAAAGAGATATCTCTGTTTTTTAATATGCTATCTAGGTTGGTCATAACTTTCCTTCCAAGGAGTAAGCGTCTTTTAATTTCATGGCTGCAATCACCATCTGCAGTGATTTTGGAGCCCCCCCCAAAAAAAACAAAACAAAGTCTGACACTGTTTCCACTATTTCCCCATCCATTTTCCATGAAGTGATGGGACCAGATGCCATGATCTTAGTTTTCTGAATGTTGAGCTTTAAGCCAACTTTTTCACTGTCCTCTTTCACTTTCATCAAGAGGCTTTTTAGTTCCTCTTCACTTTCTGCCATAAGGGTGGTATCATCTGCATATCTGAGGTTATTGATATTTTTCCTGGCAATCTTGATTCCAGCTTGTGCTTCTTCCAGCCTGGCGTCTCTCATGATGTACTCTGCATATAAATTAAATAAGCGAGGTGACAATACAGCCTTGATGTGCTCCTTTTCCTGTAAAGAGCAATATTGCATAGGAACCTGGAATGTTAAGTCCATGAATCAAGGCAAATTGGAAGTGGTCAAACAGGAGACGTAAGAGTGAATTTCAACATTCTAGGAATCAGCAAACTAAAATGTACTGGAATGGGTGAATTTAACTCAGATGACCATTATATCTACTACTGTGGGCAGGAATCCCTTAGAAGAAATGGAGTAGCCATCATGGTCAACAAAAGAGTCCAAAATGCAGTACTTAGATGCAATCTCAAAAACAACAAAATGTTCTCTGTTCGTTTCCAAGGCAAAGCATTCAATGTCACAGTAATCCAAGCCTATGCGCCAACCAGTAACGCTGAAAAAGCTGAGGTTGAATGGTTCTATGAAGACCTACAGGACCTTTTAGAACTAACACCCATAAAAGATGTCCTTTTCATTATAGGGAATTGGAATGCAAAAGTAGGAAGTCAAGAAACACCTGGAGTAACAGGCAAATTTGGCCTTGGAGTACAGAATGAAGCAGGACAAAGGTTAATAGAGTTTTGCCAGGACAACGCACTGGTCATAACAAACACCCTCTTCCAACAACACAAGAGAAGATTCTACACATGGACATCACCAGAATGGTCAACACCAAAATCAGATTGATTATATTCTTTGCAGCCAAAGATGGAGAAGCTCTATATAGTCATCAAAAACGAGACCAGGAGCTGACTGTGGTTCAAGTCATGAACTCCTTTTTGCCAAATTCAGACTTAAATTAAAGAAAGGAGGGAAATCCACTAGACCATTCAGGTATGACCTAAATCAAATCCCTTATGATTATACTGTGGAAGTGAGAAATAGATTTAAGGAACTTGATCTGATAGACAGAGTGCCTGATGAACTGCAGATGGAGGTTCATGACATTGTACAGGAGACAGGGATCAAGACCATACCCATGGAAAAGAAATGCAAAAAAGCAAAATGGCTCTCTGTGGAGGCCTTACAAATAACTGTGAAAGGAAGAGAAGTGAAAAGCAAAGGAGAAAAGGAAAGATATTCTGATTTAGCCAGTTAGTAAATCCAAATGAGTAGTTTTCTCCCCATATTCTGAGGACTGGGGATGCTCAGGGAAAACATGATCCTAATTGTGATGTTGAACTAATACAGTGTTTGGTGATTTGTTTTCTTTGCTTTGTGTGTTTGTTTTTGTATGTGAAGTCCTGGGTACTTCACACACAGCTCAATATCAGAAAGCTCATTTTCAGTAAAGCTCTTTAGTCGGGGTTACTGAGGTTTAGTCCTATGTCCAAGGGTCAAGAGCACAGTCAGAAATACAGCACAGGCCTGTGGGCTTTCAAGGCCAACATGCTCTCTGCTCTATTTGGTTGCTTCACTTTCTTCTGAAAAGGAAGGTGATGTTTGTACATTTAAAGTCATGTTCTTATCATTCACAGACAACTCCTTGATTTTCTTGGGTAATTTGGGGCATAGTTCTAACTCTTGGGATAGTAGTTCCCTGCCATTTAGGATATCAAAAATGTAATGTATTGAATTATATCTTGGCTATAACAAAGATAATATAAGTTTAAAAACTTTTTCTAAGTTTTAATCAGGAAATAATCTTAGCCTCTGAGAAAATCTTATTCAATAATAACAATCAAAGTGGTAATAAAATATGTAATTTCACCATCTTAGATATGAAAGACATTAATGGGACTTTTCTATCGATCCAAGCCTTTTCTCAAAATTTGGGGGCTGTGAAAACATCCCTTAAATCAATTGAGCCATTTATTTCCTGGTGTTCTCGTCTTTCTCTTACACTTGATGATTCTGCCTCTCTTGAATAACTGCAGATTGCAAATCATTTTAATGTTTATTCCTCCAATTGACTTTCCTCTCAGATGTGAATAATTCATCTACACTTCTTTCCGTCAGTCTCCAGTGCCAAATCCTATTGTATGAAATGCTAATGTAATCTTGATGATTTTTGTGAGCAAAAGTAGAGAGAGAAAAGTAAATTCGTCTTTGAAAAATAGATAGCCTTCATTGAATTTTATATGAAAAGAGAAAGGAAATTAGTTTAAAAGACAACAGATTTGTGTTTATTAAACACTACGTATTAAACTTCGATGGCACAGTATTTGGTGTTTATGTTACGGGCTAAAATATAAACAGCAATTAGTTTTATGGTATAGGCAAAATGGTATCTTTCCAATTATTATATCATGAAATAAAATAATTTTGATTTAGAAGACAAAGATTTAAGGATAATAAAATGTGTTTTGGCTTAATAACAGTTGACAGATAATGGATTTGTTTTTAGTTTTTCTTTTGAAATAGGTCCCCAAGTTCTGTTGTTTCTGCATATTTTGAGGGAATAGTTTATATATTTTTTAAACCTCAACATTTTGGTACTGCCAAAAGGAAAGAATACCAGAATTAGAAGACAAGAATAAGGAAGATGATGTATTTCTAAATGGTTGCATGTCATGATTTACAAAGATGGCATGCTCTTCTTCCGAAAGACTAATGTATTCTTTCTTTACACCTGATGAAGCTGTGGCATATAGGGGTAATAGTGTAACTGGAGATCACAAATACCAGTAAAGGAGCCTGTTTTGACCACCCCAAATAAGAAAAAAGTAAATACATGGAATAGAATCTAGAATGATAAATTTGATTAGGAACTGAGTGAATAATTAAAATGAGCTTTTACTGGCTAAACAACCTCCTCTACAATGAGCTTTCTAGTGATTTAGCTCAGAAGTTTGTCCATGGACCACTTTCCTTCATCTAAACTTTGTATCTGTGACTTGGTAAGGACACCAAAGAAATATATGCCAGACCAAGTGTTTATTATGAACAGGGACAAAGCAAGTGTGTGTAGGGTAGGTATACTTAGAAGAGCTAATTTGCACTGAGCACTGTGCTTTGGATTGTATATCATCTCTCCTAATCTTCAAAACAGCCCTACAAATATTGTCATTGCTAACTTTAATTATACCTAAGGAAACAAGATAAGCATCATGCACTCAATGGACATGAATTTGAGCTAACTCCAGGACACAGTGAAGGACAGAGGAGACCAGTTTGCTGCAGTCCATGAGGTTGCAGAGAACCAGGCATGCGTTATTGACTACACAACAACCAGGAAATAGGCAATATCTGATACAGATGGGCTATAATTCACACCATGAGACTCTGTTCCTCCCCGTGTCCTGTGTACACCTGACCTCAGTATTCTGTGTTTTTCGCATCACCATACGAGTTTTAAAAATTTAGAAAGATTACACTTTGAATCCAGAAAGTTTCGATTAGTAAAAATAAAATACCTTTCACATATGTCTAAAGCTACTCTTTTTATGTAAGATGATCTTCCTTTCTATGAGCTACCTTTGAAATCCCGACTCATTTTCCTAGACCTAGCTCAAAAATCATCTCCTCTGTGAAGACCTCTCTGCCAGTCTAGATGTCATAGATGACCATCTTTTTCTTGTTTGCCATAATGACTTGGACATTCATAATATTTTTATGTCTGATTATTATAATAAATTTAATATTTATTGATCATTATAGTAAATTCTAAATATTTCATTATAAGTATTATAATGATTTTAAAGTATTTAATTATAAGCTTCTTATTCTAGTGGACTATAGGCCCCTTGAAGGAAAGTACCAAGTCTGATTTATCTTTTAATTTCCACAAAATATAAAATATGATAGACATTCAACAAATACTTGAGTGAAAATATAAAGCATATAAAGAGCTAAAATGATTAATTTACATGAATATGCATAACTGATCTATGTGGCTTGAATATCTCAAGGTGTCTAAACTTACTATAAGGAAGTATCTCCAGAGAAGGAGATTTCAAAGAATTGTATATAATGAGTACTATTATTCATATTCATAATTTTAAAATCTTCTCAAAGGCCTCAATAGTGCCTTCCATCTATAACCGACTTCCAAATCATCAATTTGTCACAATCCTCATAGTCCCCATGATGTTAATGGAAATACCACCTCTGCCTAAAATGACCCACACCATTCTTTTTTCTATTCATACTTGAAAGACCCAGGTCACACTTTACCTTCTGCAAGCAATCTTTGTAAATACAATTCCAGTCTTCCAGCCCTTCTTTTTTTGGGTAGGTGGTGCATGGGGCAGTTAAATTGTTTTTATAGGTGTATTCTGAGAGTGACAGCTGCTTATCATCTGGAAATCTGGTAGCTGTGAGTGGCTGAGTTCAGTGTAACTCCTCCCCCTGGAAGAAGTGAGGGAGCCCCAGGTTCTAGCTATTGCTTGCTCAGGAAACCAAGAGGCTGTGGTACTTGGTGTTGATTTTGAACAACTGAACTGTTGCACTATGGTGCCTAAGTGATTATGGCACATATAAATCAATGTTTAAATTTGATTCTGAAGGGATGAGTACTGGGTACATTCTTTGCAGAAAGTAATACACACTGGGTAAGTTCTTAGTGTTTCCTTCATATCTTCTGTGTTTCAGCTCATACTCCAAAGGATATGCTACCAATTCCAAAAGTGAGCTGTTGTTGTTCATGGCTCATGCTATTTCTTCTATCTTGACCTTCCTTATCTTTTATTCTTCAATTTGAAGACTCCATCTTTAAGACTTAGCTCAAATCTCAACATCTTGATGAAGTCTTTACTCCCTCCTCTGAGCCCCACTGTGCCTGGGACTAGAAACTTCCTTACAGTGTCACTGTAAGGATTGTGTTTTATTTCCTTCCCTGTTAGCTTTGGAGAATGAGACACTTCTCCTAGATTTCAAAAAATCCCTAGCTCCTATCTCACTGTTTGAATTTCAGTCATTTTTGTTAAGTGATTATTAACAACAATAACAAAAACCTAACTCATATGTAAAAAGAATAGAAAAGTAGAATTGTTTCTTTTTTTTATTAATTTACTTATTTTAGTTGGAGGCTAATTACTTTACAATATTGTAGTGATTTTTGACACACATTGACATGAATGTTTCTTTATGGACAACTATAAAAGATAATTTGGATCTTTTAGTATTTTATTATTATTTTGTAACTTTAATATTACTGAAATATTTTAGATATTGAAATACAATGTTATTAGGCAAAACTTTGCATTTTAAAATAATAAATCCATAGCAGGAGGTTTTATGAAAGATTTATTCTGGTTATGGAGCAGAGACTGTCCAAATCAGTATATCTTGGCATGCATCTCATAAAAGGCTTACTTCAAAAGCTTAATGCATATACTAGGGTGACTTCACCCAGTCATTTTTATTGCAACCTGCTGATAATTAAATAGAAACACTTACATGTGCCCAAGCCTAGAGATAGAGGTAATTAGTATGGTCAGTCAAGACAGATTAAGATGAGATTCAGTCTTAGGGAAAGAGGTTTGTGCTCTCAGTGCAGTCAGCTAAGCTACGGGCACCTGTCTTCAGCACGATGGAATGGATCCTGAATGGTGACAAGCAGGCTGTGCTCTTTTCACATCTCTGAGCCTTAAGAAAGGGTCCCCAGCCTGCAAAGAATTTTGAGATATCTGAGTCAGACTTTTCTAAGCACAAAGCTTGAACAACAGCTTTGAATGAAGATGCACGTTTTTCTTTTGTCAGTTTAAAAAATAGTGTTTGAGTTGCCATGTTAATCACTTAAAAGCTTGACATTAAAATCAAGCCCCAATGGTAAGAGATGAAAACCCTGGGTGAGGTGAGGAAAGAGAAAATGAAGAGACATAGAAGGGGCTAGGGAGAAAAGCAGATAAAATTAATATAGTTTATTTAATATATATGTAATTGGTTTCAGAAAACTGTTTGGGATTGTGGGAAGAGCAGTGGTTTAAATTTGTCCCTTGGTCACTATATGGCCTTAAGTGAATGACTTAGCTACGTTAACCTCCAATGAATGCATGATTAAATTGATAATAGCATCACTTTGATTTGGAGGATTAAATAAATTCGTATATGCAAAGTGCTTAGCAAACAGACACTTCAGTAAATATCAGGTTTTTTTGTTTTTATTTATTTATTTTTTTTTTTTTTAATTTATTTTTTTCAGTGGGTTTTGTCATACATTGATATGAATCAGCCATAGAGTTACACGAATTCCCCATCCCAGTCTCCCATCCCACCTCCCTCTCCACCCGATTCCTCTGGATCTTCCCAGCCCAACAGGCCCGAGCACTTGACTCATGCCTCCCACCTGGGCTGGTGGTCTGTTTCACCACAGATAATATACATGCTGTTCTTTCGAAACATCCCACCCTCCCCTTCTCCCACAGAGTTCAAAAGTCTGTTCTGTACTTCTGCGTCTCTTCTTCTGCCCTGCATATAGGGCCATCGTTACCATCTTTCTAAATCCCATATATATGTGTTAGTATACTGTAATGTTCTTTATCTTTCTGGCTCACCTCACTCTGTATAATGGGCTCCAGTTTCATCCATCTCATTAGAACTGATTCAAATGAATTCTTTTTAACGGCTGAGTAATATTCCATGGTGTATATGTACCACAGCTTCCTTATCCATTCATCTGCTGATTATCAGGTTTTTTTAAATCACTCTTTTAATAAAAATCTGATCCTGGTACTCACTTGCTAAAATCCCTTCTCTTTGGTTTTCTACTGTGATCAAAAACAAATCCAACTTTTACATGACACTCAGGTTTCCTCACTTTCCATCTCTCTGGGATCTCTCCAGCCTCATGCTATGCCTCTTTTTCCTTAGCCCACAGTGTTTCACTCTGACCCACCTTCAGTCCTTCCAAACAGGTAAGTTTTGGAAGACTGTGTTTCTTATCTGACAGGGATATTCCTCTGCCAGCAAATTTCATGCATAGCTAACCTCTCTTAGTCCTTTGTTCTTTTACTAAATGTTACCTCCACAGAGAGGATTTCCTGGTGGCTCAGTGGTAAGGAATCCACCTGCCAACACAGGAGATGTGGGTTCAGCCCCTGGATTGGCAAGATCCCTTGAAGAAAGAAATGGCAACCCACTCCAGTATTCTTGCCTGGGAAATCCCATGGACAGAGGAGCCTGGCGGGCTACAGTCCATGGGGTTGCAAAGAGTCAGACACTACTTAGCAACTAAACAGCAACAACAACCTCCACAGGGAATTTTGCTTGGTCACCCTCTTTATGCGAGATCTGTGCTCTTAAATATACAAGCACTCCTAATTCCCTATGATTGCACTGTGGTTCTTTCCATTGTGTACTTTCAAATTTTCATTATATTTTTTCATTTACTTTTGTATTATCGGCCTCCCTAGCTACACTTTAATCACCTTGAAAATAAAGACCAGGCATGTTTGCTTTAGGTGCCTGAAAAATGTTTGTTACAGGAGGTCAGAGAGAGGTAGAAAGAGTAGTAATATTTTTTTAAGTGCTCAGTGGAGAAGCAGATCATTTTTAGGTAGCAGTTTAGTCATAGGAATACTATAAACTATAGTTAAAGAATGAATTTTTAAAAAACACTTAGGGTAATTTTCTCTTACTACAAAGCAGTAAAAGATGAAAAACTCTATGACACATATAAAGAGACAAGACAGTAACAAATAACGAACCCTGAGCAGCACCAATGCAAGGAAAATATCTTTACATAAACTTTGATGAGACTTTCACAAATTTTATAGTAAAAACAGGAATGAAACTTGTAGCTGAACTCTACTCCATGCTATTTTCAGATTGTGACTATTTCAAAATGAGTAGTTAATTTGAATGAACATGTCACTATTTTAGGCAAGATCTCAGTTGCAATTTTGGTGGGAATACAAAGGTTACAGTCATTTCAAAAACTGTCATTTATAGATAGCTACAAAATTCATATGCCATTAAGCCTAACAATGCTACCTCTGGGCTCTGTAGATAATAATACAGAATACAAAAAAAGATTTTTGCACAAAGACGTCAATGTTATTTATACATCAATGAAACAGAATAATCATCCTTAATACACTCACATGATAACGCTCATGTAGGATATAATATTCTGTTTTCAGAAAGCTTGTAATGTTATGGGAAAATGCAAACATCATATTTTTTGTGCAAACAGATGAATTTAAATAATTAAAATGGTAATTTCTATCAGCCATTTAGAATTCTAACAAAATTTTGAAAATCAGGGTATATTACTAAATCAGGTAACGTTTGCCACATAAAGAGAACCGGTAATATATTTATCTCTATATGGCATAAGTCAATTATATTAAATGTGTTTAAAGTCCTAAAGAGATACCACTTTGTGGACAAAGATCCATATAGTCAAAGCTGTAGCTGGTCTTTCCAGTGGTCCTGCACAGATGTGGGAGTTGGACCATAAAGAAGGCTGAGTGCCAAAGAATTTATGCTTTCAAACTGTGGTGTTAGAGAAGACTTTTAGTCCCTCGGATTGCAAGGAGATCAAACCAGTCAATCCTAAAGGAAATCAGTGCTGAATATTCATTGGAAGGACTGAAGCTGAAGCGCCAATACTTTGGCCACCTGATGCGAAGAGACAACTTATTGGAAAAGACCTTGATGCTGGGAAAGATTGAAAGTGAAAAGAGAATGGAGTGGCAGAGGATGCGATGCTGAGATAGCATCACTGACTCAGTGAACATGAATTTGAGCAAACTCTGAGAGATAGTGGAGGAAGGGGGAGCCTGGCATGCTGCAGTTTATGGGGTCACAAAGATAGTCGCACATGAGTTGGTGACTGAATAAGGACAAGAGCAACTGAAAGCCTGAAGTCCTTAGGATAGATATTAAGAAGGGAAGATCATGAGCAGCCTGTAATTCCACGGGCATGAGCTGAAGCTTGTCATCCATAGGTGGGCAGGTAGGAATGAAAATCCAGGAAGGAGAAAAAGAAAGTGATGCAGATCCAGTTGTTTGATGTCTGTCAGCTCAGGGAAAGCCTATTCCAACTTTTATAAGTTCTAATTAGATCAGACTCATCCAAGCAGTCTCCTTTTTGATTAACTTAAACTGTATTGATTACGGCCTTTAATTATACCTGCAGATGCCTTCACAGCAGTATATGAATTACTGTTTGTATTGAATACGTGGAGAACGTGTGTATGTTTGCTACAAAACAGCTGTTGTCTCCCTTCCATCTCCTAGCTCTCTGGAAGAATATCCCTGTAGGAAGCTGTAAGTGAAAACATGCTAGAAAAGCAATTTGGGGGCCTGTAGTTTAGAACAACCAAGTTGACACATCGCAAAGCCATCACATTCCTTTTATATACAGAGAAAAAAAAATAAACTGATTATAATCGTAATGCTTTTATTAATAATAGAAATAAAAAGAACATACCATTGATTGCAACCTACTCTGTACCAGTTACTTGATATATGATATCATCTAATATAATCAAATATTTATGATTACTTTGTTTCACTTATCAACTGGAATGGAAAGTTATGCAAAAGAAGAACTTAATTTGACTTGTGAAGTGTTTTTTCCCAATGCCTAGAAGAGGTTCTGGAACTTGAACATTACTCTCTAAATAAATAAATAAGCAGACCAACCAACAAAGAAGTTTAATGTGCTTACAACAAGATATATAAAATAATTATCCTCATTTTGTAAATAACAAAATAAAAATTTAAATAACCTGTCCTAGATATGAAACAGATAAATGGTAGAAACAGGTTGAAAAGTGAAAACTGAAAGTTTAGTAGCTCAGTCGTGTCCGACCCTTTGAGACCCCATGGATTGTAGACTACCAGGCCCCTCTGTCCACGGGATTTTCCAGGCAAGAATACTGCAGTGGGTTGCCATTTCCTTCTCCAGAGGATCTTCCTGACTCAGGGATTGAACCCGAGTCAGAAACAGGTTGCAAATCCCTAAAACTTTTAGTTCCAAAGTCTGAATTTTTTGTATACTGCTATTATACACACTAAATGTATTTATTTATTCTTATATAAAGGCCCTTTATGAACTGTAAGATGTTATCCTAGTTAAGGAATCATCACCACTCACTTTATTATTTAAAATGAGAAGAAGGAGAGGAGAAGAGAGCGAGGAAAGCATAAGTAGATACAGTTGCATCCATGGAAAAGGGGATGCGAAAACAGAGATCCTGGGTTGTGACAAGTGAGGTCAGTGGAAGGCCATTTGGTCCGGAAAGAGCCCCTGTGGAGGGAGCCAGGCTCTAAGACAGACAAGATCAATATGAAAATCAAAAGCATTATCTTTGTTTACATCCCAGGTACTGGAGTGTGAGAGTCTCCAGCAAGCAAGGGAGTGGGGCTATGTGATGAATGTCCCACTTAAGTGACACTTTGCAAAGCCTTCATCATGTACTGGCAGGAAAGTCACAAGAGAATAAATGACTTTCTTTTAAGTTCCAAGAGCAGGACAGAGGAGACAGACAGTGTGAATGTCACAGTCCCCATTCAATTGATTTCTCAGCTGCTCATAATAAAGAGCAATGTCCCAAGGGAAGAGAAATAAACACACAGACCCAACCAAATTTGAGTTGTCTGTAATGAAACCCAATAAATTTATCTTATTTATTTTTCAAGAAAACTTTGTACAGAAATGTAACAAAACGCCAAAATAAGAAAACCAAAGAAAAATTAATCATTATTTATTTCATCATGCCTACAATTTTTTTCAAGTTTTCCATTTTAACTTATGAGTTTCAGGTTTAAATTTACACACTGGCAAACACTTGCAAATCATATAGTTATACTTCATATTAATAAAACCAAATATATTAAAAGGAAAATTAATAAACCACAAAAGAGAATGAAAAGTTGTTTGGAATTTTCAAGTATTACTTGCTCATCCCATGGCCTCTGTAAAAGTGTATTTTCCTTATGCATACAAGGATTCGTTCGCTGACTGTAAAATTGAGAGAAATGTATGGGGTGGAGGATACTATTAGCAGTAATATTTCAGCTAAACTTTAAAAAGTAACGTGATTCTTTCAACCATCTGGAATGAAGATAGTTACATCATAGATCTAAGGGAAACTAGAATCCAATTTTTTTTTTTAAAGGAAAATAAATTTTAACAGGAGCACATCTAGACTATAAAACGAGCAATCCCTGTCCCTTTGAGAATCAGTCATCAGTTTACAAAGAGGATGAGTCCCTTGGTAGGAAGTCAGTGAAGTCACCCACAAAAGCTAGGAAAGGCCAGTTGCATAAAATAGGGTATTTTCTCTGGAGTATATTCCTCCATTCATCCTTTCATCTCTTCAAATATTTTGATATTTATTGAGCATCTGTTCTGAGCCAACGACTGTCCTAGGAGTTGGAGATTCATTGGTCAGAAGATTAAGGTTTCTGGTTTCTGATTTCAAGTAGTTGATAGATTGGAGAAGCCATGTGAACAAGGATTCTCAATTCCACACAAATAACTGGTGTTATAAAATAATTGATGAGATGGTGCGGTAGACTCACCGGAGGAACACCTCAATTCCATTCAAGACTTTATATGTTTTTCAGAGGAGTCAATGCCTAAGGTGAGGCTTGAACGAAAGAGCAGAAATGAACAGGATGAAGAGAGCACAGTGGAGGTGGCCAAGAGGGAACAACAAACAAAGAATTGAGCATGCTCAGTCATATCCGGCTCTTTGCGACCCCATGGACTGTAGCCCACCCGGCTTCTCTGTCCAGGGGGGTTCTCCAGGCTAGAATACTGGAGGGGGTTGCAATTTCCTCCTCAAGGGAATCTTCCTAACGCAGGGATCAAACCTGTGTCCGTCTCCTGTGTCTCCTGAATTGGCAGGAGGATTCTGTGCCACTGAGGCACCTGGGAAGCCCATGGCTCAGTTTAGGAATGTGAAAATAGTTCACTGTGATTAGAGTATAGCAATGAAGAAATTGGTTTTAGGTGAGGCTGAAGAGGGATGCAGGGAGTAGATCATGAAGAAATTGGTAATTCAAGATAAGGCATTTCATTTGTTATCCCAAGAGCAAAGGGGATGTCATTGTATTTTAATCAGAGGAATTAAGTCTCTCAATTCCAGAGGGATACAGTGGTTTCACAGTTTCAGACTATCAGCTCAGACATTGTCAGGACGTGGGAGGGGTGGGTGAGAAGCCCTACTAAATAGGCCCATTTCTCTCCCCATCCCTGGGGCTCTCCTCTGAGCACCTGCATAAATGAACTCTGATTTACCATTTGAGGAAGCCCACTGGAGCAACAGGCAAAAAGCCTCTGGAAAATACTCTCATTAAGATTACACAAATACAGATCTATTACCAACCTAGCAAAACAAAATTATAGCCATAGATCAGTGTCCTAAGGATTTTAGTGACACTAGTTGTAATGCCTTTACCCAGCTGACTTTGGAATTCTAGTACAACCCTCCAATTTTTTTTTTTTTTTTTTTTTTAGCTGTAAACCAACAGACTGGACAACACTATGAGGGCATTTATCTATATTTATATTGTACTAAGAGCCTACTCAGAAACATGTGATGCCTCATTCTCCTGACAGCATCTCTGTTTTATGATTCCTGTATTGAGTATGATGTGCGAGGTCTAAATAGTCTATAATCAATGAGTCCTTCAGTTACACTCTTAAATCAAATGATCCTTAAGAAAGAAAGAAATTGAAGTTACTTAGTCATGTCCGACTCTTTGTGACCTTGTAGACTGTAGCCTGCCAGGTTCCTCTGTCCATGGGATTTTCCAGGCAAGAATACTGGAGTGGGTTGCCATTCCCTTCTCCAGGGGATCTTCCTGACCCAGGGAACGAACCCGGGTCTCCCACACTGCAGGCAGACTCATTACTGTCTGAGCCACCAGGGAAGCCCATATCCTTAACTGTAAATATTTTTACCCCTTACAGCAGCTTACCTGAACTATGCATTTCTGTGACTGATGCTGCCTAAAAACCTCCTTTCTCTTTATATTCTGTGTAGACCTTTTGATGAGAGTGAAACAGGAGAGTGAAAGAGCTAGCTTAAATCTCATCACAAAAAACTAATATCATGGTATCCAGTTCCATCACTTCATGGCAAAGAGAAGGGGAAATAGTGGAAGCAGTGTCAGGTTTTATTTTCTTGGGCTCCAAAATCACTGAAGTTGGTGACTGCAGTCATGAAATTAAAAGATGCTTGATGTTTGGAAGAGAAGCTATGATAAACATAGACACTGTGTTGAAAAGAAGAGACATTTCTTTGCTGAAAAATGTCCATATAGTCAAAGCTGTGGTTTTTCCAGTGGTCATGTACAGGGTTGGACAATAAAGAAGGTTGAGTGCAGAAGAATTGATGCTCTCAACCTGTGGTGCTGGAGAAGACTCTTGAAAGTCCCTGGGGCAGCAAGGAGATCAAACCAGTCAATTCTAAAGGAAATCAACCTTGACTATTCATTGGAAGTACTGTTGAAGAAGCTGAAGCTCAAATACTTTGGCCATCTGATATGAAGAGTCTACTCATTGGAAAAGTCCCTGATGCTGGAAAACACTGAAGGCAGGAGAAGAAGGGGACGACAGAGGATGAGATGGTTGGATGACATCATTGACTCAATGGACATGAGTTCAAGCAGACTCCAGGAAGGAGCAAAGGACAGAGAAGCCTGGTGTTCTGCAGTCCATGGGGTCACAGTCAGACGTGACTTAGTGATTGAACAACAGTGACAGACCTCTATTAGAGATCATTCTAAATCATTCTGTTAGAGATCATCAGCACTGAACTCATCACCTCTTTTGCCCCGGCCACCCCATTGGATTGTGGGTTATCGGAGCGCACAGAGTGCATCTTGTTCAGAGTAGAGGCTCAGGGAGTGGGGATTTAATCTCTCCTCAAAAGCAGGGAGAGTGGGAAGTCGGGCTGTTCAAGTAAGGTCAGATCCATCGTGCTGGTAGACCCTGTACCTGATTTAGCCCCAACGTCTCTGGTGCCCAAAGCCTCTTTACTTCCCCTCCATTCCTCTCTGCAAGCAGCTTATGACACCCCTCACCGCTACCACCCCTACGCTCAACCCCTAGATGGTCTCTTTGTGCCTTCTGCCTGCCTGCCTCTCCCTCTGTGTTTTGTCTTCAGATTCAAAAATGAACTAAAGCCTGAATAGCCTGCAGGTATTCTTCTGTGATTTCTATCATCTGACAACTGCAGATGACATGAATATCAAGAAAATTATGGTAAGGAAAAGATATTTGAAAAGAAATACCTGACAAAGTGGGGCTTTTACATTTTTATATAAGGAACTACAAAGCTCAATGCTAAAAAACAACCCATAAAAGCGACAGGGTTAAATGACCAAAATAGTGTATGACTTCTGGGTTGGTGATGATTTTCTGTTTCTTTACTTGGGTGCTTGTTATATGGGGAATATTCCTTTGTGAAAATTAATTTAGCTATTCACATATAATCTGTGCATTTGGGATTTGTTTAACTTTGATAGAATGATATAAAATGAAAGGGAATTGAAAGTATTTTTATATAGAAAATTGCCTTGTGAGTTTTTGGCCTATAGTAATTATTTGGAAAGTTATTTTTAATAGAAAAGGCAGATAATCAATCAATAATAAGTAATTAATAAATAAGCCCTTTCTAAAGTTCCAGAGATAAACCCATGGAAATTCATATGTCTGTTACCAGTGCAAGCACTGAAGTTACTTTTTTCTGAAGGAAGCGGTACACAAACCTGCAAGAAAGCATTCTTTTCTGTTCTACTTAACTTACCAGCACAGTCTTAAATGTTAATTTTTAAGTTGGTACTGGCTTGATTGATTTTATACAGTTGCTGGGCTTAATCTTCAAAATCAGCAAACAATTATAAGCATCAATTAATGGGCTAAAGATTTTTCTATTTGAGCCCTCAATTCTATTTAAGTCTAAAGGCACGTTTTTCGGGTAGTATTTCTTATCCTTTTAGAATGAGGAGATGGAGGCTAGTGGTATTTTAGTGCAAGTGTGCTCAGTGGTGTCTGACTCTTTGCAACCCCATGGACTGTAGCCCACCAGGCTCCTCTGTCCATGGGGATTTCCCAGACAAGCATACTGGAGTGGATTGCCATTTTGTCTTCCAGGGAATCTTCCCAACCCAGGGACTGAACCCGTGTCTCTTGCATCTCCTGCATTAGCAAGTGCATTCTTTACCACTGCACCACCTGGGATTGCTATCAAATTCAGGTTTTCCAGTTTCACCATCTTGTCTTAATTGTAGTTTTACAGAAATGAGGATTGGAGTGACAGTGGAAGATTTCTGTTTATCTGTTCTAGTTAGTTTCTAAGGGAATTTGTTTCTTCAGTACGCCAGAGAAGGGCTCATGATCTCTTACCATAGGTGTCCATGGCCTGTGTGGGCTGATGTCATCTAAAGAAGCTGACTCAAATTGCCAGAAGAGGGTGAGACCTCTTTTGAGTTCAAGAATGGACCTGTGAGATTCTCTTGACAACAGTCTAGCAGCAATCTTCATCCCCCTTTTATTTTGTAAAATCTTCACTCTATAAAATGACTAAGAAGACTCTTTAGAACTTAACTTCAGTTTTTTTGTTTGTTTGTTTTTTATATCCCTATATCTCACACTAAACATTATTAAGAGTGTCTGTAGATCTATTTACTAACTTTGCAGGGGATTGGTGAAAAGGTATACTGGGTTGACTTTGGGGTACAGGGTTTATATAAGTAGAAAACATAGTGTATTAGAAAGAGCATAGATTTAGAAGAAAATATTAATTAAAGAAATACTGTTTAAGGAGTTCTTGCTATGTGTCAGGTGATTTAAACAGACTATTGTATTCTCACAATATGTTGAATATTTCTGCCTTGCACTGTGGTAACTAACCTTAGCAAATGCCTCACCAATTCATGGAATTAAGCCATTCACACCAAGCAAACCATTTCAGATTCTTCTGACAGCTCACCTGTCATATGAAATCTACCCCAGTGACAGACTTGCTTCACTTCATTCTTCTTGCTTTTCCCTTCTGTTTCTAGGGATACTGTCACTAGCTTAAGCTGGGGCAAAACTCTGTGACTGAGAGAAAATTGTATTATATATAAAGAATATACTTTCCTCCTTTACTTGAATGCCTCCCCTTCTCTCTTTAAGCTACAGCCCGCTACATCCTTCCTCCTCAAATCTAGGTCACAGATTGTCTTGCTTTGATTTACTTTCTTCATTACACTTTATTACTACCCTGTTATAATTAGTAAGGCCATGCAGAAGATTTATCTTTTAGGAAACAGGAGATCTAATTTATAAACAGTTCTTCCTCACACCTGCCTAGTCCAACTCTTGTGACTTAACAGGGTATCTCCTGGGTCCTTCTTGTTCTGCCTAGAGCCTCAACTTCTTTTAGGCTTCTTAACTGTTCTCCATATTCATTCAATTTAAACATATATGCAGAGACTATATATCTATATTTTTAGTAAAACTGTACTTAAGAGTGACAAGGGAATAAAACTGGACCTTGACATAAAGCTACCAACTGAATTATATATTCCTCAATTTACAAGGGAATCACATGGTATTTGAATATGAAAACATAAGAAAACAGAATAAAATCACATAATTACAAGAGACAGACTCAGATTTCTAAATTAGATCTCCTTAGAGAATCGAAATCCTTGGCTTTCAACCCTGACTCTTGACTGACAAAAAGATCTTGCCATCGTATGCCTTATTAGTCCCATTGAGCTTCAGTTTCCTCATTTTCAAAGTGAATATTTTAACATTCTAGATAGATACAAACACACACACACACACACACACACACACACACACACACACACACACATAACTTGATGATTATGAAAACTAGCCTTACATTTCTCATAGCAGCATAACAGGTAAAAACAGTATCCAAATATTAACTACTCTTGTTATTCTTTTTTTTAACTTATGTTGATGTTGCACCATATCATTTAATTATTGTTTTTGCAAGTTTTTTTTTTTATAGGCAACATCCCTTTAATGATTAACCTGTAATGGAATACAGTTTCTTCTGTATTGCAAAGGTAGACTGAGGCTCCTAAGTGGGCACAGGGACACACAGTGGGAGACGTGGAGAAGGACTAAAAGGATTCCCGATGCTCTTAAGTCCTCCCACCCTAATTTAAAAGAAGTTACCACAGGCTTTGGGTAGGAGCATATTTCTGTCTTGTGCTTCATTGTAAAGTCCAGAACAAAAGTGTTTCTTCATTATCAGTCCCAAACACTGATGCAATGAATTTCTTAGATCCATACTTATTCTAGGACAGACAGAAGTTCTGCTTTTGACAGTTGTTTAATCATCTCCCTCTCTAGACTGATTCCTTCTCTGATGTTTTTTAACACTATTTGCTCTTATTGAATCCTTTCCCTTTCCACATCTCTCATCATTCCTTCTCTCCACATCACTACAACTTTTTTGTTGTTCTTGTTGTTGGGGCAGAGAAGAACGACTTTATTCAGAAAGCCGGCAAACAGAGATGGCAGATTAATGTACCAAAGAACCTTCTTACCCCTTTCAGAATGCAGGCATTTTTATATAAAGGGGAGGAGGGGTGGGTTGGTTGTTGCAAACTTCCTGGTGCAGGAATTCTTTTTTCTTACAGTTGTCCATTATGAGTCAGTTCATGATGTTCCTGTAAACCTCCATCAAGACAAATCTTATTCTCTGTTCTGCAACTTTTTGGCTGTATGTGAATGAAAAAGTGTTATATGTTTAAAGGTCAGAACCTTGAGAGCAGGCTACCTTGTATATTTCAGGCTATAGGCAACATTCTTCACTCTAAGCAAAAGCAATTGAATACAAAGGTTAAAGTAAATGAAAACATCTAATAAGGAGTCAGGTTTGTTCTTCCCTATTACAATAGTCATCCAACAGAAACCCACGAAATTAGAACCTTCAGAATTGGCCCTCAGCATGTGGCCTTTTTAAAAACGTTTTCAACATTTTTTACATATTTCATAGGGTTTTCTTTTTTCCATTTATTTTTATTAGTTGGAGGCTAATTACTTTACAATATTGTAGTGGTTTTTGTCATACATGGACATGAACCAGCCAGGGATTTACATGTGTTACCCATCCTGATCCCCCCTCCCCCCTCCCTCCCCATCCCGTCCCTCTGGGTCATCCCAGTGCACCAGCCCTGAGCACTTTTTTTTTCTTCTGTAATCTACATCTGAGTTTCTGCTCTCAAAGTCTGAACTATTAGAGAAATTCCCAGAGACAAACATTCAAGAGATATGAAATAGTTCTTTAACTGTAATTACAGTCCCTGGGGATTTTACTTTTTTTTTTTTTCCACCTAAAGAATTTGTTCTCAGTTCTGTCATGTTAAAAGATGAATGGATGGTTGATTAGTTAATACGCTCTTCTTCTAAAACCCTCTTTAAAAATTATAGCCTAAAAAAATCAACACTTTGAATCATTATCAGTTATGTGAAATATCAAGCAGTAGGTAGCCAGAGTAATTTAAGAAATTATGCATGGATTTCTGTGTCTGTTGGTAAGCCATGTTGGAGGTCTTGAAGCTGAAACAGGCTGAATCTGAGACTATCAGCAATGGACAAGTATAAATAAAAGGAATTTTGCTCTCGCTATATCGTGTTTAGTGGTCTGTCATACTCATGAATAACTCATAATATTTTGCACTCCTTGCTAAGTTGCTTCATTTGTGTCCAACTCTTTGTGATCCTATGGACTGTAGCTCTCTAGGCTTCTCTGTCCATGGGGTTCTCCAGGCAAGAACACCGCAGTGGGTTACCATTTCCTTCTCCAGGGGATCTTTCTGAAGCAGGAATCAAACCTGTATCTCACATCTTCTACATTGGCAAGTGAGTTTGTTACCACTAGCTCAACCTGGAAAGCCCATTATACTTTTAGTGTCCTACTAAAGTCAAAAAGTACATATAAGTCCAAGAAATACATATGAGACAACCATTTTAGAATTGGCATATGTATTTAAACATCTTAAAAAATTTTAAGATTATCCTCTAATTCAGGTTTTAAAGCTTCTTGATGAATACTATGTTGTGAAATTACATGTATATATATATATATATATATATATATACATATATATATATATATATATATATATATATCAGTTCAGTTCAATTCAGTCGCTCAGTCATGTCCGACTCTGTTGAGATTGGCTTGACAAGCAGGGTTTCCGAAAGTGTGATACAGCAAGAGATGAGAAACAAGATGGAATTCAGAGAAAAGCGAGGATCAGGGGACCAACACTGCTCCAAGATGAAGGCACCGAAACTGAATCCAAGCCAGTTTTATTATATTTTCATCCGTGAATGAAAGAATATGCAGGGAGTTAAACTATAACTCATGTGGCCTTAGGGCCAAAGAACAAAATGATTATTAACCATTGAGTAATTAGGAAACAGTAATCAATAACAAATCAGTAATTAAGACTAATATTCTTATCTATAGATTTTCCACCAGATACGTAAAACATGTGACTCTGAGACACCAGTTGAGAAACTGTCTGGGGTCGGTTTTCCGACCCCAGGATCATATCTTGTTTTCAAAACTATGAACTGTTCCCTGTGGACTTGTTCCAAGAGTCTCATGCCTTATAGCAACCAGTTTATCAATAATTAGAAATTTCTTTTGTGGCCCTTGCCAGGGTCTGCTTTTCTTTTATTATTCTTCCTGTCTCCTACACAACTATTTGTGAACCCATGGACTGCAGGCCTCCCTGTCCATCACCAACTCCCAGAGCCTGCTCAAACTCATGTCCATCAGGTCAATGATGCCATCCAAACAACTCATCTTCTGTCATCCCCTTCTCCTCCTGCCTTTAATCTTTCCCAGCATCAGGGTCTTTTCCAATGGGTCAGATTCTTTGCATCAGGTGGCCAAAGTATTGAAGTTTCAGCTTCAGCATCAGTCCTTCCCATGAATATTCAGGACTGATTTCCTTTAGGATGGACTGGTTGGATCTCCTTGCAGTTCAAGGGCCTCTCAAGAGTCTTCTCCAACACCACAGTTCAAAAGCATCAATCCTTTGGTGCTCAGCTTTCTTTATGGTCCAGCTCTCACATCCATACATGACTACTGGAAAAACCATAGCTTTGACTAGATGGATCTTTGTTTGCAAAGTAATGTCTCTGCATTTAAATATACTGTCTAGATTGGTCATAGCTTTTCTTCCAAGGAGCAATCACCTTTTAATTTCATGGCTGCAGTCACCATCTGCAGTAATTTTGGAGTCCAAGAAAAGAAAGTCTGTCACTGTTTCCATTATATCCCCATCTGCTTGCCATGAAATGATGGGACCGGAAATCATGATCTTCGTTATTTGAATTCTGTGTTTTAAGCCAACTTTTTCACTCTCCTCTTTCACTTTCCTCAAGAGGCTGTTTAGTTCCTCTTTGTTTCTGCCATATGGGTAGTGTCATCTGTATATCTGAGGTTATTGATATTTCTCTGGGCAATCTTGATTTCAGTTTGTGCTTCATCCAGTCCAACATTTCACATGATGTACTCTGTATATAAGTTAAATAAGCAGTGTGACAATATACAGCCTTGAAGTACTTCTTTCCCAATTTGGAACCAGTATCTTTTCTATGTCTGGTTCTAACTGTTGCTTCTCGACCTGCATACAGATTTCTCAGGAGGCAGGTCAGGTGGTTTGGTACTCCCATCTCTTTAAGTATGTTCCACAGTTTGTTGTGACCCACACAGTCAAAGGCTTTGGCATAGTCAATAAAGCAGAAGTAGATGTTTTTCTGGAACTCTTTTGTTTTTTCAGTGATCCAATGGATATTGACAGTTTGACCTCTGGTGTTCCTCTGCATTTTCTAAATCCAGATTGAACATTGGAAAGTTCACGGTTCACATACTGTTGAAGCCTGGCTTGGAGAATTTTGAGCATTACTTTGCTAGTGTGTGAGGTGAGTGACATCTCTCTTGCTCTCTCTCTCTCTCTCTCTATATATATATATATATACACACACATATATGTGTATATATATATCTATATAGCTCCCCAGGTGGCTCAGTGGTGAAGAGGCCGCTTGCAATGCAGAAGCTGCAGGTTCAATCCCTGGATCAAGGAGATCCTCTGGAGAAGAAAAGGGCAACCCACTTCAGCATTCTTGCCTGGGAAATCCCATGCACAGAGGAGCCTGGTGGGCTACAGTCATAAAGTCACAAAAGAGTCAGACACAAGTTAGCAACTAAACAACAACAAATGTATATATGTGTATATGCATGTGTATTTGTTTCTGCCCCTGGTACTAATTATTTGGTCCTTGATCCTAGTTTCTGACAAAGTTCCTAATATCTTTCTGATTTCTTGAATGATTGGGGTGTCTTACACAGAGATCCTAAATCCCTTGGAATTTCCTGGATGACAGGAACATCTTTTGTTCTAATAGGTGATTACTTTTGGTGGGCTTCTAGATGGGGGCTGTCACTAGGAAGACCAATCCATGATTAGAAATTTGGAATGTCCAGCCTCCATTTTTCAGAGAGGGGAGGGGACTGGAAAACAAAGTTAATAATTGATTTATTATGATGTTTGTCATGTATCTGTTGTTTAAAAATCATATTTATCGTTATCTATATTAAGGCAGGATAGAAGTTGTTTGCAAGTTGTCAAGATGACAATGATAACTACAACTATTACTATCACTATTATTTTTATTAAACTATAACCAGTTTTAAACAATGGGAATATGACAAACATTGTATTAAACCCCAGAGACATAATATGAATACATGTAACATTTGTTATCCAAAAGCTCAGAGTAAAGTTGTCCATCTGTGACACTGTGACATTTACTCATCTCATTTAACCATCACAGAATTTCTTTAGGGTATGCATTATTCCTGTATATCATTTTTCAAAAATAGGAAAACAAGGCTCAAAAGTGTTATTCCACTTATCCATATTCACACAGGTAGAAGGTGTTAGATTAAAATTCTCTTCCCTAATACTGAAAAAAATGTTTGCTTTGTCACATGTCAAGCATCATTACTAGAGGTTTTCAGCAGTTGTGTAGTGTTTAATGGAACTAGAGCTTGAAGTAAAATAAAACAGTTGGTAAATAAAGAGAGAAATTGGCATTCCAAACAGCAGAAAAGATTTCTGTAGAAAAATGTGAATGTGAAAAATGTGAATTATGATATGGCTAGCTATACTATCCCAAGAAGACATTAAATGTTGACAGTGTTTATATTAAAAAGCCATATTGAACTTCTGGCTGAAGAGGTAAATAAGGAACAAATTATAGGTTGTGATATTGTATTAAACTGAAAGACCATTAGATGTTTTGAAGCAGAAGAGGAGCATGGTCTAATTTGCATTTAGGAAATTTTTTCTATTCTTCTTACTAACAGTGATAATAGAAAGAAAATTTAGTGGTTTTGTCTTTGAATCTGAAACTAAACAGAATTGTATAATCCTATCAATTTGTTCAGTACTGTCAGCGTGAGTAAATTTCCCAGTGGAAAGATAAATGTTAATAAAATTTGACTTTATACCTTCCAGCAATACCTAGTTTGATATTTAAGAAACTTGTCATGTTCTAAAATTGAAATAGTTTTTATCAATATATGTTTGCTTTAGGCATTTCATCATTAGTTGGCATTCTTGACTTTGAACCGACATATCTTATTAGTGTGACCCATGGCGCTTATTTTATGGTTACTTCTAGTGCCACTATAAATTAATAGAATACTTGTGCCTGCAGCATGGATTCTATATGCAGAAGAGCAAATGGAAGACAATGGATGACTTCTCTGAAGACAGGGTCTTCCAAAGTTTATTCTGTGTTATGTGGGATATTTATAAGCTTTAAGTGAATTTACCAAAGACTATCTCGATATCTTTAATATGTTTATGTTTCTCATTTTTCAAATTGGGCATACTAAAACACATTCATCCAGGGACACTTATTTTTCCCCCAAGAAACTTGAGTCCATCCGTCAGGAAAATTATATTGCAGTGATGATAATAACAGTACAATTTATTAGACATCTACCCTGGTACTAGCATTCTGCTAGGAAATTATGTAATTTCATTGAATGTAACCCTTAAAGTAGTTCTGTATAGTAGGCGTCTATTTCTATTTAACAGTGAAACTGAAGCTTAAATATAGTTAAATGCACACTGTTGTCGGCAGACCTGGTATTTGGAAGTTACTATGTATGTCTCCTAAACGTATGTTGTTGTGAACATGTCATGTCATACATCAAAGAAAAGGGTGGGCGTGCTCAGCTGTTGTCATGTCGAACTCTGTGACCCCCTGGGTTGTAGCCTGCCAGGCTTCTCTGTCCATGCGATTCTCCAGGCAGGAATTCTGGAGTGGGTTGCCATTTCATCCTCCAGGGAATCTTCCCGACCCAAGAGTTGGACTGGCATCTCCTGTCTCCTGCATCAGCAGGTGGATGGGGGAACGGAGATGGGACAAAACCTGGGAAAAGATTGGCCAGTTGACAGAAGGGGTCATACCAAGGCACACACCTGGAGAAAGGTCAATGAGAATAGAACGTCTACCTTTGAGTGCCTGGCAGAACAGTAAGGTCTTGCAAGGCAAGCTGTCAGAATATTTATATTGGCAGGCAAAAGACCCATTTCTAAGAGGGAAAGAAAGAGAAAGACGGAGTAAGAAATTTTAGGACTTGAAAAGTTAAGTAAGAAAGGCTGGATCCTAGGGAGAAACTGGATTCCAGCACCAGAACTAGAGGCCTTGTGAGCATTTGTATCTGAAATCATGGTGGTACTCAGTTATGGAGGAAGAGTTATAAAGAGGGTAGAGTTTTCAGTTTGAAGACTTAGATTCAAATCTGTATCTATCATTTACTAGCTTTAGTTAACCATGTTTAACCTTAGTTGGTGAATCACAAAATGAGAATAACATCTCCTTAATACCTAATACTTTGGCCACCTGAAGCAAAGAGCCAACTTATTGGAAAAGACCCTGATACTGGAAAAGATTGAGGGTGGAGGAGTCAGGAGTGACAGAGGTTGAGATGGTTGGATGGTGTTACCAACTCAATGGACATGAGTTTGAGCAAACTCCAGAAGATAATGAAGGACAGGGAAGCCTGGCATGCTTCCTTCCTTTGGGGTCGCAAAGACTCAGACACCACTGAACAACATCTAATACTATTAAGACTGAATATAAGTTTGTAAATTCTTTGAGTAAAGAACCTGGTAGTTAAAAATAAAAGGAAATTATGAAAGTAGCATTGTATTAAAGACACATTTATATGACCAAAATTGTTGCATGCAGCCTCATCTGCTAGTTAGTAACACATTTTTATTTATTTTGGAACTGATCATTATTCTGTATAAAAACTAATAAAAATACATTTTATATCATTCAGACCATATAGAGTTGTCACCTCCTGTTCACAATTAACACAGCTGGTTTATTATACCTAAGGTGGACTTTTTTATACTGCCATGTCACATTTCTGATCTAGGTATTTCCTAACATTTAGGATGGTGTCTTGAGATATTGGGGAGGGGAAAGCTACTGTTGGTAGACATATCCCCATGTTGCACACTCCACTCTGTTAATATTTTTCAGTTTTTTCCCCTTAAAAATTCTATACAGTAAGATGCACAAGATGTTAAGCACACATTTTGATTAGGTTTGACAAATGCACTTACTCAGTCCATTAATATACTGAATATTTCCATCACCCCAATAAGTTGTCTTGTGCCACTTTTCAAGCAGATTCCTTCAGAAATACCACTGAATTCAATTTCCTCACCATAAAGTAGCTTTAACAGGTCTATTCTAGAATATTCTAGAACTAGATGGAATATATGTATTATATATTTTTCTGTAAATTTCTTCACTCAGAATGGTAAATTGATTTCAAGCATTTTGTCTTCCTTCAGCAATGTGTGGGGATTCTGATTGTTCCACATCCTTTGGTTTTACAGATGTAAACAGCTCTGAGAAGATGCTGGTGTCTTAGAATGGAATCCACCTATCCTGAATATTTGATGGGGCAGAAGTAGAAGAGCAAATGCCAGGAACTAACCAACACTTCCCTCTCATTTTTCCTAACATTTTTATCCCAGCATACCTTTTCTAGTACCTTTATCTAATGTTTGTGAACATCAGCCTCAGATGTCTGAAATGTCTGTTGTCTAAAGACAGCAGAAGCCTGCCCAAAAAAAGCTGGGTTCCAACTACTCTTTTCCAGTTGATTCTTTCACTTTGTCTCAGGATGTTTGCAAGATTCCTCATCACCCTACAAACTCTTGATTTCAAACAGTTTTCTATCTTAGCAGTGTTTTCTCAAATTTACTTTTGCTTACTTATGCTGCTTTGATGTTGACCTTATTTCCTTAATTTCATGTTTCCCTCTATCAATTCTCTTAAGGTTGATTTTGCAAGGCGGAAGTGTGCAGCTTGTATTAAATTTGATTCTTTGTAGGCACCTCAAACAAGTTGTTTGTTACATTTGCATACTTAGCATTTTGTGTGGTGCCTGGGTCATAGAAAGGCCTCAAAAAAAAATATTGCCTACTGATCACTTGAAGCCTCAAGACTTCAGGAAGTAAGTTATCCCTTAAATTAAAGATGAGATAATTTATGTCTCAATGACTTAATAAAGACTTTAATCACAGGTGAAATATATATTTCACACTTAACATAGTGGATAGTTTTATATATACACCTTTATTTTGCTTACTGGCATGGTAAGGTTCTAATTAGAAATTAGCAAAGAGAAGCAGGGGAACCAGAACCCAGCTGGGTGTCCCAGTTCTGTGTTATACCTTGCTGGAGGCACTGATTTTAACCCTCTAAATTTTGCTTATAATTTCAGGGTCATTCTGTCAAATGAGGAAGTTTATTTTGTCTTCTGTTAGTCGCTCAGATATGTCCGACTCTTTGTGACCCCATGGACTGAGGTCCACCAGGTTCCTCTGCCCATGGAATTCTCCAGGCAGGAATACTTCTCCAGGGGATCTTCCTGACCCAGGAATCAAACCCAGGTCTACTGCACTGCAGGCGGATTCTTTACCATCTGAACCAATTAGTTCCCAAATACAAATATTTTGTGGACATCAGCAGATCATCACCCCAGAAATCCAATCCATAACAAAGGTATATAATTGACTTTATTTTATATCACCTTTTAAAATGCATATGAGCAAGCAAGAATCTTTTAAAAACTCAGGCTGTCTTCACTACTATGCCTGTTTATCATAATGACAGAATGTAAGACATTTTAAGGTGAGGAGCAAATAATGAATTGAAAACAAGTCTGCAAGCCATAACTTTTGATAGAATAAATTAAGGAGACCTATCTGCCAAGCTATGAAACCCAATTGAGGGGCAGTAGCCCTGAAAGAAAAAAACCACAACTCTTGGAAACCAGTAAAGCTGGTGTGGTTGTAAATCTGTCACATAAAAATCAAGAAACTGCTTATAGTGTCTTCAAAAGGCCAACTTTATGGAAATTGTGGTTGAAGGTATTTAAAATAAACACTGTTAAGTAATATTTCCCTGAATATGCCTTTATCAAACAACATGAATGGAGTTCTTCCTATCTAACCTAAAACTATATTGTATTCAACCTGAACTGCTTCAATATCTTGGATATTTTGAATAGAAATTAAAGAGGCAGAAGTTCTTTTGTGCTGAGAATGAGTGTAAAAACCGCTATCTCTGTGTTTGAGGGGTAGGGTATTGGGGAAGGTGGCAGGGAAAAGACATGCCTCTCTGGACTAGGATGTCAGGTTGACCTCTTCTGTTTGGAGGACTGGGGTAGCTTGAATAAGATTAAATGTAGAGATTTTTATTTTACACATTTAGGTATCCTTTATAGAAAATACATCTCCATGAGTTAATTTAAGAGTTAATTTCCATGAGTTTTGACAGCCACTCACAGACGACATTGACAATTTACTTCACTACTGAATGATAGCTTGTACCCTTTCAGTCAATCCTTACCCACAGGCAGACTTGTTCTAATTTGTGTCAAACAGATTAGTTTCGTCAACCATAAGTTTCATGAAAACAGAATCACACAGACTTCTGCTTCTGATTAAGAAGTACTGAGATTAGATCTATCCTTCCATTTGAAAGAAGTAAAAAAGTAGGAAAATATGAGGGAAAAAATTGTGTTATATTGGACATCAGGTAATGATCCCTGAGACATAACAAACAATGAAGTGAGGCTTAAACCTGTCCCAGTTTATGGTCGTAAGTGAAATTCCATGTAGCTGTATAGAGCTGGTGAACCAAGGCAGAGCAGGAAAGACTGCTGAATAAAGGACATAGCACTAAATCCAAGGAAATGAAATCGGTTGGAGTGTTCTGGAGTGGGTTGCTGGGCCCTCTGCCAGGGGTTTTTCCCGACCCAGGGATCGAACCATGTCTCCTGCATTGCAGGTGGATTCTTTACCACTGAGCCACGTGGGAAGCCTCCCCTTTTCCCATATAACGTATCTTAAGAGTTAGACCATAAAAACTCAAAATGTCTCAGGGTACCATAACTGTATTCCAGAAAAAAAAAAAAACAACAACAACAACAAAACACAAAACATCAGGCAGTGAATAATCTAAAATCCAGAATACCTGTGCGCGCACGCGCGTGTGTGTGTGTGTGTGTGCGCGTTTGTGTGTGCGCGCATGTGTGTGTATGTGTCCGTGTGTGCGCATGTGCGTGTGCGTGCGTGTGTTCGTGCGTGTGTGTGCGTGTGTGCGCGCACGCACGCTCAGTTTCTCAGTTGTGTCTTACTCTTTTTGACCGCACGGACTGTAGCCGGCCAGACTCCTCTGTCCATAGAATTTTCCAGGCAAGAATACTGGAGTGGGTTGCCGTTTCCTCCTCCAAGGGATCTTCCCGACCCAAGGATTGAATGCAAGTCTCCTGAATCTCCTGCATTGGCAGGCAGATTCTTTACCACTGTGCCACCTGTGCAGGCATGAATGTCTAGCATCCAGTAAAAATGTTATTAGACATGCAAAGAAGCAGATGTATATGATGCAAAATCAAGAGAAAATTAATCAATCAAAATCCTCAAAGAACTAGCACAGATGTTGGAAATTTAGATCAGGACATTAAAACAATAATTTATAACTGTATCAAATATGCTTTAAAAAGTGGAAGAAAAGGTTTAACATGTAGAGATATGAAATATGTAAAACTAGAGACAAAAACTACAGTGCCTGAGGAGAAAATACCCATGTCTTTGGTAAAATTCTTCTATATCTTTTACATTATCTATATCTTTTATATTATTTACAAATTTTCCACTAGATTCCTTAGAATTTTTGCAGTGCTTTTGTTGTTGTTTATTTGTTTGTTTGCTTAGTTGGTTTTATCTGCCATCACTGCCACATCTGAGTCAACTCTGACCACTTCTGGTGATTCTTTAATGAATGTGGATCACATTTTATTTTTAATGTATTATGATTCTGAATTGAGCATTGAATATTTTTTGACAACTCAGTAGAGGTTGAAATAAATTATATCCATCTTCAGAAAGTGATATTTCTACTCTCCTGTCAGTTTGCTAGAGTAGGAGCTGGGTTGATATGAGGCAAGATTGAACTGTTTGAGGTCTATTGCAGGCTTAGTTTGATTTAGTTTCAAAAGAGGGATCAAAAATTATTTTCCAGCAGAGACGGCGATCTTAGCAGTGGCAAGGTTTTTGAAATCTTCTCGTGCACATCCGATGCCTAGTCCCTAACCTGTGGGCACTCTCTTAATACTGTGTCACTAGCATGTCATTTGTGGAGAGTCCTTTCTCTCTCTCTGGCTTCCCTGCTGGCTCAGCAGTAAAGAATCTGCCTGCCAGGAGACTTGCAGGAGATACAGGTTCGATCCCTGGGTTGGGAAGATCCCCTGGAGAAGGAAATGGCAACCCACTCCAGTATTCTTGCCTGGGAAATCCCACAGATGGGGAGACTGGTGGGCTATAGCTCATGCGGTTGTAAAAGAGTTGAACATGACCGAGCTACTAAACATTAACTGTCTCTTTCTACTCCGACCTTCAGTTTTCTGTCTTGTTCTTTTTACTGATACTTCCCTGCTTTCTGTGATGACTGGAATTACTTTGTAGGAACTTCTCTCAGCTCTTCTTCCCTGTCCTGTCCTGAGTCATACACTTAAAGTGTATGATAGGGATTTTATACATATACACAGACAATTTAATGCTTACATACATAGTGTTTTTCCTGAAATAGATTCAAATTAGTTATAATGTTTTCTTTTTAATTACACTATGGAAATATTTATGTGGCTGTACAAGATGTTCTAAATATCTGGATGCATTGATTTGAAGTGACTTATTTTGTTGGGCATTTAAATCACAAAGATTTTTTAAAATTACTTGAATGTTGTAATAAACAAAATTACATTTTTTGTTTCATTTTCAAATCATGGGGATTTTTTTTTCTTAACTTCTCTCTAGAACAATATGAGTTATAAACAAAATTTGAGATTACAGCCTTCCTTCCAGAAAGTATGTTATAATTATTTGCTTCTATATGTTTCATTAGTCCATAAGTTCATCAAGAAAAGAGGTTGTGAAATTCAACATTCACTTATGCCCTATGCCCTAGTAACATACACCCACACACACACACAGAAATAAATATATAAAACTATTACTCTGCTCTGGTATAAAATCAGTACAATGTGATTTACTGTTTTATTGGATCTTATTGAGATTTTACTCATTAACCTAAAATGCTTTGGGCTTTGGGGGTATAAAGCCAAACTCTATTACAAGTCATAATTATTCAAATATATCATGCCATGTTTCACTTTAAGTCCCTGTCCCAAAGGAAGTTCTTTTCTTAAAATATTTTTATTCTTTCCTTATAATGAAAATTGTATTTGCTTTCCACTTATAAGTTTTAATACCTCTTTTTCTTCAGATATCTTTGCTTAACTTTCAAAGAATCAGATTAATGCTATTTCTTTCATTACAACTACAAAGTCCAAGTAACCTAGTCCAGCCAGAATTACATGGTTAATGATCAATATCTAAGCAAAAACAACCATTCATCCTCAAAAGTCTGAAATTACACATTCTTAGGACTAAATGGGAATTTGTTTTAACCTCAGACCAAATTATTGTTTGTCAAGAGAAATTTATTGCATTTTAAAGCACCAGAAGATAAACATATTTCAATATAGACTGCCATTTCTTTTTTGCAAGCCAGTATTTATTTAAGACTATTTTTTTCCTCTGTGCATATTTCTGGCTTTTCCCTCCCAAGCTGTTTGCTGTTTTATAGCAAATGAAAATATGTTTGCGGAAATTGCATATAAAACTGTTTACTGAGACTTAAATCTTCTGTGGCAGTTTTTTTTTTTTTCACCAAACCTCACAGTTGCAGTTTCTCTCCCTCCCTCCCTCTCTCTCTCCCCCTCTCTCTCTGCCCCTGTCTCTCTGCTTCTCTCCATGCCCTTTCTCAGCCTCAACCTTTCACTCTCTCTCTCCAAGAGACTTTGTATAATTAAAATCCTGTATCTTCTATACCCTCGGTCTTTCAATCCAGTAGTTCGGCTAGGACACTGTAAGGTAAAGTTCAACTAATTTAATGCCACGGAGCAGATGAGTACAGAAAGGATAGTCACGTGCCTAGGATCCCAAATGTTTATATTTTGCATTAAAATATAAAGAAGGTAATTTTTGCATATCATATTGGTTAGAATTTTGGTTTGGCTCCATAAAGAGACTTCATAGTGGCTTAACAAAAGCAGAAGTATTATTATTTTTTGAAAGTTTAAGTCCAAGTATAAAGAGGTTAGTACTAATCTAATACTGCAGGGCCATAGTGGTCTATAAGCGGATTGCTTCCAATTTTGCTGCTATGCTACCCTTGGGATGCAGCCCAAGTTGCTGAACAGAGATAAAGAGCTTTGACCCCACTATTTACACAATAGCTCCAAAAGATGCACATATCTCTTTTCCTTCTTATATTTATTTGACTGGAACTAATTAAAGGAGCTTACCTGGCTGCTAGGGAGCCATAAAAAGATGACATCTATATGTGAAGGTCACAAGTCTACCTAAACTTAAAGATTCCATTGCCAAAGAGTAGAAATTAACAGTCTCTGGGGATTCATCAGATTATGCTTACAAGGGAATAGGAAGACAGTTTCTATAAAGGGCAGAGAAACAGTGTAATAACAAAATAAGATGTGGAGTGGGAAAATGTTCTCTACGTGAGGCTAATATTCAGTATTTTTATGCTGAAGGGGATGAATTATTAAAAAGGGAAAATCTGTTGATTTAAGACAGAGAACAATTACAGGAGTAGAGCTCTTGAATGCTTGATATGAAATGGAACAAAATAATAAAATTAGTCAGAAAGGGGCAAATCTCTATGACCTCATCAATATATCAGTTCAGTTCAGTAGCTCAGTCGTGTCTGACTCTTTTCAACCCCATGGACGGCAGCACGCCAGGCTTTCCTGTCCATCACCAATTCCCAGAGCCTACTCAAACTCATGTCCGTCACGTCGGTAATGACATCCAACCATTTCATCCTCTGTTGTCCCCTTCTCTTCTTGCCTTCAACATTTCCCAGCATCACGATCTTTTCCAATAAGTTGGTTCTTCATATCAGGTGATCAAAGTGTTGGAGTTTCAGCTTTAACATAACTCCTTCCAATGAATATTCAGGACTGATTTCCTTTAGGATGGACTGGTTGGATCTCCTTGCAGTTCAAGTGACTCTCAATATTTTTCTCCAACACCACAGTTCAAAAGCATCAATTCTTCGGTGCTCAGCTCCCTTTATAGTCCAACCCTAACATCCATACATGACTACTGGAAAAACCATAGCTTTGACTAAATGGACCTTTGTTGGTAAAGTAATGTCTCTGCTTTTTAATATGCTGTCTTGGTTGGTCATAGCTTTTCTTCCAAGGAGCAAGTGTCTTTTAATTTCATGGCTGCAATCACCATCTGCAGTGATTTTGGAACCCCCCAAAATAAATTCTCTCACCATTTCCATTGTTTCCCCATCTAGTTACCATGAGGTGATGGGACCAGATATCATGATCTTTGTTTTCTGAAAGTTGAGTTTTAAGTCAAGTTTCACACTCCTCTTTCACTTTCATCAAGAGGCTCTTTAGTTCTTCTTTGCTTTCTGCCATAAGGGTGGTTTCATGTGTATCTGATGTTATTGATATTTCTTCTGGCAATCTTGATCACAACTTGTGCCTCATCCAGCCTGGCATTTCTCTTGATGTACTCTGCATATAAGTTAAATAAGCAGGGTGACAATACACAGCCTTCATGTACTCCTTTCCCAATTTGGCACCAGTTTGTTGTTCTATGTCCAGTTCTAACTGTTGCTTCTTGACCTGCATACAGATTTCTCAGGAGGCATCTATATATGGAATCATAAAAAAAATTTAAAAAAACCCCTACAGAAATAGAGAGCAGATTAGTGGTACCAAGGGATCGGGGTGGGAAGGGTGGGACAAAAGAATGAAGGTGGTCAAAGGGTACCAACTTCTGCTATTAAAATCAGTAAGTTCCAGAGCTGTAATGTACAGCATGGTGACTGTAGTTAATAATACTATTGTACACTTGAAATTTACTAAGAGAATGGACCTTAAAAGCTCACATCATGTGCAAAAATATGTGAGATGATGCATATGTTAACTAGCCTTATTGTGGCAATTATTTTGCGGAATATACATGTAGCATCATTATTTTGTACATATTGAATGTACACTATGTTAACAATCATTTATATTTCAATAAAAATGGAAAAAATAAACAGTGCAAATGTTAAGCAAGAAGCAAGGCAGTTCAGTAGTTACAGTAGGAGGGAAGAAACCAAAAAATTTTAATCTGATTCTTGGCTGGTAGACATGGCAATTCTTTTCATGTTGCCTCTATTTACCCAGTCAAATAAGAAGCTAAAGCATTAGGTAAGTTGGAAAGATGGTGAGAATGTTGGATGTTGGAAGTTTAAAGAGGGAGGAGAAGATATCTATATAGTTTTTCAGAGAATCCGATGGAGAACCAAGTGACTGAGGAGCTATAGATAACTGTTTTTAAAAATCCTAGCAATATAAAGTCATAAATTTAACACAACATGTCAGTGGTAGCATATTTCCTGGAAATATATTCAACTGTTCAGAGGTAGATATAGGATAGTCACAGAGTTGAAAATTATGATCGTTTGAGTTTTACCAGACAAGTATTCAAAAGGAAGAAATACACAATGAGAGGATAGTAATGTTTAGAATCAAAAGCATATGTTCCTTGCTTGATATGAAAGAAGTCAAGATGTGAGGGGAGTAATAGAAAATTGATGCAGTCAAAAATGAAGACTATGATAGAGTTGAAGAATCACTGGAGTGTATGGCAAAAACCACTACAATATTGTAAAGTAATTAGCCTCCAATTAAAATAATTAATTAATTAAAAAAAAAGAATAACTGGAGTGAGGGTACAGCTGGTGTGAGATGAAAAGTTACGAGGTTGTGGTCAAAATGATTTGTGGACCTTGAGTGTGGCTATGAAAATGCTTGGCTGAAGTGGTTAAAATCAGTGAAAGAAGAGGGTCAAAAGAATGTTGATGATGACAGTCCATGTGTTTCAGAGAGCTGGGTGGAAGGAGTTATGCCTAGGATATCTAAATCATCTTAAGCAAAATATACAGCATTGTAGGGATCAGAGATGACCTGAAAGGCTGAGGTTCTTGTGGTAACAGAATCAAAAGGATTGGTAGGGCATTATGAAATCAGTCCTAATGGTCCCTCATGGTAAGGTGGTAATGAGTTCTAATTGTAATCATTAGGGTGTAGGAATCTGAAATCCTAAGCAGTTTGCTGTGATACAACAAGGATTATGTATATGGGATGTATGGCAATCTCAACAGAAGCAAATGCAATTCCTCAAACACCTGTTCAAATACCTTAGTGCAAACCTCAGGTCAGGAGTGGTCATATCAGGAGAACATAAAGGAGCTGACACTTTTACGCTGTGAAAATATCTACTACTGTAGTATGTAAGGCCTTGGCTAGGTGGTTCAAATTTTGAAGAATTAGTAAAAATTATTCAGATGAGAAGAAGATCTCATCCCAAACGAGAATATGATCAAAGGGAAATTTCAAAGGTGTGAATGAACACAAAAAAATTTTGAAACAATGATCAGGTTTTGCCATATGACTAAAATTTAAGGTAGGAGTGTGTGTGTGTGTGTGTGTGTGTGTGTGTGTGTGTGTGTGTGTGTGTGTGACTTTTGGGGGTTTAAAAGGGCTGGAGATATATATATATAAAACAGTGAGTCATATTTAATTCTAAGAAATTTGAACTTTATCCTGAAGGCATTAAAAAAATATTAAACACTTTTTTTTTCAGTAAGGAACACTTAAACTTGTGTTTTAGAGTTATCCCCTTAGAAAGAAAATGGATGATTGATTAAAAAGGATTAATGCTGAAGGGAGGAGATGGTTGCAATATGTTAAATTGCTTGCATTGTATGTTATTGCTCAATAAATATTAAGCCTGAAAAGCTAAGTGTTAGTTGCTCAGTCGTGTCTGACTCTGTGCGACCCCGTGGACTATAGCCTGCCAGGTTCCTCTGTCCATGGGATTTCCCAGGCAAGAATACTAGAGCCGGTTGCCATTTCCTTCTCTAGGGGATCTTCCTGACAGAGGGATCAAACCCAGGTCCCCTGCACCGCGAGCAGATCCTTTACCTTCTGAACCACCAGGACCCTTTGAAAAGCCATAACAACTACTGTTTTCATTTCCCAGATATGTGATTTGATAAACACTTCTCTCTCAACCTACAAGTTAAATTGACTGGCTATAGGATATCATAGCAACATGATTGTGTACAGATAAAGATAATCCCTAAATAAGACTCAACATGACACAAATGGCACATAAGAGTTTAGGAATGCTGTCTAATGCAACTGGCATCCACTGTGTGCATGTGTGCATGCCGATGTGTGTGTGAATGAGAGAGAAGTGTGAAGGGGCCCAGGAGAATGAGCGAGGGGCAGACGCCAGTCTGAGAAAAGGAAGATTTATGCCACACTGCAGCTTCACAACTAGTCTGCAAGGCTGCTGAGAAACCAGCCTGTGATTCTCCTGTCACTTCATTAGGAGACATATGCCATATATCACCAAATATTACACCCCAAATGGCAACATGCTGTGAGACAATAGCTCTCTTTTTTTTTTCTAAACTCACATACCAGTCAGTGTGAAAGATCCTCAGTGACTGGAAATGAAAAAGAATACAATGAAGAGGGATACAAAATCTAGGGAAACAAGAAAGCATCTTCTTTTGCTACTTTGAGGTGACTGTATAACATTGGTGGCAGTAGTGGTAAGGAACTCACCTGGCAATACAGGAGATGTAAGAGACGCTGGTTTGATCCCTGGATTGGGAAGATCCCCTGGAGGAAGAAATGGCAATCCATTCCAGTATTCTTGCCTGGAGAATCCCATGGACAGAGGAGCCTGGCAGACTACAGTCCATGGGGTCAAACAGAGTTGGATATGACTGAAGTAACTTAGCATATAAAACATTGAGTACCAGAAGTGATACCTTAATTGCATTTTTAAAGCAAATATTAAAATCATGCTTCCTGCCAAGCCTTGTAGATACAAGCATAAATAATGTAGAGTCTTCTACTCAAAATTCTCTAGTAAAGGGTACAGTATAAAGATCCTTGTAAAGAAAATTATAATTACAATATAGCATGTAGTGTCTCTAACAAAGATGTGAACAAAGAACCATGAGAACTTGGTAACGGAAGTGACTAGTTGTGCTTTAGGGCAAAATGAAGCATTATGAGGACCATGTTCCAGACACTAAAGAAGGCAATTTGCATATGCTAAGTATCAACTCCAGGTCAAACAGCTGTTACTTAGATCTGGATTTCAAATACAGCCTCCAGCCCTGGACTACTTCATTTTACCACCCTGCTTCTATTAACTATGGTATATTGAGTTATAGGATTTTATATGAGAAGAGATTAACCTTGAATAAGAGAAACCCCAGAAGCCCAGGACTTCCAACTTCTAATTTGCGAAGAAACTTCATGTACATAGAATAGATGTAGAACCAGTGGTTGGAATTGTACTTGGCAGTGACAGATTTTCTCTTCTTGGACTCCAGAATCACTGTGGATGGTGACTGCAGCCATGAAATAAGAAGACAATTGCTTCTTGGAAGGAAAGCTATGACAAATCTAGATAGCATATTAAGAAGCAAAGACATCACTTTGCCAACAAATGTCCATCTAGTTAAAGCTGTGATCTTTTCAGTAGCCATGTATAGACATGAGAGTTGGACCATAAAGAAGACTGAGCACCCCAAAATTGATGCTTTCAAATTGTGATGCTGGCAAAGACTCTTGAAACTCCCTTGGACAGCAAGGAGATCAAATTACTCAATCCTAAACGAAATCAACCCTGAATACTCATTGGAAGGACTGATGCTGAAAGTGAAGCTCCAATACTTTAGCCACCTGTTGTGAATAGTCAACTCATTGGAAAAGACCCTGATGCTGGGAAAGATTGAAGCAAAAGCAGAAAAGAAAAGCAGAGGATGAGATGGTTGGATGGTATCACCGATTCAATGGACATGAACATGGGCAAACTCAGAGATAGTGAGGGACAGAGAGGCCTGGCCTGCTGTAGTTCATGGAGTTACTAAGTATCAGACATGACTTAGCGACTGAACAAAAACAATAGCCCTATGAGAAAAAGTTTCAAAAATTTGAATTTAGAAAAGACAGAGGAAAAGGAGATCAAACTGCCAACATCCGCTGGATCATCGAAAAAGCAAGAGAGTTCCAGAAAAACATTTACTTCTGCTTTATTGACTATGCCAAAGCCTTTGAGTGTGGACCACAACAAACTCTGGAAAATTCTTAAAGAAGTGGGAATACTAGACCACCTGACCTGCCACTTGAGAAATCTGTATGCAATTCAGGAAGCAACAGTTAGACTGGACATGGAACAACAGACTAGTTCCAAAGTGTGAAAGGAGTATGTCAAGGCTGTATACTGTCATCATGCTTATTTAACTTATATGCAGAGTACATCATGAGAAATGCTGGGCTGGGTGAAGCACAAGCTGGAATCAAGATTGCCAGGAGAAATATCAATAACCTCGGATATGCAGATAACACCACCCTTATGGCAGAAAGTGAAGAAGAACTAAAGAATCTTTTGATGAAAGTGAAAGAGAAGAGTTAAAAAGTTGGCTTGAGGCTCAACATTCAGAAAACCAAGATCATGGCATCTGGTTCCATCACTTCATGGCAAATAGATGGGGAAACAGTGAGAGAATCTATCTTTGAGGGCTCCAAAATCACTGCAGATGATGACTGCAGCCATGAAATTAAAAGACTTGCTCCTTGGAAGAAAAGCTATGACCAACATAGACAGCATATTAAAAAGCAGAGACATTGCTTTGCAAACAAAGGTGCATCTAGTCAAAGCTATGGTTTTTCCAGTAGTCGTGTATGGATGTGAGAACTGGACCATAAAGAAAGTTGAGTGCCAAAGAATTGATGCTTTTGAACTGTGGTATTGGAGAAGACTCTTGAGAGTCCGTTGGACTGCAAGGAGATCCAACCAGTCCATCCTAAAGGAAATCAGTCCTGAATATTCATTGAAAGGACTGATGCTGAAACTGAAACTCCAATACCTTGGCCACCTGATGCAAAGAAATGACTCATTGGAAAAGACCCTGGTGCTGGGAAAGATTGAAGGCAGGAGGAGGAGGGGATGACAGAGGATGAGATGGTTGAATGGCATCACTGACTCAATGGACATGAGTTTGAGTAAACTTTGGGATTGGTGATAGATAGGGAGGCCTGGTGTGCTGCAGTCCATGGGATCGCAAAGAGTCGGACACGACTGAGTGATTGAACTGAGCTGAACAGTCACAAGCATCAGCAAATTAACACATCTTTCTCATGTTGGAATAAGTATTAAGAGATGGGATGACTGGTAAGTCCAAGATGTAAATAGCTTCTAAACACCTTTCAAATTCTGTTATAACTGTTAGTCCATGAAACATGCAAAGGTATTGGGTTGGCTGAAAAGTTGGTTCAGGATTTTCTGCAACATCTTATGGAGAAGTCCAAATGGACTTTTTGGCCAATCCAATATATTTTAGAAACTTTAAGGCAAGCTCCAAAACAGTATTGTAGAAAGAAGCATGGCAATATCCAAATGAAAAAAAGCCTTAGAAATCACTAAGTTCAACTCTATCTTTCATTGTACAGATAAAAGAGCAAGATGTAAATACTCTGAAAGATGTGGCAGTGGACAACTCTATCAGCACTGTCACAAGCAAAGTCTGGACACATGAGACAGAAATCTTTCAAGAATTCAAATGAAAAAAAAAAAAAAATCCAGAGCTAAAGGTATCTTTTGTAAGAAGGCTGGATGTAGGCAAGACTAGGATGTGGGTATCAGTACAGTGAAGATTCTGGACAGAACAGGTTTATTATGAAGGCACTTGGTACCTGAGAATTAACTGAAAAAAGAAGGAAAAGGCAAACAAAGGAATATAGTACTCATAAATTAACATCTTTAAAAATTAGCTAATCCTTATGAAGCCTTTCTGACCAACTAGTCTTTGTATTTTAACTCAGTATACTAGTGTGAAGGCAGACAAAAGTGAAGCTTTAATTTACATGCCATGAACAGCTCTCTATTAAAGTGGTTATGGGGTATCCATATATTAAACAAATGTATGAGCAATCCTGCCAAAAACTAATGAATTTCATGGATTTTCTTTAATGTTAAAATGTCTCTGGTTCAAAGCCAGGGATTTCTGTAGATATAATAGATCATGTGTAGCAAATCATAATATGCATTTGGATGCAAAGCTAAGGACTATAATATTTTCAAATATTTTATTTCATTTACTAGTTGGGTTATGCATTGATTAGGAGAATCCTATTCTGAGTAGAATTGTATACCAAATCCAGACAATTTGAAAAGTATCTTGGCAAATAATTTATTAGATTGATTTAATATAATACCACTTTATCATTGACTGCTATTTTTTTAACCTTTGTGCATATTTTTTAATCTTTGAATTTTTAGCTCAACATTCAGAAAACTAAGATCATGGCATCTTGTCCCATCACTTTATGGCAAATAGATGGGGAAACAGTGGAAACAGTGTAAGACTATTTTGGGGGGCTTCAAAATCACTGCAGATGGTGATTGCAGCCATGAAATTAAAAGATGCTTACTCCTTGGAAGGAAAGTTATGACCAACCTAGACAGCATATTAAAAAGCAGAGACATTACTTTGCCAGCAAAGGTCTATCTAGTCAAGACTATGGTTTTTACAGTAGTCATGTATGGATGTGAGAGTTGGACTGTAAAGAAAGCTGAGCGCTGAAAAATTTATGCTTTTGAACTGTGGTGTTGGAGGAGACTCTTGAGAGTCCCTTGTACTGCAAGAAGATCCAACCAGTCCATCCTTAATGAGATCAGTCCTGGGTGTTCATTGGAAGGACTGATGCTGAAGCTGAAACTCCAATACTTTGGCCACCTCATGCAAAGAGTTGACTCACTGGAAAAGACCCTGATGCTGGGAAGGATTGAGGGCGGGAGGAGGAGGGGATGACAGAGAATGAGATAGCTGGATGGCATCACCGACTCAACGGGCATGAGTTTGAGTAAACTCTGGGAGTTGGTGATGGACAGGGAGGCCTGGTGTGCTGTGAGTCATGGGGTCGCAAAGAGTCACACGTCTGAGTGACTGAACTGAACTGAACATATATCTCACTTGCCTAGTATTGTTGCTGAAATCAATCAATAAGACACATTTTTACTATTCTTTGATATATTTGTTTACTTGTTATTGAGCCATTGAATTTACCACATTTTGGAATAGACATTTGGGACATAAAAATGAGTAATACACATATTACCTGAATAAATGACCCAAACACAGTGTAAAGGAGCTCTTGAGTCCTCACAAGATTTTAGCTCTGTGATTCATATAAAGGTTTGGGGTAAGTATTTGCTATTTGAATTTTGAATTTACAATGGCAACCATCTTATTATAAGAATATTATAAAATATTAGAGATAAAGAGGGTAAAAGGTCAATAATTGATGATTAAATTGTATATACTGGTTTATCATTCATTGATTACTATCTCTTACATTATTACATTTGCTACTCACAGCCATCTTGTGGGTTTAATGTGACTGGGTATTATTATAATTCCTATTGCTTAGAGGAAGAAACTGAAGTTCAGAGAAACAGTGTTTTCTCTAAGTGGGTCAACATAACTTAGCTAATAAGATGCAGACTTTATGTTATCTAAATTCAAAAGTCAGTTCCTTTTTTGCTAATTCAAATTGTCTCCATGTAAGCAGTGCTATACTCAAAGCTTGATGCAGGAGATTGGACTTAAATGTTTCTGATTTGACACAAGATGGGGGAGAGAATAAAAGGGATTATTCCAGTTTATATAATAATTCAAAATAATAACTAAATAGTAACTATTTCTGATCTGCAGTTATTTTTGTTGTGAGTTTTCAACTTGCCTTGAGAATTAAGTAAAATTTTGCCGTTAGTGTCTTCTACCCATTTGTCTTAATTACACTCAAGGGAGTAACTGTGTAATGGGAGATGATAAAATGTTTGCTTTAATTTTACGCATTTGAGGTAATCAATTCTGGCACCAAGTGCATTTGCACGTCTGTCTTTAATCACTCCCACCACAGAAGATCTCCATTTCGCTTCATCTCTTTTTTGTTAAGACCATTAAGGTGTTAAGTGCAAAGTTACCTCTTGATGGAACAAGGCTCCAGACAGTCTGAGTTGAGAAAAACCAGCACTGTGACTTAGTTGCCACAAGATACTGTTGATCAAACATTATGTAACCTGGAATGGTATTAGATAAAAGAGAAAAAGTCAATGAAGGAAGATCAGTTAATACTTTAAAAAATGATATTCCAACACAAAGTTTTAACAAAGTTATTGATATTTTCGTCAAGATTTTAGAAATCATAATTTTGAGAAAGGTCATAATTAATAGGATAAAGGAAAAAGAAGAAATATTTTAGGTCATATGAATAAAATAGTTTATTTGTATACCCTTTTAGAAAGGAGAGGTCTCATTTAAAATTACACATGTAAGAATTTATACATTTCAACTTACTGACTTGATATTAAATTTTAATCCATCACTAAAAACTTACAAAATATACTATTAAATATAAATTTATAGTAATTTTTTAAAGTTCATATTTCAAAAATGTTATTTTCTATATTCCTAAATTGGAATTCAGAGGTCTGCATATTTTCAATAGAAAACCTCTTTTGTAATTCTTTTAGAAAATCAATTGAGTTTATCTGTTTCCTTTTTATTTGAAATTCAAAGGAAGCACTTCCCTGTTACCTGGAAAGTCACTGAGGACTCTATTTGAGGGGTTTTCTTGGGCAGATATAAAGCTTCAGGTTTTTCATATCCATACCCTTTTCACCCAAGGGAAGAGCCGTCCTAGACAAAAGCTCTGAAGAGAATTTTGAGATGAGCTGGACAGAGCAACTTTTAAATTCCTCCCAAAGGATTTGGCTTCATTAAAAAAAAAAAAAAAAAAAAAAATCTTATAATTTGAAAAGACAAGCCTTTTACTCTTAGATGGCTCCTGTGGCTGGGAATAATATTGGTACTAAGAGCTTACTACAAAAAGGTTATATCATTTGAGGATAAATCAACTGTTGAGGGGAAGTTCAGCCTTTCTCTTTGGGCTCAGTTCTAAAAGCTGAGTTTTCAAACAAAAAATGAAGAGAAGTACAACCTAGATCTAGTTTGACTGAAATTGAACTTCCCCGTGGACTGTAGCCTACCAGGCTCCTCCATCCATGGAATTTTCTAGGCAAGAGTACTGGAGTGGGGATGCCATTTCCTTCTCCAGGGGATCTACCCGACCCAGGGATCAAATCCAGGTCTCCCGCATTGCAGGCAGATGTTTTACCATCTGAGCCACCAGTTATCAATATCAATATATAAAATAAAGATGTATCTTTCAAGACCTCTCACGTACGACCATGCCATCCATGGATTAAACATCTTCTTTGACTTTCCATTGCTCTAAGATGAAGTCCAAGACCACTTGCAAGGCTTACAAAGCCCTTCTCAGCCTTGTTGTTGACTAAACCCTCAGCTGATTTCCCTACGTTTATTACCATCTAGCTCTGCTGGACTTTAACCCCCTTCATCAAATATGCCACACTCTTTCCCTTATGACAAAGAATGATAGACCATTATTCAACATCTGGGGGAATAAAAAAGAAAAGAACCAGGAATGTGTTACTTTCTCTAGCAAGGGAAACCTGTGTAGCTTAGACATAATTTCTCTGAGCTGAACAGATTATTGATGTTATATAGAGTTTTAGGAATGTGTAGATGTCAGGAACTGGTGGATTTTCAGGCACCTGTATTAGACCAAATTGGTCGGTTGGATTTTCAGTGAATCATATTATAAATATTTAAATACTTGAATGGAGAAATTTTTGATTGGTTGGCACATAAAAGTCTTTTTCTACTGGAGTGTTTTCATTCCTGACTGGATGACTTACATGTGAGCAACTGTCAATGATTCATCAAGTTGTAAGAAAACATTCATTAAGGTGAGTTGTTCTTGTTGATTAAATGAAAGAGTTTAAAAGATATTTCGGGGCTACTTGTTACCAGGGCTATAGGAAAAATGAGTCCTTTCTAGGAGTGTGAAGATGGGATTTATTCTCATCTGCCTAGTACTTTTCTTTACTTGCTTAGCATCAGCTTATCTTTAGCGCTCAGCTTACTTGTTACTTCCTCAGGGATAGTTTTTGTGACATACTGATCACTAAACATCACCACTTAATCCTACACTTCCTGTTCCTGACACTCATCAAAATGTTAACTACTACTTCTCTTCCTATCTTGCCTGCTAGACTGTATCTCCTTAATGAGAGGAGTTATATCTTTCTTGCTTACCAATATATATTTCCTTCTTTGTTGTTCAGTTGCTAAGTTGTCTGACTCTTTGTGATCCCATGGACTGCAGCACACCAGACTCCTTTGTCCTCTTCTGTCTCCTAGACTTTGCTCAAATTCATGTCTATTGAGTCAGTGATGCCATCCAATCAACTCATTCTCCATCACCCCCTTCTCCTGCCCTCAATCTTCCCCAGCATCAGGGTCTTTTTCAATAAGTTGGCTTTTTGCATCAGGTGGTCAAAGTATTAGAGCTTTAGCTTCAGCATCAGTCCTCCCAGTGAATATTCAGGACTGGTTTACTTTAGGATTGACTGGTTTGAGCTCCTTGCAGTCCAAGGGACTCTCAAGAGTCTTCTCCAGCACCACAGTTCTAAAGCATCAATTCTAAGGCACTCAACCTTCTTTACAGTCCAGCTCTCATATCCATACATGATTACTGGAGAAACCATAACTTTAACTATACGAACCTTTGCCAAAATGACATCTCTGCTTTTTAATATGCTGTCTAAGTTTGTCATAGCTTTCCTTCCAAGAAGTAAATGTCTTAATTTCATGGCCGCTGTCTCTGTCCACAGTGATTCTGGAGCCCACAAAAAGAAAATCTGTCACTGCTTCCAACTTTTCCCTTTCTATTTGCCGTGAAGTGATGGGACTGGATGTCATGATCTTAGTTTTTTGAATGATGAGTTTTAAGCCAGTTTTTTCACTCTCCCCCCCTCCTTTCACTTTCATCAAGAAGCTCTTTAGTTCCTCTGCACTTTCTGCCGTTAGGGTGGTGTGTGTGTGAGTGTGTGTATGAGTGTGAGTGTGAGTGAATCTCTCAGTCATGTCCGCCTTTTTGCAACCACATAGACGGTAGCCATGCAGGCCCATCTGTCCATGGAATTCTCTAGGCAAGAAGACTGGAGTGGGTAGCCATTCCCTTCTCCAGACGAACTTTCCAACCCAAGAATTGAACCCTGGTCTCGTGCATTGCCAGCAGATTCTCTACTCTCTGAGCCCCTGGAGAACTCAGTAGGGTGGTATCATTTGCATATCTGAGGTTAGGAATATTTCTCCCAGCAATCTTAATCCCAGCTTCTAATTCATCTTGCCAGGCATTTTGCATGATGTACTCTGCATAAAAGTTAGATAAGCAGGGTGACAATATACAGCCTTGTCATACTTCTTTCCCATTTGGAACCAGTCAGTTGTTCCATATTGAGTTCTAACTGTTGCTTCCTGACTGATACACAGGTTTCTTAGGAGACAGGTAAGGTGGTCTGGTATTCCCATCTCTTTAAGAATATTCCACAGTTTGTTGTGATTCACACAGTCACAGGCTTTAGAGTTGTCAATGAAGCAGATGTTTTTCTGGAATTCTCTTGCTTTCTCTATGATCCAATGAATGCTGGTCATCTCTGTTTCCTCTACCTTTCCTAAAACCAGCCTTTATGATAGGAACTTCTTGGTTCATATACTGCTTAAGACTAGCCTGAAGGAAACTGCGAATAACCTTACTAGCATAAAAAATGAGTGCAATTGTGTGGTAGCTCGAATGTTCTTTGGCATTGCTCTTCTTTGGGATTGAATCAAAAACTGACCATTTCCAGTCCCATGGCCACTGCTGAGTTTTCCAAATTTGTTGACATATTGAGTGTAACACTTTAACAACATCATCTTTTAGTATTATAAATATTTCAGCTGGAATTCCATTACCTCGACTAACTTTGTTTGTAGGAATGCTTCTGAACGCCATTTAACTTCACACTCAAGGATATCTCGCTCTAGGTGAGTGACCACATCACTGTGGTTATCCAGGTCTTAAAGAACCATTTTTATAGTTTTCCTCTGATTTATTGCCACCTCTTCTTAATTTCTTCCTACCCATAGGAAATTAAGGTTGGAAAAATTCTATAGTTAGCCTACAATTATGCTTCAGGTCACATAGACTCTAAGAGACAGAACACTTTCAATCTTGCATTTTCTGGCACTAAAACCAATGTTTCTTCCACCATCCTCCAGATACCTCCCACAGACAAAACTAAGAAAATGACAGGAGTCCCTGAAAACTTGTTTAAAAAGTCACCCTCATTTTTCTGCTGAGACTTGGGTAATTTTTCTTAATTCTATAACAAAGCTTCTCTAGAGCAGAAGGAAAGCACCCCTTATAAAACTTTCAGCAGGGAGTAGCCACTATGTCTCTCCAATACACTGGGCCACTAAATTATGATCATATTATAGCAACAATGAGAATGCCAGGGAGTGATGGAATATGAACGAGCTTCTACAAACAAGAAGTATATACTCATGTTCTGTGAAAGAAGTCAGTCAAGCAGAGACTTTTGAAATAACTGGCAGTGTACCAACTCTCAGTGAAAGCTGACTGATGGACTTGTGATATAATTTAGAGAGTAGTGTGCATATATTTTCAACTTTATTATTTTCATTTGTGGTAAGGGAATTTAGATCTGAAAGATGTAATGGCATTGTGTGTTATTTGAACATCTAATAAGCATCTCTATTTACTATGGGTAATATTGATAACGATGTCAAGGCTCTGTGTAGGGTGGGTTTATTTTTATCAAATACATCTTTGTTATCCTTTGTTTAAAGGCAGGGCTCCAATTTATTTTATTTTAAGATAGCTAAATACTTCATTCAGGACTGCTCAAAACTGCCTTATCTGAACATTTCTGGTCTCAGGGTGCAAGCTTCAGTTTCTACACAGTACAGGTTTTGATATGCTAAGGCTCAAGTTGAAGTATATAGACATAAAATTGCAAAACAGCCCAAGGAGCTTCATCAAAAAAAATAAAAAAATAAATAGTCCTTGCTGATTAGAGAACCAAGAATGTAAATTGTGAATAAAAGCAAGTTTTGCTGTGAAGAGAGAAATAGATCTTATTTATTTTTTTTTTCTAATGGAGCTTTTGGAGGGTGACTATGTAAAAACTGCAGAACTATATGATAATGTCTGTTGTCATGTCTATTACATTTCAGTTTCCAGGGCCCCAATTTCATCCAGTGGTAGGTAACTTTATGGAGATAACTTTTGTGTTAAAACAACATAAACATGTTGAAGAGCATGAGGTATGCTATCAATGTCTGGGTAAAGTGTACTTTCACAGGTCTCTGTTGTATCACCTGCGTGGAGCAGTTTGAAAAGCAGTGACGTACAGGTTTGTGTTTTCTCTTCTTCTTTTCCTGTTCTTTGTTTTTCCTTCCATCTTGCGTATGAACTCGAATTTTGTGTGAAAAGAACTATATTTCTAAAGTCTCAAAGAGATTAGGGACCCAAGAAAACATTTCGTTAGACTGGAAATAAGTAGAATTTTTGGCATTAAAGACTGTTAAAATCTATTGGAACACATTTTGAAAATATTTGGTGTTAAACAATAAAATGATACTCTCACAGAAACCGAAAATGAAAAGAAACAGTTTACCAATGGTTGTTAAAATGACAGGTATTGGGATCTGGATGGGGAATACATGTAACTCCATGGCTGATTCATGTCAATGTATGACAAAACCCACTGAAATGTTGTGAAGTAATTAGCCTCCAACTAATAAAGAAAAAAAAAAAAAGACAGGTATTGATAATAGCCAGAAATGTTATGGGCCACAGTGTAAGAAAAACTCCATAAGGATTTTCTGAGATGACAATGGAGAGCTTTGAGTTTCTCTAAATCTGTAGTTGAGAATCAAGTCAGACCAAAAGTTCTTTTTTCTTCAGCTTTATTGATGTATAAGTGATATTTAAAATTGTAAGATATTTAATGTATACATTGCAGTGATTTGATATATGTTTACATTGTGAAGGCATTTTCCCCATCTGCTTAATTTTCAAATCCTGTTACCTCACATATTTACTTATTTATTTATTTTTTGGTGAGAACATTTAACTTCCATTCTCTTAGCAGATTTCTATTATGCCATACAGTCACCATATTTTACATTTGATTCTATGACCTCTCAGGATCCTTATTATGCTCCATCCCTTACCCCTGGCAATCATTTCTGTTTCCGAGTTGGCTTGTTTTTTTCCTTTCTTCGAGAGCAAAGCGTCTTTGTTAAAGTGTTTTCTTAGATAGTATTTCTGGAGGGGTGACGCTTGAAGTGTTACATGTATAGACTGAAGAATATGAAATAGCTCTTTTGTCGACTACTGATGCTACCATTGTGAGTAGTGCTAAGTTAGATACAGACTCTTGGATCTGTGCAAGCAGGAATAATTATGGGTATTTAATTCAGATTTATGGGAATATGGAATTATTAAAAAAAGAACAGCAAGTTCAAACAAGAAAGTATTAAGATATTTTAAAGATGGATGATTTATGCCAAAAGAATAATATTTAAGAAATTATGGTTGCCTCCAAGAAAAGGACATATTTGGGGGATTACAGATAGTTTAGTATGATGATTAACATTTTTGAAAGATTAGTAAAGAATGAGAAGAGTTGAAAAGGTGTAATAGCTATTTATTACTGCATAAGAAATTATCCTAAACTTAGTAGTTTAAAACAACAGATCTTTATTATTTTGTATTAATAGTTTCTGAGGATCAAATATTTGGGAGCAGCTTAGCTGGTGATTCTGGCTCAAGGTCTTTCATCAGATTGCAGTGAAGCTGCATCATTTAAACTTGGACTGTGGTTGGAGGATTCCCTTCCAAGGATACTCACTCACATGGCTATTATCTGGAGTTCTCAGTTCCTTACTGTAGGCTGTATAAAGGTTTTTTTGTTTGTTTGTTTTTTACCATGTGATCATTTTCAAAGAAGTATAAATGAAAGAGAGAAAACCCAAGGTGGAACTCAGAAATCTCAAGCTTTTATACCCTAATCTCTGAAGTGACTTTCCATTACTTCTGCCATATTCACACAAACCAAACCTGCTACTCTTGTGGGAGGAGAGGAAAGGAGGGTGTGAACTGAAGGAATTGGGCATCATTGGAAGTCATTTTGGAGGTTGCTATCACAGAAAGTAACAGGCAATAAAGGGAAAGCCATAACCGACAATTTCAAAGTCAGGTACACATAAACTACTAGTTTGAAAATAAACAGCTTTCACCAAATATACACATTTGCCTTTCCTTTCTCAACCTACCCAAGATATACATTCTAGACTTTCATATCTCAAAGTCACACTTAGAGCAATTTTATAAGAATAGAACAATTTCATAATAAAATTAGTGAAAGAAGAAAATAAACCATTTTTCTTGAATTATGTCTTATTTAGTTGAATTGTGACAAATTGCTTTTATTTCTATAGAAACACGGTGCTTAAATGGATAATCATTTCCTAGTACATGTGAAGATACTGAAGTCTACGTGTGAACTGGTTTCCCCAAGGGGTCACAGCTTATTAACCAGCTGTGTTGAGAATAAATTTCATCCTTAGTCTCCACCCTTTCTCCTTTGCCTCCTCTTGCTGTCTCCTCTGTGGCTAGATATTATAGTACAATTCAACTAAACCCGTACATTTCTCATGGTCTTTAGCTGTGCTTTCCAATATAGTAGCCCCTAGCTTCATGTGATTATTTAAATTTGTGATTAAATTGTAAGTCACTCAGTCGTGTCTGACTCTTTGCAACCCCATGGACCGTAGCCTGCCTCTCTCTGGAAGCAGCTTCCCTGGTGGCTCAAACAAAAAGTCTGCCTGTAATTCGAGACCAGGGTTCGATCTCTGGGTCAGGAAGTTCCCTTGGAGAAGGGAATGGTGACCCACTCCAGTATTCTTGCCTGAAGAATTACATGGACAGAGGAGTCTGGCAAGCTATACAGTCCATGGGGTCACAAAGAGTCGGACACAACTGAGCAACTAACACTTTCACTTTCAAAATTAAAACATATACTATTAAAAACTCAATCCCTTAGTTGTACCAGGTCCATTTCAAATGCTCATTAGCCATGTAAAACTAAAAGTAAGTATATCATTAGCCACATAGAAAATTTTCATCACCATCAAACATTTTATTGAAAAACACTGATCTGTGGTATATCTCTGATTGCCTTTTGTTTCCCCTGTGAGGTGTGAATATAGGCTAGATATTGTGATTCACCCAAATCCAAACATTATTTTTCCATAATATCTAAATATCTGTGTTATAGGTTGGTCTGTGGCTTTTAACAGATAATTAATTTTGAAAGGCCACAATGAAAATTTTAATTGGTTGTTCCACATCCTTTACAACGATCCCTACAATATTTAATTAAATATCTATCAGAGAACAATTAATTAATTAGGCCACAGATGTAGGGAAACACCTCATCAGTCACAGAACTCTGTTTTTTTTCCATATTCCCTTTTTTTAGGTGAAAAACCTAATCACTAAGAGAAATCATATACTACCTTTTCTTCAGTCTAGACTCTTAAATCTGTTAACTAAGGTTTTATAAAGGCCACTTATTTGGTTTCCCTGCTTTTATACCATCTCACTACCAATCACCCACACCATCATCAGAGTCTTCTTGCTAAATGTTGATTTAATTCAGTTCTCCCCTTTTTAAAGACATTTTTAATCCTTGACAAACCCCAGCTCCTTAATGTGTTTCATTAAGGCCTATATAATCTGTGATCAACCCACCTCCCTGTATATTTCTCCTGATATATCTTCAGACCTATCCTTAATTTTTCTCCATTTTCTAAACTCATAAAGTCCTTTATTTCTTTTAAGGTTTTGCATATGTTATTTTTACTTCCTTTCTCTTCTTGAAACACCTGTTTATTCTTTAAGGCTCACCTTAAATATCACCCCTTATAGGTTTTATTGGTCAAAGTTAATAAGCTGTCCTTTGCGTTCTGACAGCTCCAAGGCATATACTAAGAGATCATTATAGTACTTTCTAACTTGCACCAAGATGTCTATATCCTCTGCCAGTCTATATGCTTTTAAATGACCACAGTTGTGTCTCAATGATTTTAGATAGCATTCATGACAGATCTAGCTGTCAAACATAGTTTGAGAGTGAATAAATGGATGAATAGATGATTGAATGTTTTGAGTGAATGAAGGAATGAATGAATGGATACATGAATGTTGACAAAAAAAGCAATGCAAGATAAATTATCTAGGGTTTTTCATAGCTCTTTCTGGGTCCAGCAGTGAACATCAATTGAATTTTTCTGCCCACATTTTTTTGTGAATAGCATCTGTTTCAAACTTCATGGTGATAGCCATGAACTCTTGAAAGCAATATTCTAAAAACATGATTGAACCTCATTGGTCCAGCCAAGTAAAATAAGTGGACATCTGGTTTATGTTAGCTGAATTAGCTCTTCCAAATAAACTTGGATCTGAAATTCAGAGATCTCATCCTCAGTTGTTTAAAAACAATAACAAAGAAAGAAGATAGATACATTATCAAATGAAGCTAGAATTGCAATCAAAATAATCCCAGATAATATGGCATCCATTAAAGAGATGAAGCACTAACATAAAAATTTCTTCTGATACTTTAATTAGAAGATCCTCAAGAGCAGCCTATAAGACATCTCCTCTCTATTGTTTTACATCAATATTCTCAAATTCAATCTCCTAACTTGCATTTTCTTCTTTTAAAGTGACATTCTTTCTTTCTAATTATTTTCATACATTATCTCTGTCCAATCCTTCATCTCTTGATATCTTTCTTATGCCCAGTCTTATCTGTAAGTGGTCTGTAACTCTAGTCAAGAAACTTATCTGCTCAATCTTGTATCAGTGCAACAATTTGTGCTCTTTATTTATATCCTTGCAGGTATCTGGCAAACTATTACATTAATCACCCAAAAGTGATGAATTATTATAATTGCATGTATTTAGCAGAAATCATATACTGCCTGATTGAACATGGTTTTCAAATAGTTTCTTTCAACCCTACTAATATATTGGTTATTATTTAGTTTTTAACATATATTTCTGTACTTTCTGTGCCTGTGTGTGAGCTCATCTTGGCCTGTCAGCTCTCCCAAAATATCAGTATATTTCACTTGATTTAATGAGCATTTATTGAGGGATTATTATTTATCAGTCCTTATATTAGTTATCTTTTATCAACTGGTCAAAATTTAGAAAGAGAGCTGTATATAAAAATAGGCAATTGTAGTAAAGTCTAATACTGAGGTGTGCATTATAGGCAAATCAATCAGCATGAATAGAAACATCAATCTGGTGATATGAGTAATGGGAACTACAATTATTTTCTGTAACTTGTGAATTTGTGGCAATATGGATAATAGTAGAAGACACTGGATAGGTAGGCAAGTGTACAGTTTATGAAGGTCTTGGTCTTTACCCTATAAGTAATGAGTATTCCTTAAAAAGTTGTCACTAGTACTATTAGCTACATGTTTTGTCCCCTTTGACCCCTGCCAAAATTCCTATGTTTAATCCTAACATTCAACACGTTGTTATTTGGATGGATTGTCTTTGGAGGTGATTAAGTCATGCAGGTGGAGATCTCATGAAAGGGATTAGTGCCCTAGTAAAAGAGACACCAGAGAGATTCCTCTTCTCTTCCACCATGTGAGAACATAACAAAAAGACATTCATCTATGAACCAGAAAGGACACTGAATCAGGCAGTGTCTTGATCTTGGACTTCCTAGCTTCAAGAACTATGAAAAATAAATTCTTGTTGTTTATAAACCACCAATCTATATTATTTTTTAGGAGCTTGTATGGACTAAGACAAACAGAAATAATATATATTATCAGATATGTATTTATTGACATTTTTGCTTATTTTTGTTTAAAAAACTGCAGCAATCTGATACTTATCAAGACAAATATTCTGCAATCCCACTCTTCACTATAATCACTGATTAATAGTTTAGTATCAGTATTCAACATTTCCCTATATACTTAATATATAATAAACATATTAAATCTTGATGCACATACATTTCTGCAATTTCCTTTTGTCATTTAACACATTATAGAGTATTAAGAATGTCAGTACAGTACAATACAATATTAAGAATATTTTCTGCCTTCTTTTGTAATAGCTACAGAGTATGTATTTCATTGTATGCTACATACTTTATTTAACCATGTCTCTTTTAGTAAATATTTAAATTATTTCTATTCATTTATTCATATTTTATTTACACATACAATTCCCTTTACATTTCTGGTCTGTTTGCACTTTTCTCCTCTGGGATAATGTCTGGAAATTCAGGGCAAAGTCAGGGCTAGCACACTGAATGATTTCAGAAGAAACATTCTCATGATTTGTGGGAAGGATGACCCTGAAATTGGGTAGAGCATAGTTTCCAGCTTCCCAATCCACACTTTGAATGCTATTTTACAGTGCCCTTTGCTATGCACCAGATATTCTAAGAATTTCACATGTAAAAACTCATTTATTTATAACAACAACTCCATGTAGTAGGTATTTTATCCCCATTTTACATATGAGAAAATGGATGCTTACAGAAGTTCAGTGATTTATCCATGTCCTTATAATCCGTCAGTGAATGACAAGTGAGCTTGTATAGATAAATACAGTGGAATGTCAGTTTTGGATAATCATTGATTACAAAACGGCCTTCAAAATCCAGGGTTAGAGCACTTCTCTAAAGGCAAAGGAATCAACACTGAGTCCACAAAAATTACTGTTAAGAAAGACAAAGAAGCTGATGAAATTCCCTTCTGCAATTCCCCTGAATTCACTGTATCAGAGAAGTGGAACGGAATTCTCTGGCCAACACTGGAAGCTGTAAATCTGGGGCTTGTGTCGTGGCATTAAATTATAGTGTCAGAAATAAGAATCTAAAGCCCGTCAGTGGTATAAATAACTGAAAAGAGATTACAGTCTAAAACGGGCTGCATACATATTTAAAAAGTGCTGTGTATACCGCTTGGGAAAATATATGATGCTAAATCTAATAGCCCCATCTTGCTTCCCAGCTCTTGAGCAGTAATTTAAAACCTCAGCATTTTGAAGGAGGAAGAAAAGGACTGAGTATCATGAACACATCTAAGTTGAAAAGCACTAATGATTGCCACAGTATAAATGAAGGACTATATCTCAGATCCATGTGATTCTTTATTTTGTAATAAATGCTATTTGTTAAGTTAATGTTAAGTTAAATAAGATAATCCTGCAGTGGTCAGATTTTAAAAATAATCTTTTGTATTGCATGTGTTTCTACCCTCATCTTACCTTGTCTGGGGGATGTAAGAGGGGAATGGATGAGACACTTAAACTTTGTTTCAGGCTCAACGGGACAATATAAAAGCATATCTGCATACACTTCTAAAAACATTTTACAATATACTATAGCAGGTTAATTTACTGGTGAAATATTTGCCCCTAATAACACCATATTTTATTATGGAGGAAAAAAATACAAGTTTTAATTAGTTGCTTTTGGCATAAAAATGATTAGCATGTACTTTTCATATTAAAAAAGTCAGAATCATGAAGTATTAATTTCATCTTGCTTATTGGAGTCATTAAACTTTTCTGAAAGCATATTTTTTAGAGAAATTGAGAGAAACCTGACCAGTAAAGAGGATTCATTTTAAAGGTTCTTTATTTCTCATGTGAACTGTGCCACTTTTATGAGCAGTTGAATTGTAGATACTCTTAGTTGATAAGTTACAAACTTCTAAATGTCACCTTTAAACATCCAAAAATTATTAAGTTATTTTTATCATGAATAGCTTTGTTGCTGAGTACTCTGGGGAAAATTATGTTAGATGGGAGAGCTCTGAATCTTCCTAAAACTTCACTCCTCTTGTATCTTCCCCTTGTTAAGAATTGACAATAGTTCCCTTGTGTCCATCAAACTATGTTCAGGATGCTCACTGCATCATTGGAGACTCTCAGACATAAGCCCCATCAAGAGGCTAGAAGAGTGACTTCCCTGGTGGTTCAGTGGTTACGACTCTGCACTTCCAATGCAGGGGATGCAGTTCTATCCCTGGTTGGGGAACTAAGATCTCACATGTGGCACAGTCAAAAGATTAAAAAAAAAATTGGCTAGAAGGAACTGAATGTGGGCAAATACTGGATTGTAGCAAGCAGAGGGAAGCGGATACTTTATGTCAGTCCTGCCAGAGGCTAGATACATGTGTAGAACTCTATTCACTTGAAGTGCGGTATAAATGGCTAAGAAGGGCTACATATTATGAACTACAATCTTAGTACTGGTCTTTTCCCCCACCATATCATGTTTGCCTTCTCTGCTGCCAGTTCTGATTATATTATTTGTTGTCAGTTCTAGAAATTGACCCCTGTTGAATCAGAATTCTGAAAAGAAAAATATGTCACACTCAACAAATTAATTGCAATGGTTTAAAGATGGAGGCTTTTCCCAGGTGGCTCAGTGGTAAAGAATCCGCATGCCAATGCAGGAGATGCAAGAGACCTGGGTTCGATCCCTGGGTGGGGAAGATCCCCCAGAGGAGGATATGGCAACCCACTCCAGTATATCATTGCCTGGAGAATCCCATGAACAGAAGAGCCTGGTGGGCTACATTCCGTGAGGTCAGAAAGAGTCAGACATGACTGAGCATGCACACACACACAAAGATGGAATTGTTTATAAAGATACAGAGAGAGATAAGATCAACAAGGGCTGGTTAAGCATTCAAGAACTAGCTACATTAAGGTGCATAGTCACCCAACTGGATGACCAAAAGGACAGCAGGAAGGGAACAGTTTCTCCAGTAAGATGGCAGCTATGGCCATTGGCGTGAAGCATTTGCTAGGAACTGTGGTCACAGAGAGGAACACAGCCGCTGACTGTTTGAAGTCCCTTCTCTCACATGGTCAAGCAGGGTACCTGCACCCCTATGCTCATTGCAGCTTGATTTATTAATACAATAGCCAAGACATGGAATAAACTTACATGGTCATTGATAGATGACAGATAAAAGAATATGAAAGGAAATGTTTTATATCTAGCATATGTATTACTAAGCCTTTAAAAAGAAAATTGTGTCATTTATAAAAATGTACATGGACTTCCAGGACATTATTCTAAGTGAAATAACTCAGAGAAAGATAAAAACTGCATGATCTCACTTACATCCGGAATCTAAAAAAAAAAAAAGAAAAAAAAAAAAACACTCATGGAAAGAGATATGAGATCGGTGTTTGTTAGAGATGGGGAGGGAGGTGGAATAATCGGGTAAAATAGTCATAAAAAACACAAACTTGCAGTTAAAAGTTAAGTCACTTCTAGGGATGTAATGAACATGGTAACTAAAGTTGACAATGTATTGTGTATTTGAAAGCTGCTAAGAGAGTGGATGAGCTTCCCTGGTGATTCAGATGGTAAAGTGTCTTCCTGCAATGCAAGAGACCCGGGTTCCATCCCTGGGTTGGGAAGATCTCCTGGAGAAGGGAATGGCAACCCGCTCCAGTATTCTTGCCTGGAGAAACCCATGGACGGAGAAGCCTGGTAGGCTACAGTCCATGGGGTTGCAAAGAGTCGGACACGACTGAGCGACTTCACTCACTCGTTAAGAGGGTGGATGGGCTTCCCAGGTGGAGCTAATGGTAAAGGACTTGGCTGCCAATGCAGGAAATGCAGTTTAGATCCCTGGGTCAGGAAGATCCCCTGCAGGAGGGCAGGAAACCCACTCCAGTATTCTTTCCTAGAGAATCCCATGGACAGAGGAGCTTGGCGGGCTACAGTCTGTACAGCTGCAAAGAGTTGGACACAACTGAAGGGCCTTATTAGCATACATGATGTGTGCAAGAGAGTACATCTTAAACTTTCTCATCACAGGAAAAAGTAGTTTATAACTATATGAGCTGATGGACGTTAACTAAACTTATTTTGGTAATCATTTTGCAATGTATACATAAATCATTAGATTGTACACCTTAGACTTACACAGTGTTATATATCAATTACATCTTAATAAAATTGAGGAAAAATGAATCAAGAAAAATGCCATCTGGACCAGCAAAAAGCCCTGTGTTACCACAATGGGAATTAGGGTCCTGTCGGCTCCGCTATCATTGTAAGGTGATCAGTTAGTCATACTATTACTGGAATTTCCATTGTAAAACTAGATATAGTCTGTGCTCTACATATAGGGAAGCAAGAGAAGAGATTGTGTATGGGAATGGGGGGGGCTTGGGGACAATAAACCAGCTGTGGTCTCTGCTTTTTAAACTGGCTGCAGGAATTAGACTGATAATCATAGAAACTTACTCTACTTATTTTTCTCTATTCCTCTTATATTTTGCTAGATCATAGCCTATAGAGGTTTTTAACCTGATGGGATAACCTTCATTGCTCATAGCTTAAAGTCCTCAGGGATGTTCTCTTTATTAGATTGCAGTTATTGATGTACCATTATTTTTGGTCAGGAAGTAGTGATGTGTACCAATGAGCCTATGGATTCCAGGTATAAATTTTGTTCCTCCATTGAAGGACAATCATCAACTTTCCCTTGGACAATAGGATTCATTCTCCCGTAGGCGCTAAGACCTGTAAAGTCACCAAGTCAAACATTTTAAGAAATGGAAGCAAAACATCCTTAAGTAGAAAATACTGTTAAATGCATTGTTGAAAGGCCTCTTGGTGTCAATGGTTTGGGGTAACATCCCAATGCTGCCCCTATATGGGTGGCATTGGTAAGTTGCAATGCAACTCTGAACCTCAGGTTTTCCATCTGTAAACCCAATTACTGTATAATTTATATTTATATTTATAAATATAATTTATAATTGTATATAATTTATAATTATATAAATATAATTATACTGTATAATTGTATAACCCTAATCTCTGATTCTTTCATTATATGATTATAATACTAATTCATTTTAATCAAAGGCATCTAAACTTATCAGCTCTTTCAACAAAGAAGGTAAGGAAAGATAAAACAATAAAAAATAATATTGCTATCAGCTACTACTCATAGAGAACTTATTTTGTGCACTGCACCATGCCAAATCATTCTCTGAATCTTCAAAAAAACAAAACAAAACCTTGAATAACTAAAAACTATTTTTATCATATTTCACTTGGGTTAACCAGCCTAAAGTACTAAATTAATAATTTAAAATTTAGAAAATGAAATCTAGTAATCAACCACAAACTGTTTTAGAGCTAAAATTAATTACCTTTTGTAGGCTATAAGGTAAGAAAGAGTTAGTGACTCAGCAGTCTTTGTGCTCATTAAGATATCTGAAATGTTATTGCCAATAGTAAACTATTCAACCACGCTTAGCCATGTGAGCAATGCACCTGGATCTTTCTTCTTTTTTGACTGATCCAGTATCATCTTTTTTAGATAACTTATTGTAGTTCAGTCCCTAAGTTGTGTCCAACTGTTTGTGACCCCATGAACTGCAGCATGCCAAGCTTCCCTGCCCTCACTATCTCCTGGAATTTGCTTAAACTCGTGTCCATTGAGTCAGTCAGTGATGCCATCCAATCATTTCATCCTCTGTTGCCCATTTTTCTCTTGCCTTCAGTCTTTCCCAACATCAGGGTCTTTTCCAATCAGCTGGTTTTTCATATCAGGTAGCCAAAGTAAAGCTTCAGCTTCAGCATTCAATATTCATTCCTTCCAATGAATATTCAGGGTTGATTTCCTTTAGGTTTGAATGGTTTGTTCTCCTTGTCCAAGGGACTCTCAAGCAAATGATTGTTAATCAAAATTTCAGAAATGCAGACCTAGTTGAAATAAAAAGGTGTTTATTTGGAGTTTATTCAGACAACAGCCCAGGAGATACTGATTTTAAGACCACTTGAAGTGTGTTACACCTGAGTGCAAAATGGAGGAGACTCATAAAGGCAAACAATGTAAGATTTCAGTAGTTACATGGATTGTCTGTCAAGAATTATTATAGGTGATTGCAAAAAGTCAGGGTGTTTGTTAAGTGAGGAATTGTTGGGATTTGAAATGGCTGCATAGTTACATGGGGAAATCTTGAGACCATTATTGCATTTGGCAAGTGTTATTTTGAAAGCAGCTGATGGTGTCCTTGGGTCTGGGAAAGAAAAAAAAGGTTCAAATTATCAGTAGTACAGAGACGTCTGGGACCAGACCTTCAGTCCAGTTCAGTCACTCAGTTCTGTCCAACTCTTTGCAACCCCATGGGCTACAGCACACCAGGCTTCCCTGTCCATCACCAGACCTTCAATGGCTGCCTAATTACAATTTTGTATGCATGGATTGTGATTACTCCATTATAATTTCAGTGAGTCATCATAATGTATGCTAGGGAATTTTCCTGTAGTGTTGCTCATGTCACATGTAATTGTTGTTGTTTAGTCACTAAGTCATGTCCAACTTTTGCAACCCCATGGACTGCAGCATACCAGGCTTCTCTGTCCTTCACTATCACCCAGGGTTTGCTCAGATTCATGTCGATTGAGTCAGTGATAATACCTAACTATCTCATCCTCTTTGCCATCCTCTTCACCTTCTACCTTCAGTCTTTCTAAGAATCAGGGTCTTTTCCAATGCATCAGGTGGCCAAAGTATTGGAACTTCAGCTTCAGCGTCAGTTCTTCCAACAAATATTCAGGGTTGATTTCCTTTAGAATTGACTGATTTGATCTCCTTGCTGTCCAGGGGACTCTAAAGAATCTGCTCTAGCACCACAACCAAAAACATCCATTCTTCAGCACTCAGCCTTCTTTATGGTCCAACTCTCACATCTGTACATGACTACTGGAAAAACCATAGGCTTGACTATATGGACCCTTGTCAGCAAAGTGATGTCTCTGCTTTTCAATACACTGTCTGGATTTATCATAGCTTTCCTTCCAAGAAGCATCTTAATTTCATGGCTGCAGTCACTGTCTGCAGTGATTTTGGAGCCCAAGAAAAGAAAATCTGTCACTGCTTCCACTTTTTCTCCTTCTATTTGCCATGAAGCAATGGGATCAGATGCCTTGATCTTAGTTTTTTGAACGTTGAGTTTTAAGCCAACTTTTTCACTCTCCTCTTTTACCCTCATCCAGAGGCTCTTTATTTCTTCTACACTTCCTGTCATGAGAGTGGTATCTTCTGTATATGTGAGGTTGTTAATAGTTCTCCCAGCAATCTTAATTCCAGCTTGTGATCCATCCAGCTCAGCATTTTGCATAATGTACTCTGTATATAAGTTAAATAAGCAGGGTGACAATATATAGCCTCATTGTTCTCCTTTCCCATTTGAACCAGTCAGTTTTCCATGTAAGGTTCTAACTGTTGCTTCTTGAGCCACATACAGGTTTCTCAGGAGACAAGTAAGGTGGTCTGGTATTCCTATCTCTTTAAGAATTTTCCACAGTTTGTTGTGATCCACATAGTCAAAGGCTTTAGCATAGTCAATGAAGCAGAAGTAGATATTTTTCTGTAATTCCCTTTCTTTCTCTATGATCCAATTTGATCTCTGGTTCCTCTGCCTTTTCTAAACCCAGCTTACACATCTGGAAGTTCTCAGTTCACATACTGCTGAAGCTTAGCTTGAAGGATTTTGAGCATAACCTTGATAGCAGGAGAACTGAGTACAATTGTATGGTACTTTGAACATTCTTTGGCACTGCCCTTCTCTGCAGTTGAAATGATACTGATCTTTTCCAGTCCTTCGGCCATTGCTGTGTTTTCCAAATTTACTGACATATTGAATGCAGCATTTTAACAGCATTATCTTTTACAATTTTAGATAGCTCATTTGGAATTCCATCATCTCCACTAGCTTCGTTTGTAGTAATGCTTCCTAAGACCCTCTTGACTTCACACTCCAGGATGTTTGGCTCTAGGTGAGTGACCTAGAGCCACTCATGGTTATCCCAGTCATTAAGACCTTTTTTGCATAGTTCTTCTGTGTAGTCTTGTCACCTCTTCTTAATCTCTTCTGCTTCTCTTAGGTCCTTACTGTTTCTGTCATTTATTGTGTCCATCTTTGCCACATGACATATGACATTTGTCCATGAAATTTTCCGTTCACATTTCCAATGTTTTAGAATAGGTCTCAGGTCTTTCCCATTTTATTTTTTTTCCTCTACTTCTTTGCATTGTTCATATCACATCCAGAGTTATATAGAATAGTGATCACCAGCTCCATTTTATATGCGAACAAATGAGACTTGTAGAAGATTAAAAACATGCAGCAGTGCCTACATCTGTAAGTAAAGGATTCAGAGTTGTCCCTGAAGTCTAATTTAACCTGGAAGCCTATATTAGTCAGCACTGAACTTTTCTCCATCCTCATACAGTGTCTACCATTGAGCTATCACTGGAAGGAAAGAAAGCTCTCCCTTTGTAAATTGAGGGTTTTCCTGTAAGCAGGATTGATAAATGACATAAATCTGAAAGAGTAGCAGTCCAGACTAGAGGTTGCACAGTCTTTATATTGTTGGCATTTGCTCACAGAAACACTCTCATACTTTTGAAATAAATATGGCTTTTTTTTTTTTCATTTGGATTCCATTTACAAATCTTGTAAGTTTTGGCATAATAGATTAGTTGTTGTGTGCAAGGTCCAAAGCCATAGACTTGGCCATTCACTGATTATGGTAACTTAGTCAAGGTAGTCAAACTCTCTGTGCCTCATTTTCTCTTCTCCATATGTAAGATGTGGGCAATAACTGTAACTACCTGACAAATGTTTTAATATCAAATGCATCCATTTATGTGAATTGCTTATCACAGTGCCTAGCATGTAATATATGTGATATAAATGATGATTCTTACTAAGGGTAAGCGCTTTGTCTTGCCTTTGGAGAGTGATCTGTCCTTTCCATGGCAAGGTTAACAGGTATGACTTCATTTAATCCTAACAGCCCTATAAGATATGTCATTTTTCATATGTAGAAACTGAGGCACAACGAAGAGACTCAACAACTTCTACAAGGTGACAACCCTTAACTACCAGATCTTGTGACTATTAGCAGAGTGTTACTTCATCCCTCCTAATTTCTAAACTTTCAGGAATTTCATGCAGACATGGCTTCAAAGTGCAACAGAGTGCTTCTTTCAGAAAAGCATCTTGTAGATTCACTCAGAGGGCTCACAGATCACATAAGTCCTTCAGCATGGATAGGGAACTTCCAATAATTAGGAGGCTGCATCTTTGTTTTCTAGTTAAGATATCTAAGCAATTTCTTCTCTCCACATCTTTTGATATGGTAATACATCAGGGTCACTTCCAGCTGAATTTTTATGGATATAATTACCTGCAAACACAGGTGACATACTTTCTGCTTTCCTGCCTGATTTACAAATCAAAGCTTCGGCTCATCTTGGACATCAAAGATGTAATTTAACCTTTCAAATATTACCTTTTATTCTTAAAGAAAAGAGAAAAGCTCAAAAAAATCAGTTTTAAAATTACCTAATTATTCAATTTCATTAAGCTTTGGTAACAGAATTTTTTTTTTTTTTTTTTTTTAATGCAGTCACTCAGCTGAACAGTTTAATGAGCAAGCCTTGCCAGCAGATGTTTGGGAAATTAGTGAAAACACAGTTATATGTGAATCTGTCTAAAAATTTATCCAGATTATTTGAGTGTGATGACATATAGATCCTGTCTTCCAACTGACATATCTCCTCCCTGATTCCCATGTAAACATTCAAAGAATTCTAAGTACCATAAAACAGCTGAATTCACTTGAAAAATGTGGTTTATTTACTAAATGATGCTATGACAGTCAGTTAATCATTATTCAATAAAAATGCTTGAGTCCTACCTCATTCTACAAAACCATAATTCCAAGTGAACATAAGAATTAAATCATTTAATAAAACAATAAAGAAGATGATAAAAGTAAATGTGTGCTGGTATGCTGTTGAGAGAAGCATTTGCTAGCTTTAAAGCAAAAGAATGTAAATCATGAAGAAAAATTGGAAAAAAATGTAAAGCTTCTGAGCCAAAAACATACTGTAAATAAAATTTAAAGATAAAGAACAATATAAACAGATGCTCACAATTCTAAATGTAGAACAAAATTCAGTATCTGTTAAAACAAAATACCCCAATAAAAGCAGCAACAAAAAGTGGACAAAGGAAGAAAAGAAACAGAAATGATCAAAAAGTTATGAAAAAGTTCAGTTTCACTAGTACCAAATAAATGCCATTTTATTTTTATCTATCATGAAAGTAAGTGGAATACAGGCAGCATAAAAATGACACAAAAACAAAAATGGAACTGCTCTGTTATTATATTTGTAAAATAATGAGTGTGATCTCAGATTAGTGATATTATTGATTTTAATTTTTCATTGTTTCTGTTTTAAAATAACTGAAAAATATTTTAATAATCAGGAGAACACATATGTTATGACAAATTTTCATACAGATAACACTCTGAGTATTTCCACTAAGGCCAAATGCATATTTTCATGATGATCTCAGTGATCACCAAGATTCAGATCTTTCTCAAACTAATAATTTCATGAGATACCGATAGGCAACCTGCAACAGCTCTACCATCAAATTTTTATCAACAGCATTATATAGAAGAGAACAAGCAATGGAACATGAGAAAAAGGGTGGAGTTGGCTTCAGGGTTATCTCAAGCTACCCTCAGAGGACATAGTTTAATATGACTTTGAAAAGCTTCCATCTGGTTGAATGTAGCTCTGGAACTCACATTTGGTCAGTGTTCTATAAGACCTACTAGTATAGGCTATGTGAGCTCAGAACTAGCTTAAGCCATACCTTTCCTTTAACTCTTCTGGCTAACCTACCTCTCTGTTGATTAAGGTGATCTTCTGGGCTCACAGGTCACACTGTGTCTCCCTTTACCCCAGAACATACAGCATCATCTTGTTCATCATTTACTATTTTTTCATATAAGATGGTTATGACTTTGAGCATAAAGTTATGATGTATTGTTTTATTTATCTTTATATACTTAATTTATATAAGAGTATGAGATCTGCAGTAGTTGAACTGTTATTTGTTCTCCCAAGAATCAGTCTTATCATTAAAGAAAGATGCTGTCTAGAAACCAGAACTGCCTTGAAAGGGCATAATATATATTTGGGTAAATATTTAGCCAGACCCTTTTCTTAGTGCTCTCAACTTTTTAAAAACTTGTTTAAACATGTTATTTTTCTTTTTTAATATTTATTTATTTATTTGCCTGTATCAGGTCTCAGTTACAGCACTCATATTTGATCTTCATTGCTGCATGCAGGATCTTTAGTTGCAGTATTTGGGATCTAGTTCTCGGACAAGGGATCCCCCGCATTGGGAGTTTGGAGTCTTAGCCACTAGACCACCAGGAAATTCTCTAAACATAAATTCATTTTTTTAAAAAAATTATTTTGTATTGGGGTATTCAGTTCAGTTCAGTTGCTCAGTCATGTCCGACTCTTTGCGACCCCATGAACCATAGCACACCAGGCCTCCCTGTACATCACCAACTCCTGGAGTCCACCCAAACCCATGTCCATTGAGTCGTTGATGCCATCAAACCTTCTCATCCTCTGTCGTCCCCTTCTCCTCCTGCCCTCAATCTTTCTCAGCATCAGGGTCTTCTCAAATTAGTCAGTTCTTCACATCAGGTGGCCAAAGTATTGGAGTTTCAGCTTTGACATCAGTCCTTCCAGTGAATACCCAGGACTGATCTCCTTTAGCATGGACTGGTTGGATCTCCTTGCAGTCCAAGGGACTCTCAAGAGTCTTCTCCAACACCACAGTTCAAAAGCATAGCTGATTAGCAATGTGATAGTTTCAGGTGAATAGCAAAGGGACTCAGCCATACATATACATGTATACATTCTTCCTTAAACTCCCCTTCCATCCAGGCTGCCACATGACTTTGAGCAGAGTTCCCTGTGCCTAGCCATATATTATTGAATGAAATTTAAAGTCTCAAAGACTTAATATTTATTGATAAGGCTAATATGTTGTCAATTATGGGGTAGTATAATCAAGAACATTGTGTGTATAAGTGGCTGAGAAGACGACATTATAAGAGCAGTAGATGATGGAGACTAGCAAATTAATAAATAAACAAGCAAATATGGGCTATATTAAATGGGCATGTATGTTGGCAGAAAAATAAAGCAGGCAAGAAAATGAGTAGGTTTAAAGGTGGAGGGGGCTGTTTATTTGGATTTTATTAGATTTGTTATGATGAGGTGTATCAGGCAAGGCATACTATACTTCACATTCAGAGGACAGAGGAAGTAAAAAAAAAACAGTCACAAGGACATTATGTAAATGTTCCAGAATGAAGGTCTTTTCGTCTGATACAATTGAATAGTCTTCTTTCTAAGAATAGGGACATTTCAATACTTCAAAAGGCATCTAAGAATGAAAGACTATTTTTGCTCCTTTCATCAAGGCCCAGATTCATCATAGGCCCTGTATGACAAGCCTTGACCGTCAGCACACTGTTAATTGTCTTAGTCACTTATCTTGGCTCTGAGCGACATGTACTGTCTTCCTAGTGCCTGAGCATTAGTTCTTGGAAGCCTCGCAGGACTCGGGCTAGAGTACCTTCCTGTTAAGACCACCTGAGAGCCATTTGCAGAGAATTGTTGCATGCTTGCTCAGTCATGTCTGGCTCTTTGTGACTCCATGGACTGTAGCCCGTCAGGCTCCCCTGTTTATGGGATTTCCCAGGCAAGAATATTGGAAGGAATTGCCATTTCCTTCCCCAGGGGATCTTCCCAACCCAGGGACTGAACCTGCATTTACTTCATTTCAGGCAGATTCAGGCAAATTCTTTACCACTGCAGCCACCTGGGAAACCCCTTGCAGGAAACAGGACATCAAATTCTGTTTTGTACTCCATTCCCGGCCTGAACTGGGCCTGAACCAAGTGGCCTATTTTTGGACTTTGCCTCTGGAGGCAGTTTGTCAGAAAGGAAAAATTGTGAGTTGTGGAATCAGGCAGACATGAGGCTGGAATCCATTTTCATCCTTGGTTGTGTGTGATTAGGCAGTGACTAAGTCTGTCTGCACACTGATTTTCTTCAGCTGATAATAATGATTGTGATTTTTTTTTTACTTTTAGGGACTCAAAATCATCAGGAGGACTGGTAAAAATGCAGATTGCTTGACCAATTTCCCAGAGTTTCCAGTTAAGTAGGTCTGAGGGTGGAGAGAAGATTTCACATTTGTAACAATCTGCTAGATTACGCTACTGCTGCTCAGTGGGCTTCACGTTGAAAATCACTGATATTAAATGATGAATATTGAAGTAGATCATATATTTACTCTGTTTCCACAGACTCTGTACAGGGAAATGCCTCTTGGAGTGGTTTTCCTCCTGTGACCAGTCCAGACCATTATGGACTGGTCCAAATCTTTGACCTCAACTTAGGCCCTGAGTCCAGCTTCCCTGCACCTTTGTTAAAGCTCACAGCTTAAAGCGACCACCAGGCACTAACTTGCTCATGTGAACCTCTCAACTGGCTCGCCCCTAGCATCCTTCTTAATACTCTTATATTCTTTGACCTTCAGTTATCATATTTGTTTTCCTTATAATATAGATGTCTTTATAAATAAACTTGACTCTTAATGAAATTACCTTTTCTAAAGGACAGCAAGCCGCAAAGCTATGCACAGCTTTCAAGCTGTTGGCATCATTTTATATTAAATTGCTAATTGTTATTAATTACCGTGGCATTTCTGGAAAGAACATTAATCTTGGCAGAGTCATTTTGTATTTCGATAGGAGCATCATTTGCCTCCTATCAAAAGGAATTTCTTTCTTGAGGGCTATTCATAAATGTGTCATTTATTGTAAATCACCACTTATGGGAACGAAATATAACATCTGGAGGAACATTGGTAAGGTCAGAGATGTCAGGGCTCATTTCAGCCCCGTTATATTTAGATCATTACTCTGCTCCCTTGCAGCACTATTAGAAGAGGAATACTGTTAGAAGAAGGGAGCTAGGTATTTCAATACTGGAAAACTAAACGGGTGTAAATGCTGTCAATGATAATGTGCATGCTCAGTCATGTCCGACTCTTTGCAACTGTAGCCCTTCAGGCTCCTCTGTCCATGGAGAATTCTCCAGGCAAGAGCACTGGAGTGGGTTGCCATTTCATACTCCAGCGGATCTTCCCAATCCAGGGATCAAACCTGCATCTCCTATGTCAGCAGGTGGATTCTTTACCTCTGCACCACGTGGGAAGTCCATCAACAATAATAATAACTGCTAAAGGCATTGATTCTTATCATATGCCTGACAACATGATTAGTGCTTCACACACATGATCACTTTTAATCTTTACAATACAATGAAGTGGGTATTGCTATTAATCCCATTTTACAGATGAGAAAATTGAATTTTAGAGTAAATAAATTGTTCACCATGGATCGACTGGTAAATGAAAAGGCTGGGACTTGCATTTAGGTGAGATTTGAATTTGTCAATTTTTGTGACAGAACCTGAGTTATTAATTGAAAATATGACATGCTCCTTTGAAAAGTTAAGAGTTACAATAGAGGAGATGATAGACATGCATGGTAAAGTGCAAAGCTGATTTTAACATTGATATACTATTCTCAAAATAACTTAACAGCTGAAACCAGGAGAAATGAATAATTGATTACATGGGAAAAATCTGGAATCTGAGCAGAGACAGTCGAGTGTAAATTTTCTAGCACATGCTTTGTCACAACCTTATTTAGCTCTTACTTGCTAATTGCCTTAAAAGTTTAACTTAACCGTGTCTTACTTTTTCTAAAAACGTGTATTGATGATATATTTCCTATACTGTGTGGTGAGGATTAGACTATGTGTGTATGATCAGACCACTCAAGATGGCCGCTCTCTTGCTCTCTCTACATTGCCTGAAGTTAGCGCCTGCTTCACCTAAACCCGGTTCACATGGCTGACCTTCCTACACACTTGGCCCTGCTTCAGTCCCTGATTGTTCTAACCTATTTAGGTCAGAGCATTTTCACCTGGGGAGTTCATCAAAGGCGCGGTGAGGGGTGTGCCACCTCTGCTGGTGTCCCTGGTAACGAACGAGCCAACCTGGTGTCCATCCCGCCTGTAATTAGTAACCTCCCCGCGATCCTAGGAGCTGAGGTGGCCAGCACGTCCTGTCCGCTGTCTGTCCCACTCGGCGAGACGTCGCTCCGGGACCGTACGTCAGACAGGTAAGCTGCCTCATGCATTAGCCACTGGCGTCTCGGTCGCTGACTCCAGGCTCTTTGGTCTCAGAGCGGGGCCCGCACGGGGTTTACAGGCCTGCGGGGTGCAGCCAGGGAGCTGGGAGACCGCGGAAACTCCCGGGAGCGCCAGGACGTCGGAAACGAGGTCGGGATGGAAAGTTGCGGGTCGTCCACTGACGTGTGGGGCTGACGTAACAGGTGTAGCTGTTGTGTAATGTGGGGCCAGAAAGCTGTGGGGTGATGCTGAAAGTTGCAGAGGAAATCCCGGGGGGCCTAACTACTGGAATGTGGTCTTTGTGGTGGCTTTCCTTGATGAATGGGGGCTGTCCAGTGCGCATGGAGGACTCTCAGACTCGCTAAGGCCGCTGGGGAGATGTGGGCGGCCACACGATGGGGAAAAGTTAGACAAAAAGGCAGTAGCCACCGCGGTGGACTGGCCAGGGCGTTTTGTTCTAAAGGCCGCAGAGGCTAAAAGGCAAGGCAAAGGTTAATTTGAAAGCTGACTCATGTTCCTATGAAATTGAGGCATGTCAATGTGAGTGAATCATATGTATTACTATCATTGTTATTTGCGCAAACTGAATTGGCTATGTATTTAATTATTTTTGGTATATATCTTTCCATCTGTGACTTAACTATTTAGAAACTGGAAAAAAAAATTCCTGAAAATGGCCAACCTGGGAACCTTGATGTTCTAAAATTGTTTTTTGCATTTGCCATTAGAAGTTAGCTTTCTAGAAGGAACTGGTATTTCTCTTCTTGTGCCTTGGAGATGTAAATGATCTACTTGGACTCTCAGGGATTTAATTTCCTCTGAGTTCACTCAAATGAGGTTTTTTAAATCTCTATCAGGAAAACTGAGATCTCTGGTTCTATATAGGATATATGTTCTTGATGTGTACCTTATAAATATGAGGTGTCCAGCTTCAAAATGTCATTGCCAAGATTGGTTGATGGAGGGGATCTGTTTAATTGACTTAAATTAAGCTATGTGATTCTTATAAAAGAAACTGGCTCAAATGATTTTCATGTTTATATAATTTGGGAAATATTCAGTACTGAATAATCTGGTGTTGAAACTATCTTAAGTTTGTTGATTTGATTAATATAGACATGACTTTAGAGAGTCATCAGTGTTAAATATAACACTTCTGTTTCCTAGGTTTAGTGAAGGTCAAATACAACCTTATTATATCTGCTGCAAATTTGTCATCAAGGAAAATAGCTTGATGAAACTTTAAGTAAATATAACTGACAGTTTTAGGTAAACTCTGTAGGAATAAATATTTTAGAAATGTCTATCTAAAAATAGTTTCTCGAGATTTTAGCAACCTGAAACTAACCTAAGTTAAATGAAGGGAATTCATTGATTGAGTCATTTTAAATAGGATTAATGAGGAATATTGGAACATTAATTGCTGGGTAGGTCTGAGTTTACCTACATTTGCCTTCTTCAGAGATGAAGACTAAAACATAAGTTCTCCAATAAGAAAATAAGGTATGACAAACAGTTACATTGTGATCAGGTGTTTAACCATGCCTTTTAAAGTCTTGTCATATATGTAGACAGTTATTGTATGCTAACGCATTTGTGAAAGTGCTTCATCTTCAAGAAGATTCACAGGAAGTTCCTTCTGAAAAGTATAGGTCTCTGATCAGTTTCAGGTCATACTAGATAAGAAATAGAAGAATTCTAATAGAAAACCTAATGGCTTCATAAAATAAGAAGTAGAAAGAATTGGTTATCAAGTGAAATGGTGAATACATTTGTGATTTTTATGTTTTTTGTCTGGAATATTAATGGTTTGATCTGTGTTTTCAAGATATAGGGAAGTCCTTCCCCTGTTAAGTTAGTTATGAGTTACAGCAGTTTGGTAAATTACAACTAAAAGTAAAACATTTTCTTTTCTCTCTGTCTGGTCCCTCAAGGAAATGCTTTTGGCTTCTGAGCAGCCTCATTAGGCTAATGAGAAAGACTGTCTCTTGGCATGTGTGGTAATCTTTATTTTAGGGACCTCTAGAAGAGGTCCACTGAGGTGGAGTCTGATGGCAGGCCTCTGGAATGGCTTTCTTGCTTCGAGAAGCCTTTTGGGAATTCAGTCTGAGATTGAATTCCACCACAACTAGGTTGGAGAAGCCTGTGTGGTCAATTGAACAGACTTATTTTGCATACAAATTAGCCTTGATTTGGTATGTTGGGTGGTGATGAGGATAATTTAGAGAGAAAAATATTATGTTTTGGTGGATAATAACTTCCACACATGTTCATTGAAGTCTATATATGAAATTTATTGTGTTAGCCTCACTTTTGCCCTGATATTCAGAAAGAAAAGATTATCTATTGAAGTTCTCACATTGTATAACTACTTATGATGTATCACTGCTTCCTTTAAGTCTTCCACTAAAAGCACATGTACAATGTTTGTAACAATTTGTAAGTGATAAAATGTATAGCCTATAAAATGTTTCCCCTTAACATACCTCTGAACTTATTCACAACTTCTGATCAGTTTTCCAACATGGATAACTAGGAAAATATGAAGGAACATGACCTGGATCCAGGACAGGCAGCATGCACTCTGTCTTCAAGCTATGTACACTTGGTTTACTGAAAGATTTGTGATGAAAATGGGAAAATAATGGAAAAAAATTTTCATATGTGAAGTTATGAAGTAAGTCTTTTCTGGTCTATAAATGATTTAGCTTAAACTTTACAGAGAACTATTTTGTGGCCTATGGAACACACATTATGTATCTACTTTGTCCGTTGTGGAAAGGAATGCATTTGAAAGTCAAAATGGTGTATCTGGGGTTCAGACATCCAAGGTAAAACTAGGTGGTCATTATAGATGTGATTTTGTACAAATGCCTGTATTATTGAAAACCTGAGTTTTCTGAACTGTATTGCAAACCAGGACAAAAACCATAGGCAGGTGTGGTATCATCTTTGAATGCATTACTGCTTGTATTTTGCTTGTCATGATCTCCCCTGTGTTGTGCCTGATAAATGACTTACATTTTATCCCTAGCTTGAGTGATAGAAATCCATTTGAGGATTGGGTAGCAACAATGGCCTCACAGTGAAATATGTCTCATTGCTGGGGATCTACGGTAAGATGCCATTGTTGTCTTCCTCTGGACTTCCATGAAAAATAGACCTGGCTAATGTGACCATGTGGGGACAATTGATAATGTGGGGATGGGGGAGAGGGGAAGGCCCTTACCTTCTCTCTGTCCAGAATGCCAATATAGCAGAAGGATCCCATAGATAACCATCACTATACAACACATCATACACTTTGCCAGGCTGACTGCCCATAAGCCCCTGGGCTATGCTGTGTGGCCTGGAATAGGCTGGCTTCTGGACACACAAGTCCACCTAGTGGGATTAACTGGTTTTCATTTAGAGAGACCTAATGGGTCCACCCTAGTGGCACTCAGTATAACATGAGGTGGTAGACCTGTGTTGTGACTGCTGGCTCCTGGCTAGGCCATCAGAATGTTTCTTTAGAGCCAGGACCTTCACCTGATTATGGGGGTAGCTCTGGAACTGTGAAAACCAGGGGTGGCCAGACCTTCCTTATAACTGTGCAGGGTGCTGCTGCCGTGGACTCTCTCTCCATTGACAGGTAAGCTCTTGGCTCCAAAATGTGCCCACGTCCTGGCATATGACTGTTGTTAGCATGCTAGGTATCTTATTTGTCATGCTTTTTGGCTGTTGTTATCTATTGTATTTGTGGTGTCTGACTGCAGTGCCTTTCTACACACCTGACCCCAGGGATATCGTGGAACAGGGGCAGGCCAGGATTGTAAAGGGTTGCGCAGGTTATACAGGGATGGGGTGTATCATCAGGCCATCCAAGATGGCTGTTCTCTTGCTCACATATCCCCTGCTCCACCAGGGCCTGCTTCACCTATACTCACCTTACAGAGCTCCCTACACACTTGACTCTGGCTCCAGCTAGTGTTTGCTCTGATCTTTGGATCAGAACATCTTCACCATGAGAGTTTACCAAAGAGGTGGTGAGGACCATATCCCTCTGCTAGTTTTCCCTTGTAACCAGTGAGCCAACCTGATGTCAGTTCCCCATATGACTGATAACTTCCCTCGTCCCCCTGGGGGTGACGGCTGCTTCCATGTCCTGCTCCTGATCCACCATATGTGTTGGGTGATCACTTCAGGACTTTGTTTCAGATGTATAAGCTCTTGCATTAAACCATTGATGTCTTTGTTGCTGACTCTGGGCTCTCTCTCCGGTCCTGAAACTGAATGTGTACAAGCCTTGCAGGCCTGTGGGATGTAGCCCAATGATATCAAATAAAATAACATTTTGAGACTAATGGTTGCTTTGTTATGAGAATTACATAAATAGTAACTTGTTTGAGAAGGCTAACAAGTGATGGGGTACATTTGATAGTAGTAAGAAAATTCCAGAACATTATAGCTTTGATAGAAAGATGGTAGTTGGAAAATCCAGAATATTATATAGCTTGAACAACATAATTAAAGTAAAGGCTAACACACATGTTTGAGAAGGATTGCCCAGAATGAATGGAGCTTAGAGTGCATTGGGGTCTGTGGGAGGAGATATGTGGAAAGAAAGATGGTGAACTTTTTTGAAGGAACCTGTATGCCAAGTAAGAGAACGTACACTTTGCTCTGTATGTATTGAACAATTAAGAAGGTTGTAAAAGTGATATATCATGTTTAGAGCTACTCCTATCAGAATGTGGACTCAAATGATGCATAAATTGGTGCAGAGAAAACTCATGGAGAGAAATTGGTTAGGCTCCTGCTCTAACGACACATGGGAGAGAAGAAATGGTCATCCATGAGTCTGAAATGAAAATGGGTAGTTGGGAATAGAAAGTCTGCATGAGGTGCTGGAACTTGGTGAACAGATTGGAAGTGAAGCACAAGGGATAAGAAAGAGGCAAAGATGATTAAGGTTGGTATCTGAGTACTGAGCTTTGATTAGGAAAAGAACATCTTCCTTTCTAATGAATCTAGGTCCACGTAGCCTCTTTAGTGGAATAATGAAAATGTTCTAGAATAATTTGTATTGGATGCTTACAAAGAACCATTTCATACACATTATCGCATCTTAGCCTTATAAAAACCCAACAAACTTGATATTGCTCTTCTCATTTAAGGTATTAGAAGGGTGAGTGGTGTAATAACTTTCTCAAGAACAGGCAGTAACAAGGTCTGACTGTAGTCTAGAATTACTTGATGTTAGAACTTAATATTCTTTCTAATACTCAATTGTGCATCTCAAAGAATAAAGTGTAGCATTTTGCAGGTAAGTGTTTCCCTGCAGGTCTGAGTGAATATATTGAGGAGATTATCCTAAGGACAAAGGGAGTCATAATTTTCTATGATATGTTAAGTTTAAGTTCCCCCAAAGCACTGACATAATTTTAATAACTCCTATATTGAAATAACATTTTGTAGTTTAAAAGATTGCTGACACTTATAAAATCAATATATTCTAATAATAGTCCTGTTAGATAAGCAAAGCAGGTAGTATTATCAACATTTTGCAGGGGATGACGCTGGGGCTTGTAGAGAGATGACAAATAACATCCAAGTTGGTGCATTCAGAAAATAGTAATGTTGAAACTAGAAGCCAACCTCTAACCACTTCCAATGCTGTTTCCTGTATTTCAAATAGTTGTAAATAAAAGACAGAAACTTACCCTGTCACCAAAAAAAAAAAAAAAAAAAAGCCAATAAAAGAATTAATATCAGAAAGAATTTGTAGTTGTTGTTCAGTCGCTAAATTGTGTCCAGCTCTTTGCGACCCCATGGCCTGTAGCAGGCCAGGCTCCCCTGTCCTCCACTATTTCCCAGGATTTGCTCAAATTCATGTCCATTGAGTCAGTGATGTTATCTAACCATCTCATCCTCTGTTGCCCCCTTCTCCTTTTGCCTTCAATCTTTCTCAGCATCAGGGTTGGAAAGCATAGATATTCTTTATGCATAGTATTTTGACAGTAAGTCGAAGGAGGGGATACGGCATGAGACATTTTTCCTTTCTGTGTTGCAGTAGTCAGACTCCGTACAAAGTGTTCTTGGCATCAGTGGTCACTACCATTATATTAATACTTACCTGGGGGAGATTTCTCCTCCAGTTAAAATAGGGTAACAAAATTAGATTTACCTTTCTTCTCGCAACAATAAACACATTTTCCGAACACTGGAAATAAGACAGAGAAGGAGAGTGATATCTGAGAAACGGAAACAAATGATATGAGTTCAGCTTAAAGTCTTGAGATAATTGTTAAGCTGCTGAGTAGTGAACGGATACTGAGGCATAGCCGAGGAGACTCTGTGAGTTCAGGAGATTGGAATAAGAGTGTAAATTCACAGGATAAAGTATGAAAGAGGAGAAAACTTTAGAGTGAGAAATACAGATTTCTTACAAGGTAACTCACAAGAAATCAATTGAGTACTGATTAGGGCATAAGTTGAGGAAAAAATACACAAAACTGGGAAAAATTATCCAAAATCTCAGTGCCTGGCATTGACAGAGAACCAGGAATAATGCCAGTTCCCATCAGACTCATTTGGTTTGGGGCGGAGTACACAAATGAGACTTGGCTGAGTAGTAGGGAGAAATTAGCTGTAGGATTGGCACTGTTTCAGTCGTACCTAAAGTGCAACAGCAAGATGTGAAAGGATAAAACTACTAACAACCTAATTAGATGTGTTCCAGAACAAAGCTCAGAATATTCATATGACTATATAAATTATCCAGGACCAAAAAGGTAAAATCGCATCCAATTAAAAATTATCAGTTGCACAAAAGAAGCAGAAAAATAGAAGCTTTCATGAATAACTAAGTCAACCATAACTGACATAGCTATTAGAATTAAGGGAGAAGGAAACTCAAAAGAGTTTTATAATTACATTACAAACATAAGTTTGAAAACTTAAGAGACCTAGATAAAAATGACCAAGATTGAATTCTGGTTATGAAAAAAACTGCAATGTCTGAGATGGAAATCTTATGTATAAGATTATTGGCAGGTTAACATTAAAAAAAAGATTAGTGAACTTAGAGACATGAAAATAAACTATCCAAAATAGAGAAAAAGGAATAATGAAGGCAAATAAGCAGACTATCACTTAGCTGTAGGATGATACGAAGTAGCCTAATGCATGTGCAATTAGAATCTCTTATGGGAATGCCAAAAGATACTTGAAAATATAATGGTCAAAAATTATACACCCATGAATGTAAAAAACTCAACCTCAAACACAAGAATATTAGGAAAAAAATTTACCAAAATATATCATAATCAAATTAATCAAAACCAGTGATAAAAAGAAATCTTTAAAAAGAGCTTAAAGAATATATTGAAGTATAGAGGAACCAAAATCAGGATTATAGAGTTACAGCATATTTTCTTATCAGAAATAGTGGAAGTGATAGAGAGGGGAGCAAATCTTTGTAAAGTATTAATATAAAAAGTAACTTCTGAAAGTTCTAGTCATTTAGTAAATATATTTTAAAAGGCATAAAAATTGAAGTAGAATTGAACTCTTTATTCACAGATGACATCAGTGTTTATGTAAGGAATCCAATATAAGCCACAAAAATCTAGTAGACCTAAAAAATCAGTCTAGCAAGGTTGCAGGATATAAGATCAATATTAAAAACTCAGGTGTATTTCTGTATAGTAGCAAAAATAATTAGCTGAATTTTTAAAATACAATTTGCAACAGTATTGAAAATTTGGAACACTTATAGATAAACATGATGAAAGATATGAAAAACCTTTTCAAGAGGAGTCGGGTGGAGAGGGAGGTGGGAGGGGGGATCGGGATGGGGAATACGTGTAACTATATGGCTGATTCATGTCAATGTATGACAAAACCCACTGAAATGTTGTGAAGTGATTGGCCTCCAACTAATAAAATAATATTTAAAAAAAAAAAAAGAAAAGAAAAAAAAAAAAAAACTTTGTTAAGAGAAGCTGAATAAGATACAAGTTGAAGCAGAGCTATATCATTTTCATGGGCTTAAACACTCAGTATTGTTAAGATGTTAGCTTCCCCTAAATTGATCTAAAGATTCTATGCAAGACGAATCAAAACTCTAGTACTTTCTTAGAAATTTGTAAACTAATTTTAAAATTCATATAAAGATGCAGAGGACCTAAATTAGTCAAAACGAGAATCCATCCATAGTCTCACTTAAATGTGTAACATAGTCTCAAGGAAATTTTGGCAGTGGTACTATGCTGATCACATTAGTTATCATGATGGTTTCCTCAATGTCAGATTTATCAAATCAAACAGTTATACACAACCTACTTTTTCAATTATACCTCAACAAGCTGTTAAAAGTGTTTGTCGTTCTGTACATAAAAAAACAACACAAATGGTAATTTCATGTCTGAATCCATTTTTCTGTGTTTCTCCCTCTAGGCCTCCTCCCTCCTTTCTTCTTTTCAATCCTTCATTCTCCACGGAAGCTTCTTTTTCTCCATTCTATAGCTTCTGAAAAAGTTGAGAAGATTTCATTTGACTCCTTCCTATTGCTGCTATAGGTAATTATTCCCAGAGCCCACAAGGCCAAATGCAATAAGCACAGGCTTTGGGATTTGGATGGCAGTGAACTCAAACCCCTGCCTCATCTCTTCCATCTGTGTGATTTGAAGCAAGTCACTTATTCTCAATTAACCTCATCTGCAAAAGAATATTTATAGATATTCTGTGAGGATGATATAAGGTTTACACCTAGATATTATGTCCCTTGAAGATTCTTTATCTCCTTGAGCCTCAGTTTCCTAATCTGGGGGAAAATCAAGGACATAGGGGAAAGTCCAGCTATTCTCTTAAAGACAATATAGGGATTAAATACAGATAATGCATGCTAATGTTTCTGTCTCTTAATTCTAAGTATCATAACTTATCTACTTTTTAAAGAAGAATCTCTCCATTGCATCTCTCCAAGAAGATATGGCACTAGTGTTCTCTTTTGTGCAAAAGTAGAGTTGAGTTGAAAGTTACCTTAAAGATAACTTGGTCTCAAAACTCATATTTCCATGATGGTAAAATGCTACAGTGCACAAACCCCCAAAAAATGAATTGGGTAATTCAAGCCTGCCTGGAAATTTCTGTGGCTCTCAAACCATTATTCTTTGTGCCATGAATTGCATATTGTGTTGGCCAAAAACTTCATTGAGGTTTTTTCCATAAGATGTTACAGAAAAACCCAAAGGAACTTTTTGGCCAACCCAATATAATTAGTAGAAACCTCCTTTGCTCTCCAAGAGTTCAACTGCACTGATTCTTCAGGAAAGCTGTTTACGACTATTCCTAGGCTATTTCATTATTGTTCCTTGCCTTAAGAAGCCAATTCTTCTCCCCTGCTGCTGTTTTCCAGTCTGACTGCTCAGAGTAATGAGGTCCAACTGGAAGCCCCAAGTTTTTCCTGTCATTGTAACTTTTTATTTGAGTCTTTGCCTGAGCTACCTTTTGTCAATAGAAATCAAGTTGAGAGCCATCGTTTCTAAGCAGCCCAGCTAGGCTCTACACTTTTAACGACATCATTTCACCAGGAATTGAACAGATTCCTGATTGGGCTGGATAAATTGTCAAAATAGAGTTGAACTTTTGTCACAAGCTGCTGCAACCTGCTGGGGCACTCATGAGGGGGAAAACAGTGGCTCTGCTTCCTACAGGGATCCAGGGTCAGGGCTGTAGAAGAGCAGGCCTTGATCTCCCTTCTCCTGGAGTTAGGATCTGCATAACCCCCTGGGGCCTCACCACCTGGAATTACATCAGCATCTTCAGCTCTGCACAGCCTAAAGAAAGCATGTATCTTCCCCTTCAAACTTGTTCTCTGACATCTCATTACCACTATCTCAAGTCCTGTTACAGGACGTGAAGAGACACTGAAGTCTGTGTGGGAAAATATAAGGGGAAGAAATCATGGAAGGGAGAAGTGAAAGGGTCTTGTCTGAATTAAGACTGGTCTGGAGACGTAACAATTACGATATCCTTTAATCATCGAACAGTCCTTTGCGATACCATTATTCCTACTCCTCAGATAAGGAAACTGAGTTTTAGAGCAGGAGTCCCCAAACTCGAGGGTTTAATGCCTGATGATTTGAGGTGCAGCTTATGTAATAATAATAGAAATAAAATGCACAGGAGTTGTATGTGCTTAAATCATCTTGAAACCATCCCCAGTCCGTGGAGAAGATGTCTTCCATGAAATCGGTCCCTGATGTCAAAAAGATTGGGGATTGCAGTTTTAGAAAACTTCTGTGACTCAGTGAAAGGCACAGACCACATGAAAGTAGAAACATTTGAGTTTTCATCTCATGAATGACAATGTAAATATATATTCATTGCCAAATACATATTTATTAATATGTACATTAGGAGCATTGTTAAACACAGTGAAGGACAAATGGTAGCATGAAGTTCTTCTACATGTAAATTATCTTTCTAGACATGATCATTATAAGGTCTTTAACACCCTAGCAACTTGACTTTTTTTTTTTTAATCAATTTAGTATTCAAGCAGTTCCATTTAAGGTTTTTCATGTCCCTTCATTCTCCCAAGCTTTAGATTTCCAGTTGCTTCAAAACTTCAAAACAATATCAAAGCTGAGTTCAGGGACTAACAGGGAGACTATAATGCATAATTCAGAATAAAAATTTTTCTTAATTGAAATGACCAATATTTATGTAGTATATTACAAATTATCAAAAACTACCCTTCTAGATGACTTTATTCATCCTTACAAAAATTCTATAGAAGAATATGTTTTTTTCTGGTTAAGCTGAAGCTTTAGAAAAGGAAAAGTGCCTTCTAATATATCTAACCCTTACTTTTAACAAACTGATATTGGGTACTTACAGAATTTAGTCAGTCAGCCAATAGACAACTAGGCAAGACACCTACTGACTTGATCTGACTCTATCCATGTTCTTTCTGCTAAAACATTTTGCCTCTTTTAAAGTAATCAATTGACTAATACATCACTATTAATTTCTGAGCTCTCTACAAGCTTCATAAAACCTGGACTATACCCCCTTTGGATTCCTTTCATTGTTGGAATCATTCTTGCCACTTAAATTTAGCTAATATCAGTAGCTGACATATTTCAATTACGATCAACATAGTTTGATCAATTTGTGATAGAGGTTATAGTAAGACTGCAGAAATAGCCACAGATTATCCCTTAGCTTCCATGGCCTTTGAAAATGCCCTCTCACATTGATACTGGGATGGCCTTGTCACCTGTTTTGTCCAGCAGGACATTACTAGAGTGAGCAAACAGACTTACAAAGCACTCATATGTGAGGCTTACTGCTGTGGGAACTCTGCCACTACCACAGTATGAAGGAGACTTAGCCTGTGAATTATCCCAGGAGGCTCTTTCATCCTGAGTGTCTGAGTACCAGACTGAAGTGAGGTCGTCCTTGATCATCTAGCCACCAGCCAACTGCCAGTTGACTTGAAATAGATGAGAAAGTCCAAAAGAGATGTGCCAACTCAGACCAGAACTGCCACACGTCCCGCAGATCATGCTTTGTCTAAGTGGTAGTTGTTTCAGCCACTAAATTCAAGAGTGTTTGTTAAATATCAAAAGTGAACTAATATAAAATGTCTCTACTTACAACCCCATATATATTTGCTACTAAAGGGTGCTACATTTTGAAGCCCTCTCAAGTTTGAAGTACAGGCTAGGTGGGTCACTCACTGGTCTCCTCCTCCTAACATTCTTCTTAGAATTCTTCAAGTAGGATATAAATCTGTTGATTCCAGCCCTCATCTCTTTTCTTTGTCACAGAAAACTAGACTATGCTATGTTGATCTAAATCTTGCTACAGTGTCCTTCATTGTTGATTTTGCTATTGTATGGTGTTTCTTTGAATCTCACCTCAAAGCTTTTGACTTCAAATAATATGTACTCATAAAGCTATATAAATTGCTCTTTATGTGTTATGTGAAAATACATAAGTTTGTCTTGGGAGGTCAGTCCAACATGTCTCAAAAGTCAGTAGTTTTGCTCTGTGAACTTATTTGCATGGGTACTGTGGGGTAACTCAAACCACAGGTCATCTCTTGGAAAAGTTGCTACTTCTTACATAGGGCACCCTATATAGTTTGCTCCATGATGACTTTTAGCAGTCATTTATGTTTGGGCAGGCCAGTTAATATATTCTGAATCTACTTTCAACTCTAGACTAATGTCTTTATTCTCAAAACTCAGTAAGCAGCATGAAACATCATCAGTAGCCTAGCATTGTGCTTAAGGATGTGAGACTTTTGTCTGCTTAAGATCAAGTGAGTCATCACCTCCCTGGAGATTTACTTAATATTTTATGTTAATAACTATCCTCTAGTTGTGAATACTAAGTCAGACTGTGATTATCTCTCACTGTTTCCATTGTTTCCCCAATTATTGGCCATGAAGTGATGGGACTTTATTGACTATGCCAAAGCCTTCAACTGTGTGGATCACAATAAACTGTGGAAAATTCTGAAGGAGATGGGAATACCAGACCACCTGACCTGCCTCTTGAGAAACCTGTATGCAGGTCAGGAAGCAACAGTTAGAACTGGACATGGAACAACAGACTGGTTCCAAATAGGAAAAGGAGTGTGTCAAGGTTGTGTATTGTCACCCTGCCTATTTAACTTATATGCAGAGTACATCATGAGAAACGCTGGGCTGGAAGAAGCACAAGCTGGAATCAAGATTGCTGGGAGAAATATCAATAACCTCAGATATGCAGATGACACAACCCTTTATGGCAGAAAGTGAAGAGGAACTAAAAAGCCTCTTGATGAAAGTAAAAGAGGAGAGTGAAAAAGTTGGCTTAAAGCTCAACATTCAGAAAACTAAGATTATGGCATCTGGTCCCATCACCTCATGGGAAATAGATGGGGAGATGGTGGAAACAGTGGCAGACTTTATTTTTTTGGACTCCAAAATCACTGCAGATGGTGACTGCAGCCATAAAATTTAAAAAGACGCTTACCCCTTGGAAGGAAAGTTATGACCAACCTAGATAGCATATTAAAAAGCAGAGACATGATTTTGCCAACAAAGGTCTGTCTGGTCAAGGTTATGGTTTTTCTAGTGGTCATGTATGGATGTGAGAGTTGGACTGTGAAGAAAGCTGAGTGCCGAAAAATTGATGCTTTTGAACTGTGGTGTTGGAGAAGACTCTTGAGAGTCCCTTGGACTGCAAGGAGATCCACCCAGTTCATCCTAAAGGAGATCAGTCCTGGGTGTTCATTGGAAGGAGTGATGTTGAAGCTGAAACTACAATACTTTGGCCACCTGATGCGAAGACCTGACTCATTGGAAAAGACCCTGATGCTGGGAGGGATTGGGGGCAGGAGGAGAAGGGAATGACAGAGGATGAGATGGCTGGATGGCATCACCGACTCGATGGGCATGATTTTGAGTAAACTCTGGGAGTTTGTGATGGACAGGGAAGCCTGGCGTGCTGCGATTCATGGGTTCACAAAGAGTCGGACACGACTGAGCGACTGAACTGAACTGAACTGATGGGACTGGATGCCATAAATTTAGTTTTCTGAATGTTGAGTTTTAAGCCAACTTTTTCACTCTCCTCTTTCACTTTCATCAAGAAGCTGTTTAGTTACTCTTCACTTTCTGCCATAAGGGTGGTAACATCTCTATATCTGAGGTTATTGATATTTCTCCTAGAAATCTTGATTCCAGCTTGTGCTTCATCCAGCCCTGCATTTCATATGATGTAATCTGCATAGAAGTTAATTAAGTTAACTAATCTCTAGTCTTTCCCATTCTAATGTTTTCCTACATTTCTTTGCACTGATCACTGAGGAAAGCTCTTATCTCTCCATACTATTCTTTGGAACTTTGCATTAAGTTAATTAAGCAGGGTGACAATATACAGCTGTGAAGTACTCCTTTTTCCATTTGGAACCAGTCCATTGTTCCATGTCTGGTTCTAACTGTTGCTTCTTGACATGCACACAGATTTCTCAAGAGGCAACTAAGGTGGTCTGGTATTCCCACCTCTTTAACAATTTTCAACAGTTTCCTGTGGCCCACAGAGTCAAAGGTTTTGGCATAGTCAATAAAGCAGAAGTAGATGTTTCTCTGGAACTCTCTTGCATTTTCTATGATCCAGCAGATGTTGGCAATTTGATCATGTCCGCTCTTGTGACCCCATGGACCACAGCATGCCAGGCTTCCCTGTCCATCACCAACTCCCAGGGGCTGCTCAAACTCAGGTCCATCGAGTCAGTGATGCCATCCAACCATCTTACCCTCTGTCATCCCCATCTCCTCCTGCCTTCAATCTTTCCCAGCCTCAGGGTCTTTTCCAATGAATCAGGTCTTCGCATCAGGTGGCCAAAATATTGGAGCTTCAGCGTCAGTCCTTCCAATGAATATTCAGAACTGATTTCTTTTAGGGTTGGCTGGTTGGATCTCCTTGCAGTCCAAGGAACTCGCAAGAGTCTTCTCCAACACCACAGTTCAAAAGCATCAGTTCTTTGGTGTTCAACTTTCTTTATGGGCCATGCTCAGTAAATCTTCAGTCCAATTTTCTGTTGATGGGCAAGGCTGTGTTCTGTCCTTGTTTTTGGCCCAAGGCCAAACTGTCGACCCATGCCTCCATAGGAGACTCTTGGACACTCACAGGCAAGTCTGGCTCAGTCTCCCACTGGTCTCCAAATTCAAATTACCTGGGGTTCTCAATCCCTTTGCTGGACCCCAGTTTGGAAAATCTGTTGTGGGTCCTAGAACTCTCTTAACAATGTGAGAATTTCTTTGGTATAATTGTTCTGCAGATTGTGGGTCATCTGCTCGGTGGGGCTAATGGCAATCTCTTCCCAGAGGGCTTATGACCCAGGTCTGCTCCAGACAGAGCCCCTGTCCCTTCAGCATGCCACTGCCAACCTGTGCCTCTGCAGGAGACGATCAGACACTCAGAGGCAGGTCTGGCTCGGTCTCTGTGAGGCCTCTGGGTCCTGGGGTGCATTAGTTAGATTAGTGATGCTTTAGTTGGATTCATTATCTATTCTGTAGTTGAGGACATTGAAAGAAAGTAAATCAGTCGAAAGGATGATCTGAAGCATTCTTTCAGGAGGAATTTCAATTCCTTTTTATCCCACCTATCAGACAAAACTCCAGTTTTGGCTTGTATTTAGTCTGTTGTCTCTCTGGCTCATCTTTAGTCTATAGTCTCTGACCAGAGTCTAACCCTCAATGTGAATTGGTCAGTATAGGGTAGAGATTAACACCATAGGCTCTGAACTCAGACCACTTGGGTTTAAATACTGACTCAAGCAGTTAGTCATTATTAACTCTGGGAAAATTAAAATATCTGTGATAATTTCTTTGTCCATAAAATGGAGATATAATAGTACGTTTTTCATGTTATTCTTGTGAAAATTAAGTGAAAATATAAATGAAAATATAAATGCGAAATGTTAAAATCAGTACTTGACACATAATTAAGCACTCAGTTGCTATGAATATGATTAGACCCAGGTTGCTGATGCTACTGATAAAATTAACTAAAATATCACAAACTATTGCAGAGCCAAGCATTCCAAATTCATTTGGATGGAATGATTCTTCCATTTTACTTAATTTTCTCTAATTTTCTAAGGATTAATCCAATAGCATTGTGAAAAAAATATGGATTAGCTAGCCATGGGTTTATATCCAAGCTCTCTCATTTTGCTGGATGTGTAAGTTTGAACAATGTAACCTCCGTGTGTCCTACTTTATTCATCTAAAACTGAGTAGTAAAATCGAAGTCCTTGGATTGTCTTTAAATAAAACATATATAAAATATCTGGCACAGATATTCTTAACAAATATAATGCCTTCAATTTTAGTTAGATCTTCTTTTGATAGTCAACATGTTAAAAATTTAATAAAGTGGTAAAAATTTGATAAAGCTTTATTTTAATAATAAACTCTTCACAAGTTTGTGGAAAATGGCTTTCTATTAGTGCGAATCAGATTGGTAGTATTAGTGACTAGTGTCATAGTAACCATAGCCTAGCAACAAGAAAAAGAGATGAGAATACCTGTTGTGCCATCATGATGCTGCTACATTTACATTTTCACTCAGTAATATTTCAAGATTTCTGTTAACTAGATCAAAGTGGTGGTTAGAATTAAGATAATGCTGTTTTTTAGGCATAATGAATTGCTCTATTGTCTATAACCCTCTACTGCCCCTGATTTTATTTTAGTAAAAGTAGCTATTCTCTAACTATTTCTATAGTGCTAGTGCTCAACAGCCTCTTTCCAGAAATGCCTGAATATTCTGTGTCCCATTAAGAGTGCTGAGCTCTGGGGACAGGTAGCAATTTCTATAAATGTAAATATCAGGGCAGTAGGGGCCAAAGGTAACTGAAAAATCTATGAGGTCTTTTGATCAGCAAGGGAAAAAGAATGTTGCTATCTAAAAATTATTAAGAGGCATAAAAGGCATGCTTTTCCTACTTGAAATATATCCATTTTCATACTTGTCACACGTAGTTACATGGGCTCCAGTATCTAACAAAGTCTTTGATCTTAGGCATTCATTTATTCACTCTCACTGGAATCTACTATTTTGCAGACACTTAGCTGGGCTTGTATTAAAAAGAGATTGATAAAAATATTCAAATTATAATTCTGTCATTTTTTAACAAATTAAATAATCAGGAAACTAAGAAGTATCATTTTTTTTCAGTTGTAAAGGAGCATGTATCACTATAAATATTCAAATAACACATATAATAACTAATACTATTGTGTGCACCTATGAAAAGTACTCTTCTAAGCACCTTGAAAAGTAACCCATTAATCCTTCTAAAGATTATGAAATGGATACTATTTATCCCTGCTGCTGCTGCTAAGCCACTTCAGTTGTGTCTGACTCTGTGCGACCCCATAGACGGTAGCCCACCAGGCTCCGATGTCCCTGTGATTCTCCAGGCAAGAACACTGGAGTGGGTTGCCATTTCCTTCTCCAATGCATGAAAGTGAAAAGTGAAAGTGAAGTCATTCAGTCATGTCCAGCTCTCTGCGACTGCATGGACTGCAGCCTACCAGGCTCCTCCGTCCATGGGATTTCCCAGGCAAGAGTACTGGAGTGGGGTGCCATTGCCTTCTCCAATCCCTACTTTATAGAATTATGAATATTATAACTAGCCCCATTTTGCAGGTGAGAAAAGCAGAGAGCTTAGATAACTTACCCAGAGTTACACATCTAGTAAAATAGTGAAACCAAGTTAGTAACCCAGGTGGTCTGACTATAAGGTTCACATGCATCTTCTTAGTCAATATAGACCTTAGAATATAGGAGTTACTGAATCAATGGCCCTCATCCCCTACCTTAATGCCTAATGATCCTTGGTTGATTATCTCTAGTTACACAGAAGCATTTATTTTCAAACAGGAAAAAGCCCAGGGAACACCCAGTCTTACTTGTTTATTGTACACATGAAGCAACTGAGACACCAACAAATGTGGTTTTCTCAGTCACGACGTGGGGGCAGAACTATAGCCCCAATTCTGGTCTCTAGACACCCAGAATGGATAGTTTCCGTTATATGATACCCAACTGCTATACTCAATCATATCACTTGTTTTAATACATACAATTCAGCAAAAGTCATGAGTCCAGAACAGGGGATACAACATTTTCAATCTCATTTTGTCCGTATATTTATCCTCACAAATGCATTCAGTGCTATATCTCAACTGCCAAGTTCATTGCTTTTGAGTGGTGCTGATTTCAACCTGGATCAAATTTAGTGGCATTATCTGCAAACCAAGAAAATAAATTATATCAGAGGGAATGACCACTGGATCCTTAACCACCACACAGCCTCCAAATACCCCTGTGTGTCAGACTTCTGAGCACACCCTGAATTTGATTCATCCATCAATGGAATGCACATTCATCACAGTTGCCATTCTAAGGCTCTTTATTATACTACTGCTTTCTTGTTTTTGCTTTCATTTTGATTTGAGAAGGTACTTTATTCTTCTCCCATTCTGCCTTTATAGGACCTTCACCTTCTGTGCAACTAGCTCAAAACTGGAAATCCCTGTGGTCTTTATTTGCCCTCCTCCTAGGATACCAATAAATTCTCAATCTGTGTTTTAAAAATTAATATTGGTATGCAGATTGAGTGTAAACATGTTTCTAAGCAAGTTTAAAATAAGCCTTAGTGATTCCATTAAATCTTAACAACCCCGTCAAGCCAAACCACATGTTCTCAAAAAAGATGACCTACAGTATTTTTCCCAAATAAATATTTGATTTTTTAAGGAAATAATATAAAGCTAAAGAATTAGACTTTTACTTTAAGACCAAATTATTTAAGATAAACTGGCTTAGTTTCTTTGTGTAAGCATTTAATTCATGTGAATATTTTAACATAGAATAAGGAACCTAACTTTGGAGACTTGTTCTGCAAATCATTGATTCACAAAAGAACTCTGTTTCCTGGCTCAAGAGGGATCTTTAAAAGTTGCAAGTTGGAAAGAAGTGATAATCTGGAGTCTGAATTCTGCTGTCTTGTGATTGTAATCAAAATCCTTGAACAGAACTGTCAATCTATAGACATCTGAAGGGCTAAGAATCTTCATGGATTATTCATGATTTTTCTACAATGGGTACATCTAATCAATGGATGAATTGAACCTTCCTTATCTGGGTTTTAGTATGTGAAATATTTTAAATAGACTTTTATAGAAAGTTTTAATATGTGGAATATTTCAAATACACTTTTATAAAAAGTCATCAGCAATTCACCCATGTAATTTTAGGTAGTAAGCGTAAACTTGGTTTTACCCAGTGAATATTTCAGAGTAAAATGTGAAGATGGACCCAAAGAGAAGTGATGATAACTGGAGGAAGATGTAGAACTAACTCTAAAATTTCTGATTTTCCTTCCATGAGGATATGGAAGATTTTTTTCTAATTAGAAGCAAAAACATTGAAATGCAGTGTGTAAAAATGAAGAAAAGATGAAAAAAAGAACATAAAAACTAGAGTGGAGAAGGCTGAGTATAGATCAGTTTAAGAAAAATTTACTTGGCATTTATATTGCACCTGGCATAATCCTCTGTGTTAGGCATAGAGAATGTACAGGTACTGAGGGCAAACAGAAATGTAAATAATTATGATCCAGTATGACCAGTACTATAATAAAAATGTATATAAAATGCTGAGGGAACACATAAAGAAAGGGACTCACTCTACCATGATAGAGCTCATGAGAAGAGGTAATATTTTAGATTCTCTTTAAAAACATATTTTTACTTTTAACAAAACCTTTAGTTACCATCCCTACTTTGAAACTCTATTTCTAGGAATTTTCAAACCTTTCAACAGTTTCCTCTGTTCCTAATTTCATTATTCTAAATACCACTGTGTGTGTGCACTTTTTTTTTAATTTTCAATATTACAAATTGAAAGATTTCTGTTCATACCCTTCTGCCTATTTTATTTTATATAGGTAAAACACATTTTTATGACTCTAAATGTCTGAAAGATACTGAAGAATCCAATTGAAAACTGATGAAATTGCATTTCTTTTCTTTTTTAGGGTTAATCTTTCATTGAAAATGCTTGTCTAGATTTTGCACTTCTTTTGTTTGTTTTATACTTACCAAGTTATTAAATTCTTTGAAATGTCCCTTAAGAACTGTAAAACATTTGTTAACATTATTTTCTAAATATTCTAATTCCTCAGGTACACTACCAGATTTTTGTTGTTGTCATTGTTGTGTTTGTTGAATTGAGTTTGTCTGTTTGCTTATTACCTATAATTCTCCCCAAATTCTCTCTCCTCCTGCTCCAGTATAGACTTCCTGCTGGGTAGAGAGCCATTCTTCTGATTTTCTCTTTAACTTCGCCCTAAGACTCCTCTTCTCTGCTTCCTAATATTAATCTCCATGTGTAGTGAACATTTGTGATTCTTCTGGGTGCTAGAATCTAAACCTTTCCTATGTAGGTGAAGTTATACACTGTTTGAGCCAGACTCTCATTATAGAAGAAATTGGTGGATAAAGAAGTCTTTAGCCTCCTTTGCAACAAGGATGTGATCACTTCACCTGGTTTCCTGAATCAGATCCACCTCTTCTGGACCTTGAATCGCGAGCTTTGACCCAAATAAACAGGAGCCAGTTAGTTCAGTCCAATTGTCCTAGTGGCAGCAATGGCAGGGGTTGTGTGATAACTATCACAAAATGTGTCTGTTGCTGATTGCCTTGGCAGTACCAGCTGCAGTGTTTATATGCCCAGCTAGCTGAAGCATTGTATCGTCACAGATCAGCTTGGAGGACTGTCTTAGGCATTATTTTTCACTTGTGCTTACCTTTCTGGAACTTCTGTTAGTATAATGATGAGTCACCTAATTTTCTTTCTGTCCAAGTTTTGGTACTTTTTCTTAAGGTTGGGGAGGTTCTACTTTCATAGATTTTTCTCAACTTCATCCTCCAACCTTTCTATGATTTCTTCTTTAGCTTTCACCTCTTTTATTTTTTATCTTCAAACAATGCTTTTTTGGTTTCCCATTGTTCCTTTATGATTAATACCTTGGTGTTGGTACCATGGTATTGGTTTATGTATATGATTTCTCCCCTTAACTCTCTAATAAGTGTCTTAGTTATAGTTTCTTTCATTTAATTTTTTCTACTCCCCTACATTGCAGATGAGTGACCTTGTACTAGGGTCCATGGGTGGGCTCAGCGTTCGGGTCTGCAAGCTAGCAGATCTAGGTTCACAGACCTTGGCAGGCCTGGAAAGAGGGTCTGTAGTGAAGTCTGACAATCACTTGGCTGTCTTTCCTTCATAAGAGAACTTCTGGGCTGAGGGGCTCTCTCTTGGTCCTGTAATGCATAGGCTTGGAGGAAGGGCGATGCAGATTAAGTAGAACTGGGCTTCCTCCTCTCTCCAACATGTCTTTTCTCATTTCTGTGCTTTCTAATGCCGTAATTTCTCATGTGGATTTTGGTGCTCTAGTGAAAGTATTTGCTCTATGAATGGTTGTTAAATTGGTTTCTTAAGGGCAATGAGGCCTGGAATATCCTATCCCACTATCTTACTGACATCACTAGCTGATTCACTTCTATATTGTTACCTTATTTAAGTATTTCATACCTTATCTTTCACCTTTCTTCCCACCTTTCTCATCTTTGGATGTCATATATCATTACTTATATTAGAAAAATAAACAAAACATAAATGTGTGTATATGTATGTATGCATGGGCTTTCCTGGTGGCTCAGACAATAAAGATTCTGCCTACAATGCAGGAGACCCGGGTTCAATCCCTGGGTCATTAAGATCTTCTGGAGAAGGGAATGACAACCCACTCCTGTATTCTTGCCTGGGAAACCCCATGGACAGAGGAGCCTGTTGGGCTACAGTCCATGGGGTCACAAAGAGACATGACTGGGTGACTAACACTTTCACTTTCATATATGCATGCATACGTATACATATATACATATACATATATATATATATTGTCTTTGTCATCCTCTTTGTACAAGCCTTCAAAATATTGAGTTTCTAAATGCCAATCTCTCTTTTCACTCCTACACTATCTAGATTTTCTGTTTAGTATGGTCATCAGCAGTTACAGGAAGTTAACTTTTAACTAAAGAAAGTTAAAAATAAAGTTCCTCAGCCACATTAGATATATTTTATGGACTCAACAGCCACATGTAGCCAATAGCTACTGTTTTAAACGGCAGAGGCACAGAACAATTTAAGCATTGCAGAAGGTTTATTCAAAAGCACTGATCTAGATGCATGAATCTCATTCACTCCTATAACTTTAAATATCATATGCAGAAGATACCCAAATCTGCTTCCACAGTTATAGCAGATTGTATAGGTAAGCTAATCAACTCAAAATTCCATTTCCTTTCTATCCTGTCTAGCTCTGTTTTAGAGGCTATGGAAGCAAATATTTACTTTCCAACCCCCGATTCAACTAAAGAAATGGGGAAGACAATATCCTACAGTTTTGGCCAATGGCAAAAACCAAATGCACATTTCCCCCTTCCCTTTTTCCCTCCTGCTTTGTCAGTAGGTCATGGCTAGAACTGGGTCCATCATCTGGTATTCATGAAGAAAGATAATAAGTCACGTAGATGCAGACCCTGAACCAGAGCTGAGACTTAGCTACTCACATCATTTTGTTATATGAGAAATAAGCCACTATTTAGGCGCTGTAGTTTTGTTATTCCATTGTCTGAAGCCAAAGAACAGTTCCAATACATATTCCAGCTAAATCTGCTATATAGTAATAGATTTTTTCAGGGGAAAAAAAACTATTTCTCAATCCTACTACCTAAAAGTATTTTCCTACACCACCTCAGTGATAATCAGTCATAGAACTGGCACTGTTTCTGTTCTCTCTGGAATGTAGGCTGCATGACCTGACCTGTTTTCTCCATCTCTGTATATGCAGTGTCTAGAATAATGTCTAGTAGGTAGTACTCAATAAATATACCTTTAATAAAACATAAATAAGACGTATATTCTTAGGAGGCAAAATAAATCCAGACTTAAAGACCCTGAGGAACATAGACTGTGAAATTAACCTCAGATGAGTCACTCAGCTAAAATCACTTCAAAGAAAGTGGAAATGTCCTGTCCCCTTTAGGCTGGGAGATGGTGGTTGTACCTATGACGGACAGTGGTCAAATGGTCTTCTTCCATGCCTTTGTAAATTTCAGGAGACATGCTTTTGTTTTACTGTTTTAAATTGGTGTGACCTAACTGTATGGTGGAAATAATAGAGGTTGTTCGAAAAATGATAATGTCTAGTAGAATCTCTGCCCTATAAATGCTCCAACTCTACCTGCCATAATATTTTGACTATGATTAAAACAGTAATTTTCCTCATTTCATAAGTATACTGACGTGTTGAGAATTTGTGCACTATTTATGTACAATAATATTTATAGCCCCTTAGAGGCTGTGCCAATCCCGGGACGAATCATTGCCCAGAGGAAGCAATTTTATTAGTCTCATGACATCAAAATATGCATTGCAAATTGTTCTTTATGACTACAGTAAATTCACATCTTTCCTCAGAGGCTGAAATATTTTGAAGATCAGTGCTAGAGAGATACACAGTTGAAAATGTTTGTCCTGTTGTACTCTGATTTATAGTAAATTATTATAGTTTGCCAGGTAGTCATAATTTTGCAATTTGTATGATGTAGTGAAACTATTTAGTTCTCTGTGATGGGGAACTGATCTATTGCCAAACGTTAGCTGTCACCTGAGTTTCCCAGTTTATCTGTCATTATTAGTCATCCTATTTGTGTTGGCACATGGCTCAAAATCTAGTACACACAAAATTTTAAATTACTTCTTAGACAGTAACCTTATTGTGTATTGCTTTTAAATGTATTATGTGTACCCTTTAATTTATCTACCTGTCTATCAAGATAAAAAGACATATAATTCAATGGAAATACAATTAATTCGGTACTTGCCATGAAAGATCCTCTAAAAAATGTTGCAACAGGAAGCCAAAATTTAGTAATTGCTCTCTACCCCCTTCCAGCAGAAGGAATTAGGTATAGAGGAACAAATAAAACTATGCTACAATGTTGAATTGTATAGTCAAATAAATATATTAATTTATTTCTACTGTATTAAAGTAATAGATATGATTTCTCATCCATAAAAACTTTTCATGGTTTATTTTGAATGAAATTTTGAAAGAAATACACCTGTGTATATATTAATGTGTATATCTATATACATACCTACATATAGATACAGATACATTTCCCAGATGGATATTACAGGCTTGCCATCTGGGGAACATTTTTCAAAGGTTTCATGGGAGAGAAACTGTAAAAGTAGGCATTAAAAGATATGACACATAAAATTGTAACAGAGAAATAATAGAGAAGGGTATAGCCCTTGTAGATAAACAGCTTTGGGTTTAAATATAACACCAGCCTCTTTGGGTTGTGAGATTTGGGTACAACACTTGATCCCTGTGAGGTTGTTTCTTTACCTTGCAAAACAGGAGATAATACTTGTCAAACAAAGTAGTAAATAGGTTAAATTGTGAGAAATGTATAACACAGGTCATAGCATTGTCATTTTCAATAATTGGTTAAAAAAAAAAGGCTATTTACAGAGGAATATTGGGCAGAGATAAAAGTTTGCAAAAAGTGACATGTCATTTTATTCAGATTTGTTGCTGGTGCTAAAATTATGTGAAAAAGTGCATATTTCATTGTATAAATAAAATTCAGATTATTGATCTAGTCTACTTGGGTTGTTTTCAGCTTTTTGCTATAGCAGATATTGGTGCTCTAAACATGAACTTCTGGTGCACATATCCTAGTGTTTTGCTAAGAGGGGAACTGCATGGTCATTGGAAATGCATATCTTTTAACTTCGCAAGATAACGCTTAATTGATTTCTAAGTGGTTTAATGATTTGTATTTCTGTCATTAGTGTCTAAAGTTTGTTTTGTTTCTTAGTTTCACAAGTGTCTGGTTTTTGTCTTGCTTCTTAATTTTGGCCACTCAGGAGGATATAAAGTGCTATTACATTTGATTTTCATTTTTATTTTCTTGATTACTGTTACATAAAAGTATTTCATTTATTGAATATCAAGGCTTCTCCTTCTGTGAAAAACACTGTGTATGACCTTTGGCTATTTTTCTATGAGGTTATTTTGCCCCTTTCTGAAAACTGACATTTAGAAGATAGGTATGTATCTAAATACGAATCCTTTGACAGTTCTATTTCTATAGACTGAAAATGTGTGTCCCCCTCAATGTTCTTATCTGAAACCTTATATCCAGTGCGACCTTGATTGGTGATGGGCCTTTGGGAGTTGATTGGAGAGCATGGGTGGAGCCCTCCTGAATGAGGTTAGTGTCCTTATGAAGCAGACGCAGAGGGATCTCGCCTCCTCTCTGCCACAGTGAGAAGATAGTCATCTGTGAAGCAGGGAACATGTGGGCAGCAGCCACTGAATCCGTCAGTGCTTTCATCTTGGAATTTCCAGCCTCTTGAACTGTGAGGAATACATTTTTATTGTTTTAAGTCATTTAGTCTATGGTATTTTGTTATAGCAGCACAAATGAACTGAGACACATATATTGCAAATATCTAACTATAAAGTAAATTCTACAAGGGGGAAAAAAAAAGTTTTCTTCACTGATGTGTCCATAGCCTCTAGTACAATGACTGGAACACAGAGTACTCAAGGAAAATTTGTTGAGTTAATAAACAGAATTTTACATTTATTGCATCCCTTCATAGGTTGCACATTTTAAATCTTATAATGAGAAGTTCTTCATTAGCCTGAGGTCATAAAAATAGTTACATATATTCTCTTCAAAAAAAGTTTACTTTTCCTGTTCACATAAGTTATTTTCTTTTATCTACCTAGAATTGAATCATGTACATGATAATTAATTGTCCAAGCATAATTAATTTATAAGCCTATCGTTCCCCAGTGATTGGCAAAACAAGACTTTTTTATATCAAGCTTTTATATAATGCTGAAAATATTCTTGTGTTCTCTACTATTTTACATGGCTCTTTTCTCTTCCCAAGCCACTTATTTCTAATTCTTAAGTAATATTTTAGTTACTGTAATTTTTTAATTTATTTTTGATACCATGCTGGATATATATCTTCCACTTTCTTCTTCATTTCTTTTAGAAGTGTTTGGTGTTTCTAGCATCATTCTTATTATATAATCCTTAAATAGCCCTCAAGTTTCTTTTAAAGAAAAACTTTGGGAGTGTTATTAGAATTTTATTGAAACTAATGATTCTGGATGTAAAGAAAAAATATCTACAGAATATTAAGTCATTTTATCCAAGAGCAAAGTATATTTTCACACTTCTTTTGGTCTCTTCATAAATACCCTTCAATATTTGTTTTTCAATTTTGAGGTTCAATCTTGTACTTCCTACATTAATTATATTGCTATGAATCTCACATTTTGTTACCATTTTGTAAATTGTATCATTTTACAAACAACAGTTTGCATTTGTGGCTGCTGTGTAAAATTCCCAATGATTTTTATATATTGGTTATATATCTAGTTACCTTGGCAAACCTTCTTCATTCTAATAACTTGCAGATTCTTTGAAGTGTTTATTTTAGATAATTTTATCTGCAGATATGCTTGTGTTTCTTGTTTCATGATCTGTAAACATTTAATTAAGTTTTTCCCTTATGCATACTCCAATGAAAAGAATCTCAGTCCAACAGAAACCATTCATGAGCATCTTCTTTATTTTAGTAACCAACTTTGCTGTAGGATTTTGTTAAATAATATCTAGAAGACTGAGGAAATTCTTTCTATTTTCATTGTTAATAACTAAGCATCTAGAATGAATGTTGATTATTATCAGATGCTTTTCTCTGCATTATGGAAAAAAATCTTTTTTTCTCTCTTTCAATCACTTAATGTGACAATCTTCATCATTAGATTTTTCAGTGTTAAACCCACCTTGCTTGTCACAGATAAGCTTTACTTGCTCATGAGTTATGATCTCTTTTATATATTGCTGAATTTAGCTGGCTCATATTTTACTGAAGGTTTTACAAATTTATTCATGAGGTGATTTACTTGTAACATTCCTCTTTTGTACTACCATGACAAAGTTTGTTTATCAATATTATATTGGCTTCATAGATTTAATTGAAGAGAGTCCTTTTTTTCTATACCTTAGGAGATTTGTTTAAAATTTCAATGATTTGTTGTATTAATGTTTTGTCATATAGTTATATAAATTATAAAGCTTGGTGTTTCTGTTTGGAGAATATTTTGAACGTCTATAAGAAACTTAATTTCCCTGATGGAATTTTGGTTTTCACCTTTTTCAAGAGAATTTCAAGAAATTTGTTGTGTGTGTGTGTGTGTGTGTGTGTGTGTGTGTACACACATATACACATATATATTGATACATATATATAGTCTGTGAATGTGGTCCACTGGAGAAGGGGATGGCAAACCACTTCAGTATTCTTGCCTTGAGAACCCCATGAACAGTATGAAAAGGCAAAATGATAGGATACTGAAAGAGGAACTCCCCAGGTCGGTAGGTGCCCAATATGCTACAGGAGATCAGTGCAGAAAGAATGAAGGGATGGAGCCAAAGAAAAAACAATAGCCAGTTGTGGATGCGACTGGTAATAGAAGCAAGGTCCGATGCTGTAAAGAGCAGTATTGCATAGGAACCTGGAATGTTAAGTCCATGAATCAAGGCAAATTGGAAGTGGTCAAACAGGAGATGACAAGAGTGACATTGACATTCTAGGAATCAGCGAACTAAAATAGACTCGAATGGGTGAATTTAACTCAGAAGACCATTATATCTACTACTGTGGGCAGGAATCCCTTAGAAGAAATGGAGTAGCCATCATGGTCAACAAAAGAGTCAAAATGAAGTACTTGGATGCAGTCTCAAAAACAGCAGAATGATCTCTGTTCATTTCCAAGGCAAAGCATTCAATGTCACAGTAATCCAAGCCTATGCCCCAACCAGTAACACTGAAGAAGCTGAAGTTGAGCAATTCTATGAAGACTACAAGACTTTCTAGAACTAACACCCAAAAAAGATGTCCTTTACATTATAGGTAACTGGAATGCAAAAGTAGGAAGTCAAGAAACACCTGGAGTAACAGGCAAATTTAGCCTTGGAGTACGGAATGAAGCAGGGCAAAGGCTAATAGGGTTTTACCAAGAGAATGCACTGGTCATAGCAAACACCCTCTTCCAACAACACAAAAGAAGACTCTATACATGGACATCACCAGATAGTCAACACCGAAATCAGATTGATTATATTCTTTGCAGCCAAAGATGGAGAAGCTCTATATAGTCAGCAAAAACAAGACCAGGAGCTGACTGTGGCTCAAATCATGAATTCCTTATTGCCAAATTCAGACTTAAATAAAAGAATGTAGGGAAAACCACTAGACCATTCAGGTAGGACCTAAATCAACTCCCTTATGATTATACAGTGGAAGTGAGAAATAGATTTAAGGGACTAGATCTGATACACAGAGTTCCTGATGATCTATGGATGGAGGTTTGTGACATTGTACAGGAGACAGGGATCAAGGCCATCCCCATGGAAAAGAAATGCAAAAAAGCAAAATGACTGTCTGAGGAGGCCTTACAAAATCCCGTGAAAAGAAGAGAAGTAAAAAGCAAAGGAGAAAAGGAAAGATATTCCCATTTGAATGCAGAGTTCCAAAGAATAGCCAGGAGAGATAAGAAAGCCTTCCTCAGTGATCTGTGCAAAGAAATAGAGAAAAACAACAGAATGGGAAAGACTAGAGATCTTTTCAAGAAAATTAGAGATACCAAGGGAACATTTCATGCAAAGATGTGCTCAATGAAGGACAGAAATGGTATGGACCTAACAGAAGCAGAAGGAATTAAGAAGAGGTGGCAAGGATACACAGAACTGTACAAAAAAGATCTTCATGACCCAGATAATCACGATGGAGTCATCACTCACCTAGAGCTAGATATCCTGGAATGTGAAGTCAAGTGGGCCTTAGGAAGCATCACTACAAGCAAAGCTAGTGGAGATGATGGAATTCCAGTTGAGCTATTTCAAACCCTGAAAGATGATGCTGTGAAAGTGCTACACTCAATATACCAGCAAATTTGGAAAACTCAGCAGTGGCCACAGGACTGGAAAAGGTCAGTTTTCATTCCAATCCTGAAGAAAGGCAATGCCAAAGAATGCTCAAACTATCACACAATTACACTCATCTCACATGCTAGTAAGTAATGCTCAAAATTCTCCAAGTCAGGCTTCAGCAATACGTAAAGTGTGAGCTTCCAGATGTGCAAGCTGGTTTTAGAAAAGACAGAGGAACCAGAGATCAAATTGCCACCATCCGTTGGATCATCAAAAAAGCAAGAGAGTTCCAGAAAAACATCTATTTCCTGCTTTATTGACTATACCAAAGCCTTTGACTGTGTGGATTGCAATAAATGGTGGAAAATTCTGACAGAGATGGGAATACCAGACAACCTGACCTGCCTCTTGAAAAACCTGTATGCAGGTCAGGAAGCGACAGTTAGAACTGAACATGGAGCAGCAGACTGGTTCCAAATAGGAAAAGGAGTATGTCAAGGCTGTATATTGTCACCCTGCTTGTTTAACTTATATGCAGAGTACATCTTGAGAAATGCTGGGCTGGAAGAAGCACAAGCTGGAATCAAGATTGCTGGGAGAAATATCTACAACCTCAGTTATGCAGATGACATCACCTTTATGGCAGAAAGTAAAGAGGAACCAAAAAGTCTCTTGATGAAAGTGAAAGAGGAGAGTGAAAAAGTTGGCTTAAAGCTTAACATTCAGAAAACTAAGATCATGGCATCTGGTCCCATCACCTCATGGGAAATAATGGGGAAACAGTGTCAAACTTTTTTTTTTTTTTTGGCTCTAAAATCACTGCAGATGGTGATTGCAGCCATGAAATTAAAAGACGCTTACTCCTTGGAAGGAAAGTTATGACCAACCTGGGTAGCATATTAAAAAGCAGAGACATTACTAGACAAAAGTCTGTCTAGTCATGGCTATGGTTTTTCCAGTGGTCATGTATGGATGTGAGAGTTGGACTGTGAAGAAAGCTCAGCGCCGAAGAATTGATGCTTTTGAACTGTGGTGTTGGAGAAGACTCTTGAGAGTCCCTTGGACTGCAAGGAGGTCCCCCCAGTCCATCCTAAAGATCAGTCCTGGGTGTTCATTGGAAGGACTGATGCTGAAGCTGAAACTCCAATACTTTGGCCACCACATGAGACGAGTTGACTCATTGGAAAAGACCCTGATGCTGGGAGGGATTGGGGGCAGGAAGAGAAGGGAATGACAGAGGATGAGATGGCTGGATGGCATCACTGACTCAATGGACTCGAGTTTGGGTAAACTCCAGGAGTTGGTGATGGACAGGGAAGCTTGGCATCCTTTGATTCATGGAGTCGCAAAGAGTCGGACACGACTGAGCAACTGAACTGAACTGATTATATAAATATGCAAAATAGTGACACATGTTTCTTAAAGGTATGCTCTTGTTTTTTTTGATTTGGCATTTTCATTTTCTAATATACTTTTATTTGAGCATTTCTATATTTTATTCACTTTGTCTTGCCCAAATGTGGCATATTTAACTCTCTTTTAAAGAAAATTTTCCATTATTTTTCATCTTTACTTTAATTTTTGTTCTTGCCACTGTTGTTTTCTACTTTTTTCATTCTGAAGTTAGTTATTGGCTTATTAATCTTTAGTAGTTTATTTCCTTAATATAACATTTAAGGCTATACATTTATCTTTAATATTGTTTGTCTCATCTCCATACTAAAATATTTTAAATATTAATCCTTTTCTAAGCATTTGAATTTTTATTAGGATTTCTCTTATTAACGGAGCTTCCCAGGTGTCCAGTGTCCCAGTGGTAAAGAATTTGCCTGCAAGTGCAGGAGACGAGTTCAATCCCTGGTTCAGGATGATCCCCTGGAGTAGGGAATGGCTACCGACTCCAGTATTCTTGCTTGAAGAATACATGGACAGAGGAGCCTAGTGGGCAGCAGTCCATGGGATCCAAAGAGTTGGATATGACTGAGCACAAGCTCTTATGAGCTACAAATAATTAGAAGTGTCTATGGGGTCGCACAGAATCGGACACGACTGAAGTGCCTTAGCAGCAGCAGCAGCAGCATGATAATGTTCAGATTGATTAGAGGGTAAAGCTATCCTGTACTTGCTGATTTCTGATTTAACTGCATATAGTTTCTTTAAAAAGTGGAATATGTGTTCAAAATGTCTTGGTCTGTTGCGATTTTGTGACTGGGAATACAAGGTATTTTATATGTATTTTATCATATTTACTAAGAGTGCATTTTCTCTAATTTGTTATACAGTTCAGTTCAGTTTAATCGCTCAGTTGTGTCCGACTCTTTGTAACCCCATGAACTGCAGCACACCAGAAATCAAGAAACACCCGGAGTAAGAAGCAAATTTCGCCTTGGAGTACACAATGAAGCAGGGCAAAGGCTAATAGAGGTTTGCCAAGAGAATGCACCAGTCATAGCAAACACCCTCTTCCAACAATACAGTGTGTAGGGATGACTCTACACATGGACATCACCAGATGGTCAACACAGAAATCAGATTGATTATATTCTTTGCAGTCAAGGATGGAGAAGCTCTATAGAGAACAACAACAACAAAAGACCGGGAGCTCACTGTGGCTCAGATCATGAACTACTCATTGCCAAATTCAGACTGAAATTGAAGAAAGTGGGAAAACCACTAGACCATTCAGGTAGGACCTAAATCAAATCCCTTATGACTATACAGTGAAAGTGAGAAATAGATTTAAGGGACTAGATCTGATAGACAGAGTGCCTGATGATCTATGGACAGAGGTTCATGACATTGTACAGGAGACAGGGATCAAGGCCATCCCTGTGGAAAAGAAATGCAAAAAAGCAAAATGGCTATCTGAGGAGGCCTTACAAATAGCTGTGAAAAGGAGAAAAGTGAGAAGCAAAGGAGAAAAGGAAAGATATACCCATTTGAATGCAGAGTTCCAAAGAATAGCCAGGAGAGATAAGAAAGCCTTCCTCAGAGATCAATGCAAAAAAATAGAGGAAAACAACAGAATGGGAAAGACTAGAGATCTCTTCAAGAAAATTAGAGATACCAAGGGAATATTTCATGCAAAGATGGGCTCAATAAAGGACAGAAAATTAGGAGCTAACAGAAGCAGAAGATATTAAGAAGAGGTAGCAAGAATACACAGAACTATACAAAAAAGATCTTCATGACCCAGATAATCACGATGCTGTGATCACTCAAACTCACCTAGAGCCAGACATCCTGGAATGTGAAGTGAAGTGGGCCTTAGAAAGCATCACTACAAGCAAAGCTAGTGGAGGTGATGGACTTCCAGTTGAGCTATTTCAAACCCTGAAAGATGATGCTGTGAAAGTGCTGCACTCAATATGCCAGCAAATTTGAAAAACTCAGCAGTGACCACAGGACTGGAAAAGGTCAGTTTTCAATCCAATCCCAAAGAAAGGCAATGCCAAAGAATGCTCAAACTACCACACAACTGCACTCATCTCACATGCTAGTATGTAATGCTCAAAATTCTCCAAGCCAGGCTTCAGCAATACGTAAAGTGTGAACTTCCAGATGTGCAAGCTGGTTTTAGAAAAGGCAGAGGAACCAGAAATCAAATTGCAAATATCTGCTATATCATCGAAAAAGCAAGAGTGTTCCAGAAACACATCTATTTCTTCTTTATTGACTCTGCCAAAGACTTTGACTGTGTGCATCACAATAAACTGAAAATTCTGACAGAGATGGGAATACCAGACCACCTGACCTGCCTCTTGAGAAACCTGTATGCAGGTCAGGAAGCAACACTTAGAACTGGATATGAAACAACAGACTGGTTCCTATATATATATATATTATTTTATATATGCATATGTCTATAAAGTATGCATTATAAGTGTATTAGACATATGTATATTATATATACTAGAAGTAGTATTTATAAATATGTAATTAAATTTACTTATTTGATCCTATTTTATTAGGTTCATAAAAGGGAATACTTGTTTATTCATCCTGGCAATTGAAATTGCTATTTTTTCATATATATTTGTTAGTTCCTAGTGATGTTTCTTCTAAATAAGTATTATTGTACAAAATTTTAGATATCCAGAAAAATTATGAAGATGATATGAATTCCTATATTCTATATCTAGATTCTCTTGTTATTAAAATATTGCAGTAGTGTGGTATATTTTTATAATTACTGATCCAGTATTTATACAATATTATTATCTGAATTTCATTCTTTTTCAGAGTTCCTTAGAGTTTACCTAATGTATTTTTTTCCCCCTGTTCCAGGATCCCATTCAACATACCATATTAGGCTACTCTTAGCAGTGACATTCAGTTTTCTTTGTTTGTGATGACCTTGACACATTTGAGGAATTCTTATCAGATATTTTGGGCCTATTGGAATTTGTTGATATTTTCCCATCAAATGAATCGACTAAGATTATGAGTGACTGGGAGGAAGATCAGAGATAGAAATGCTATTTTCATCATATCATTTTCATGGGTACATACTATCAAAACAGCGTATCACTGTTGACCTTGGTTACCTGGATGAGGTTGTATTTATCAGTTTTCTCCATTTTAAAGGTACTTTCCTCTGCACTTTCCTTCTGTTGCTGAGTCATTCAGTCATGTCCAACTCTTTGAAGCCCCATGGACTGTAACACACCAGTCTTCCCTGCCCTTCACCATCTCCTGGAGCTTGCTCAAACTCAAGCCCATTAAGTCGGTGATGCCATCCAACAATCTCATCTTCTGTTGACCCCATCGCCTCCTGCCTTCTCTCTTTCCCAGCCTCAGGGTCTTTTCCAATGAGTCAGTTCTTTCCATTAGATGGCCAGAGTATTGGAGTTTCAGCTTCACCATCAGTCCTTCCACTGAATATTCAGGGTTGATTTCCTTAAGGATTGACTGCTTTGATCTCCTTGCAGTCCAAGAGACTCTCAAGAGTCTTCTCCAACACCACAGTTCAAAAGTATCAATTCTTTGACACTCTGCCTTCTTTATAGTCCAACTCTCACAACCATACATGACTACTGGAAAAACCATAGTTTTGACTAGATGAACCTTTGTCTGCAAAGTAATGTCTCTGCTTTTAAATATACTGTCCAGGTTGGTCATAGCTTTTCTTCCAAGGAGCAAGCATCTTTTAATTGTGTGGCTGCAGTCACCATCTGCAGTGATTTTGCAGCCCAGGAAAAGAAAGTCTGTCACTGTTTCCATTGTTTCCCCATCTATTTGCCGTGAAGTGATGGGACCGGATGCCATGATCTTAGTTTATTGAACATTGAGTTTTAAGCCAGCTTTTTCACTCTCCTCTTTCACCTTCATCAAGAGGCTCTTTAGTTCCTCCTCACTTTCTGCCATAAGGGTGGTGTCATCTGCATATCTGAGGTTACTGATATTTCTCCCAGCAATCTTGTTTCCAGCTTGTGCTTCTTCCAGCCCTTTCCATAGTGTCCTCTTTGAAAGGAAATCATTTTGTGCATCCAAAGGAGATATGCTTCACCTTTTTAAGGGAAAAGTATCTACATAAATTATTTGGAACATAAACAGATTTGTGTCTATTCTCTCAATTCTTTAATTACTCATGTGTTTATATTAGTATGAACTCTGGATATTTATTTTATACTTTGGGATATAATTCAATACGGCTTTACTAGAAATATTTGCTCAATTTTTTTTTCAACCTTGACTTTTGGAAGCTCTTTCAGTTATCTCCTGTGTCTTTTGGACATACCTCTATCATTGTGGGTATTTTTTGTTTGGTTAAATTTATTTTTGAATGCTTCCCTACTTTATTACATCTGAAAAATGTCCCTGGCTCATATACATATTTTTGCCCCAGTCCTAATATCAGACTTTTTCCCAAGCATCCCTCTTTCCTTTTATAAAGGAATGATATTAGATACCAGGATCTTTACTTCTTAGTGTCTCTGCTGTAGTGCTCTGAACTGACAGAGTAAGGAACTCCATGCTTGTCCTAACCAGTGAATATATACATGCCTATACATATTTCTGCTTCCCAAGTAGCTCAGTAGTAAAGAATCTGCCTGCCAATGCAGGAGATGTGGGTTTGATCCCTGGGTCAGGAAGATCCCTTGGAGAAGGAAATGGCAACCCACTCCAGTATTCTTGCCTGGGAAATCCCAAGGACAGAAGAGCCTGACAGATTACAGTCCATGGGGTTGCAAAAGTGTTGGACATGACTTCGGAAACAAATCCATATTTCTATATATAACTATTAAGCTAAATGTGAGTTTATACCACTGTCTCTAATCCACTTCCATGTTGATCACTGTATCCTCTTCCTTTGTTTATTTTAGCATCCTACTCCAGCGATGGGAATCCTGACTCAGTCATGAATTATCCACTTACCTAAGTGTCCAATCCAAGGATACATGAATAGTAATATTAAAATAGTTAATTCATACCTCCAACCTCATACAGTTTTATCTATGTACAATTTCTTATTCTACTTTAATAGACTTCACACGTTGCCCAATCTGCTTAGTTCAGCATTTCTTCCCAGCCCCTTCTGTGAGATGCTAAATATATTTGTAATACAATTTGATTATTTGTCATCATCTGCTCCCCATGTTTGTATCCACTAACCTCCTAAATGATACTTATAAAATTGCATAACTAAGGGTTCACACTTTAGTAAGTTTTGTGAATTTTTGAAAATACGTAGTGTGAGATATCCACCATTATGTCATATATAATAGTCTCACTGCCCTAAAATTCCCCTGTGTACCTCCTATTCAGTTCAGTTCAAAGAGGAGAAGTGTGCAGGTGAGTGCAGTGACTAAAAATGGAATTTAAGTCTGTTTATAGCTTCTCACACATATTTTGAATTTTATATATTTTTATTTTTTAAATATTTTAAACTTTGTTATTGTATATTCTATGTCTGATCATTTAATGCCTGTAATCATTGGTGATCTAAAACAGCTATTTGCTGTTTCTACTCACTCCTATTCAGAATAGTTTATTTCCTCATGAATAAAGTAATTATTATTATTTTGTATTGTTATAGTTAACTTGTTTTATCTGTGGGGTCCTGAGGAGCTTGAGTTGCAGATCTCTTCCTCCTGAGAATTCTGCATTTATTTGCTTTGCCAGCAGATGCTACATGACTGGAACTATTTTAATATGATGAATATATTGGAGATTTCCCAGACTTCATGGGCTGTGCATGTTTGAATTCCATATCTGATTAGACCAGGTCAATGATTGCAGTTCTCCACAGGTGATACTTACTATATCATGAACTATTCACTTCTCTCATTTTGTTAAGATTCCTTTTGGAGGGAACACTTGGGCTTTTTCTTATTTTGTTCATCACAAATAAATGATTTTAGTGTTTTTTGGGCAGATTTTTTTGTCATTTATCTAGGATCAAATTATACTAAATTAGGGGAGATAGATACCTAGAATATTTTTAATGACATATTTCCAGAAGATATCCCATTAGTTCAGTTTTAGTCATGTGGGTGATAACAAAGTCATGGAACATTTAAGCTGGCTTATCTAGTAGGTATAACAAAATAAAAATCAGCCTGAAGCTCTAATTTTGAGAGTAATAGCCACATAGATGAGGCTTATACTCATCTATGTGATATAATCCATAGATGGACTATACAGTTCAAAGTGATCACTCAAGGGACATTCAAACTACAGGGAAGTATGGAGGTTATTCAGTGTCACATATACAACTAAACATATGTGTTAGGTGAAATGGGGACATAAAGTGTGTTTATCCTTTTTCCCAGGGTGAACAAATCTTTTTTGTGTTTGCTTTGTTTGATTTTTATTAGATGACAACGAATCTCTATCAGAGTATATGTCAGTTAACAATGCTTATTTCCAAAAGGGCTTGTTGTGATAATAGTCCTCAAACTGTCATAAAACTATGTGCATCTTTTAAGTTTTGTATGACTTTTACATTACTTAGAATGTTCTACATTCTTAGAACATTACTTCTAAGAAAATATTAATTTTAACGTTGAAAAAGACCCATGTTGTCTTCCATATTAAGTTTTTTTTTTTTTTTTGGCCCCTTGTATGGTTCCAGCCTTATTGATTTTCTTTTACTAGTTTTCCCTTTACCAGAATGCTTCATGCATTCATTTGTCCTTGGATATTTGGGATTGTTCTTCTTACATATGTATCTGAGTATTCTGACCCATCCTACAGATATAAACCCTTAATATCCTCTCAGGTAGCAAGTTTCCACATTCCCTTTGCTTACTTGCATTCTATTTTACACGAATAAATTCTATTCTGTTTGTATGTTATCTGCTCTGTGAATTTATTCTCCAATGGCCAGGACAGTATATAGGAATGATATTAAGCAATAAATACTTGTGGGTTAGAATGAATGAATGGATATATATATATATATATATATATGATTAAACTTTGATCATACCACTTAACCTGTAGTGCTTAAGAAGCTCAGGATAAAATCAAGGCAGTTAATATTGCGTTGAACTATACAGAGTGACATCAAGCACTTGGTGGGCCAGAAAATGTCAGTATCTGAACACCAAGTGTGATTCCAGTGACAATAGGAAATAGGTATATTTAGGAGGTCATGTCTCAAAGGGCTGTATTAGAGACTGCTTTCAGGAAAGTAACCATGGAAAGAACTAATGTCCTGAAACTGGGAATACAGACTATGTGCTAACACTTGTAGCCGTGAGTAGCGTTTGTTGGCAATTTAGGTAGACACAGTTTATCTGACGGTGGAGTATTTTTAAAAGGCTCTGTTTTCTCACTAGTTTGAGCTGCATCTCATCTAAAATGTTCCACATAGTGCCTGACATAACCTCACTGTCATAGTTTCCCCAGTGGTATAATAATAACTTCTCCCAAAGGAGAAAGAACTTAATATTCAGTTATAGTAAATACTTCTTGAGCAGCCAGCTTTAATGAATGAATACAGATGATAAGAGCATTTTGAAAAGGAAAAAATAGATTTATTGCTTTGTATGAGTCACTATGATGCTCACACCAGTAGAACAGATATTTAAATAGAAGTAAAGCATGGTGTTTAACTTATTAACAGACCAGGACCTATTGAGAGATGCTGTTACCCTGCACAATCCTACCCTGGGAAACATATCTCACATTTACTTAATTCTCTACACCACAAGATGGTTCTAAACACTGTTTTTATCTACCAGGAAATAAATCTTAGACAGTTTGGTACCATACCCTAGGATACACACTTGCAAGTAACTTAAAATCAATTATGTGTATTTTTTCCAAAGCCCATGATCATTTTTGCAAATGTTGACAGTCCAGTTGCTGCTGAGAGATACAGGTAGGAACTAAGAAAGAGGTCAATGCATTGAGTGATCAGAAGTCCTCTAGACACCTTTTGAGATCTTAGTTATACCACTAGGAAAGGATATTAAAACACTTCCAAAGTATTATAGACTGTTGTTTTGTGGAAAGAAATTGTCCCTGGCCCAAATATATAATAATGATGTCACCTCTTATAGCATTTGAAATCCTTTTTATTTTATTTATTTATTTATTTTTTGAGAAAAGATTTCATTGTTTTAGAAACCACTAGAGCACTATCCTGAAACCAAGTGATTTGTTTAACACTTTTAGACATCCAGAAAAAGCATGGAGATGTTAAAAGTGTCCAACAAGGAGATTGTGGCCCTCAAATCTGGCCTTGGGTCTAAGGTTTGAACTCTGAAGTCATTAGGCATGAAAAAACCAGCTTGATAAATGGTAAAACAGGCTACTTACGCTATGAAGACAGCCTGAATCTTGAAAAGTTTGTAGATTCAAGAATATGCAAGAGAGTCCTTCATATTGTTTATAGAAGAAGTAAACCATCAAATGAGAAAAACAATCATAGACCATATCATTAAAAATGGTAACCCTGGAGACCAAATGGGAAATGATTCATGTGTCATCTCTGCAGAATCAGATCGAATCTGACAAGTGGAAGACAGATGTCTTAAACTTTCATTCATCCATAGATATCTGACTTCTGCTTCTGTCTCCTACGCCAGAGCTGTAGTATGGTCTCCAGATAGCTCATGCAGAATTAAAGCAGTTTTTTTTTTTTTTTTTTTTTTTTTTTTATCTACTCTGGTGACAGTTGTAAGCTGCTCTCTCGCTGTGTTTTATGAATTTTCTTTCTGCCATTGCTGTACATGATCACTGGAATCAGAATACTAAAGTTCTATGTGGTATGTGAGCTATGGCAAGTTCCTTCTTTTATGTCATCTATCAAATGGAGATCGTGGCAGATACTGTGCCCAACATGTAATACATGCTTGATAAATATTTTTGAATGGCTTCATGAAATCATTTATGAAAGTATCCATTCAAAGATATTTATCAGGCATGTATCCCATGTTGGGCTTGGTATCTGTCATGATCTCTATTTGATAGCCAAAATGGATCAAATTAAATGTAAAATCTTTTGCACAGCAAAAGAAACCATAAACAAAACAAAAAGACAGCCCTCAGAATAAAGTATTTGCAGATGAAGCAAGTGATGAGAGAGATTAATCTCCAGAATGTACAAACAGCTCATGCAGCTCAATATTAAAAAAAAAAAAATCAAAAAATGGACTTCAGATTTAAATAGTCATTTCTCCAAATAAGACAAAAAGCACATCAAAAGATGCTGAGCATCTCTAATTATTAGAGAACTGCAAATCAAAATTACTGTGAGGAATCACCTCACACTGGTCAAAATGGTCATCATCAAAAAATCTACACACAGAACCCTCCAGCAGAAGAAAGGAAACCCTCTTACACTCTTGGTTGAAATGTAAATTGGTACAACCACTCTGGAGAACAATATAGAGGTTCCTTAAAATACTAAAAATAAGACCACCAAGTGACCCAGCAATCCCACTCCTGGGCATAAACCTAGAGAAAACTATAATTCAAAAAGACACACACACCTCAATGTTTACTATTTACAAGCACACTATTTAATGCAGCACTGTTTGTAACAGTCAGGACATGGAAGCAACCTAAATATCCATCAGCAAGGGAATGGATAAAGAAGAGGTTGTACATATAGACAATGGAATATTGTTGTTGCTGTTATTCAGTTGCCAAATCTTGTCTGACTCTCTGCAACCCCATGAACTGCAGCACATCAGGTTTTTCTGTCCTTAACTATCGCCTTGAGTTTGCTCAAAATCATGTGCATTGAGTCAGTGATGCCATCCAGGCATCTTATCCTCTGTAACCCCCTTCTCCTCTTGCCCTCAGTCTTTCCCAGCATCAGGGTCTCTTCCAAAGAATCGGCTCTTCACATCTGGTGGCCAAATTATTGGAGCTTCAGCTTCAGGATCAGTCTTTTCAATGAATATTCAGGGTTGATTTCCTTTAGGATTGACTGGTTGGATCTCCTTGCTGTCCAAAGGACTCTCAAGAGTCTTCCCCAGCATCACAGTTCAAACGCATCAATTCTTTGGCGCTCAGCCTTGTTTATGGTTCAGCTCTTCACATTCATACATGAATATTGGAAAAACCATAGCTTTGACTATAAAGACCTTTGTTGGTAAAATGATGACTCTGCTTTTTAATATGCTGTCTATGTTTGCCATAGCTTTTCTTCCAAGGAGCAAACATCTTTTAATTTCATGGTTGCAGTCACTGTCCACAGTGATTTTGTAGCCCAAGGAAAATCAGTGTTACTGTTTCCACTTTCCCCCCCATCTATTTGCCATGAAGCGATAGTACCAGATACCTATTCTTAGTTTTTTGGATGTTGGAATATTACTTGGCCACAAAAAGAATGAAATAATTCCATTTGCTGCAATTTGGATGAACCTAAAAATTGACATACTGAGTTGACTAAGTCAGACACAGAAAGATAAATATCATATGATATTGTTTATATGTGAACTATTAGGAGAGGTATAATTGAACTATTTATGGAACAAGCATAGAGTCACAGAAGTAGAAAACAAACATGGTTACCAGGTGATGAGGGGAGAGGAATAAATTGGGCAATTGATATTGATATATACACACTATTATGTATAAAATAGATAACCAAAAGGAACCTGCTGTAAAGTCCAGAGAACTCTACTCAATAATCTGTAATGGGCTATATGGGAAAAGAATCTTAAAAGAAAAAAGAGCGGCTGTATTAATATGTATAATTGATTCAGTGAAAGGAGACAGAAGACACACGAATTTGATCCCTAGGTCAGGAAGATCTCCTGCAGGAGGAAATGGCAACCCACTCCAGTATTCTTGCCTGGAGTATCCCATGGACAGAGGAGCCTGGCAGAACCAGAGGAGTCCTTATGGTCACAAAGAGTCAAATATGACTGAGCACGCACATAGCTTATTCACTTTAATGTACGCCTGAAACTAACACAACATTGTAAATAAACTCTACTCCAATCAGATGTTTGAAAAGTAGCATACATGGCTGATTCATGTCAATGTATGGCAAAAACCACTATAATATATATATATAAATAAGTTTTTCATAAGAAAAAAAAAGCAGAGATATTACTTTGCCAACAAAATAAATAAATAAATAAAAAGTAGCATAAAGTGAGTAATACAATGTCTTGTGCTTATTAAGTGCTCCAAATGATAGTTTGTTAGTGTTAATAGTTTAAATATAGTAATGCAGTAAGAGAAACGGCATTATGACAAAACCCCCTCTTTCAGTAGTTTTAAAAATGATAGAAAGATGAAGATATAGTTATATGTAGAAGAAACGAGAAAGGAAGAACTTTCATCAACATCTGATTTTTCATCCAAAATAGGCTGTTCTTTCTTCTGTAATTTTTATAGATAATGACTGTAGCCACATACTCTAACTCTCCCATACATCAGGGAAACTTGCAGTTCAAAGGAAACTAGGAAATAGATAGTCAGGTATAGTATCCTTCATATAGCCCAAGAAGAAATGGGGACCCTAAGACACTGAATAATGTTCCTCATGATACATCGCCAATTAGAGTTTTCTCCTGAATACCTAAGTCTGCTGCAGCTTACTGCTGCTGTCTAAGCTTGTCTTGTTGATAAGATTTTTCAACTTTCAAATATCCCCATCCAGTGAAACTGCCATTAATTCAATGGTCTTAAAATCAACTGAGGCTATCTCTGGCCTATGCTTTGATGAATGCAGCATGCAGCATTTTCAAAGTGATTCTTCTCCTTGATTATGTTTTTGGAGATTATTTTGGATATATAACTCCATTCTCTCAAACAGAGGGAGATTGCATTATGCAGTTGACTGACAGGAAATGATTTCAAATTGCTTCATAACAAGCAATTTAAAAGGAGTATTGTGAATACAATGAGCTTTTCAATAAGGATTCGGTAATACAGAATGAAAAGAGAAGCTGTAAATTGATTATATATAGGATAAAGACAAATCAGGTATGAAAAACATATCTGATATTCTTGAAAGAATCATCTTATTTTAAAAATACTATTTTGTTGATGTTTTTAATATGAAAGTCACTCAAATATCTGTAATTAAGTGATCTACATAAACAACCCTAAGGGGCACTATGTTAATATTTTTATTGTTATTTCTCCCACCACCACACTTGTAATATGTATTTTCCCTGGATTTCTTAAGAAAGCAAAGTATAGTTCAATGACTAGAGTCTTATATGTAATAAATAGAAGAAAAGAAAAAAAAAGGATTCTAGATGGAGATAATCTGAATTTGTGCCCCAGAATTGCCATTTTCTCTTTTTTTGTTAAAGGTTACAGTAAACCTATAACCTTGTTTTGGGTATACTGTATAATGATCAGATATTTGTGTATATTGCAAAAATGATCACCACAGGTTGCTGTTAACCAAGTCAGAAAATGAAAAGTAAAACAGAAGTGGGGGGAAAATTAATTTGAAAGCATTTTGTATTTGAAGAGCTTGGGACATTTGGGTGACATATAAAATGGAAAACTTAAAATTATCAGTGCAGCATAAATTTGTGACCACTAAAATTGAACAAATGGAAGTCATGATCAGATTTGCATTTTAATTCCTGGGCGCTTGGGAGAGACTAAACTGGCAGCAGAATTCAGGAGGCAGAGACGGTTGGCATCTTCCAGATGATTGAAGCAAGTGGCTTCAGTGTGGTAGTGGTGATAGAGATGGAGGAAAAAACGTGGAAGTTATTAAGATGTCATTTAATATTAAGATAAAGTGTTATCGATGAAGATGTTACAGTCACTGTTTCAGTAACAAAGGCAAACAAAAGGGAGAAGAATGGCCTGTCTGCAAATTGCTACTTTAGAAGGCTGGGCAGGGATGGTATTACAAAAGAAGGCAAGATAGGAGAGGGAGAATCAATTAATCAGAATATGTAGTTACACATGCAGAAATCTCCCTTCAAACTAGCTTATACACATACACAAATAAGATAATTCATTGGAAATGTACTGAAGTCTTTCACAAAACCAAAGGAAAAGCTATGGGAAAGATGGTATCTCGAGATACTTCAAAGATTAGAACTGGAGATTCAGACCCTGTCATCTCAACTTGATTCCTTCTTTATTTGCTTCTATTGAATATGTTTTTTTTTTTTTTTTTAATGTGATTAAAAGCATAGGTCCTGGAACTTCAGGTTCAGATATACTTCCTTCTATGATTCAATGGGGCAAGGAATTTTCCTCTCCCAGTTTGTAGGTGAACCAGCCTTGCTCATATGCCTGCTCTTTGAACACATTTCTGAAACAAAGGATAATTATGAATAGTGAGTGCTGTATGGGTTGAATGGCCCACACCTCTAGTGGGGTTGAGGGGCCTGTGGTCCAAAGGGAGTAAGTGCTGGACAGACAAAGATTGTCCACTGCAAGGTTTGTGAAATAGAGATCATGAATTCTGACTGAGAAATACTGAGACTAAGGGAACAGTGAGATAACTGAGTAGATTTGTGCAATGGTAGTAGAATCAAGAGGAAGTAAATGTTGGCCTTGCACTCTGGGAAGAAACTGACATAAGATGTAGTCCCCTGGATGCACTAATGATATCCTTGATGATTTCTGTGTAGCAGACTGCTTGACAAAACTTTGCACTAAGAACGTAGACCTCTGTGTTAGGTGTTAAAAAGGTTATATGAGGGAATGAATGGAGGCAATTGAGGAAGAGTTAGAAGGCCATCAGTGGTGTTTTTTAGCAGGCAATGTGCTGATTTAGCAAATTCGTTATCTTCAAAGCATCTCATTAAGAGTCCTATCCCCAAATGGAAAGGCCCGTGCAGATAACTTTTGAAACCTGCTTGCAGGAAATCTGTGTTGTTTCCAAACCGCATGAAGCAAGGAACAGCAGACCTGTCCTTTGTGAAGATGTTGTACTAAAGCAGTGCTAAATTTTACTTGAAATTTGACAAGTTATTCCACTTTTATTTTCAGGACCCTCAATTCATCATTTGTGACAGATATCTTTTGCTGTTTATTTTATCCCTTTTTTTTTTTTTTTTAGTTGAGCTCTAGACCAGATTGCAAATTCACTGTCTGTCTCACATATTACTAAGAATGTTATTTCTACACAGTTGCTGCTCTTTCAATGGTATTGTTTAAATACTAGGGTCGTAGAATTTTTAACTCTATCACTGAATTCTTTTATAAAATTCTGTTCTCTATTCAAAACAAAAGATTTGAAAGCATAGCAGTATTGAACTAGAGGACTTGTTAACTAACTCTGTTCAATGAATGAAGTGTCTCCTTTTATGATAGATGTTATGTAAGAAACATCCCATAAATGTGTGAGAAAATTAATGACTTGCCCTGTATGAAAATCTTTGTAGTACTATTTCAGCCTGCCAACCAAATTCTAGCCAGTTTCCTATTGTAGACAAGTATCTTGGTACTTGGAACAGAAGGAAAAATTACTACAGTGATCTTTTTATGTACTTTTATATTTTCCATACATCAGTCTGCTGAAGACTCGAGACCAGCACACACTTGATCATCTTGAAAATGCAACACATATTTCAGGAAAGACTCTTGCATCAAAATAATGGAATAACAACAAAAAGAAGGAATGTAGGAAAGAGAGAGATAGCCACAACCAAAGAATTACTCAGACATTAGGAAAGAGGTAAATAATGAGACCCATACCTTAAGAGACATGGGAAATTTTGAGAGAGCTCAGAATTTGTAAGCCTTTTGTAAAAGCAGAGTTATAGAGTATAGCAAACCAAAATCACAATAAATTAAATATTTTATTGATACCATTCTAAAACTCTGTGAAATGAATTGAGTAATACTAATTAGATTTCCTATACTGTTGTCTTTTCAAAATATTTTTTATTCAGTATTCATGGATTTATTTATAGGCTTCATATGTTTGAAGCAAAATCTCCTGAGATGTAATGTTAAAAATGATAATAATAGCATCCTAAATAACATAAAGGAGGTGGTGGTAGTTTCTGAAGCACCATTATTGGAAAACAACTGACTTCTTTCTAGGCATGCAAGAATATGGAAAACTCAACAGCAATTTCCCAAATGCTGACTGTAATCTAAAAAATAAAAGCTATTTTACCTAAACTGATACATAATCTTATTTCTTTGCAGACCTAAATATCTATCCCATGGTTAATACCATATTTATAATTAACTTGAAAGTAATAAAAATGTATACTTGTGTGAAGGAGATACCATTTTGTGATAGAAGAGGTCATTTAAAGCCTCCAGATACTATGTGACTCTCTTTAATCCCATTAAAAAATTAAATCAATAAATCATGTTGTCATTCCCAATCATAATAATTATATGATATAACAAAAAGTCTTCTTTAAATTCTGAGAAAATTAATAATTTATGTCTTAATTCATACTGTGTTAAATTTTGTTCTTCACTAAGTTCTGGTTTGTAAGTATATTTGTTTACTTAAATTGAAGATAACTTTTTGGTGTTAGATTTTTACCCAAAGAGAAAAGATTTAAAGAGGAGAATGCAGGATATTCCAATGTTAAAATTATATTAGATTTCAAAAAGCTCTGTAAAAAAAAAAAAAAAAAAAAAAAAGCTCTGTAATTTTAAAAAAATTATAGTAAAACTTTTAGTATTTGAACATTGATGTTTCAAGATACACTTCAATTAAAAAATAAGTTTATTTGATTTATGTTGTGTTAGTGTCAAGTGTGTCAGAGAAGGCAGTGGCACCCCACTCCAGGACTCTTGCCTGGAAAATCCCATGGATGGAGGAGCCTGGTAGGCTGCAGTCCATGGGATCGCAAAGAGTCGGACACGACTGAGCGACTTCACTTTCACTTTTCCCTTTCATGCATTGGAGAAGGAAATGGCAACCCACTCCAGTGTTCTTGCCTGAAGAATCCCAGGGACTGGAGAGCCTGGTGGGCTGTCGTCTGTGGGGTCGCACTGAGTCAGACACGACTGAAGCAGCTTGGCAGCAGCAGCAGCAGTGTCAAGTGTGTAGCAGAGCAAATCAGTTTTATATATACATACTTTTAATATCTACAAATATGTATGCTTTTCAGATTCTTTTCCCTTATAGATTATTACAAAATGCTGACTATAATTCCTAGTACTATGTAGTCAGTCCTTGTTATTTGACTATTTTATATATAGTAGTATGCATATGTTAATCCCAAATTCCTAATTTATCCCTCCCTTCCCTTTTCCTTTGGGTAACCATAAGTTTGTTTCTATGTGAGTCTCTTTCTGTTTTGTAAATAAGTTCATTTGTATCTTTTTTTTTTTTTTTTTGCATTCCACATAAAAGTGATGTATGTTACTTGTCTTTCCCTATGTGATCTACTTCAGTTATAATAATCTCTAGGTCCATCCCGGTTGCTGCAAGTGGCATTTTTTATGGTCAAGTAATATTTCATCACTTATATATGCATACCACATCTCCTTTATTCATTCATCTGTTGATGGACATTTAGGTTACTTGCACATCTTGACTATTTTAAATAGTTCCACTGTGAATATTGAGGTGCATGTATATTATGTTAACCCCTGTTCCATCCAGACCAACACATAAACTAAGCAGAGTTCCACATGCTATACTTTAGGTTTTTGTTTGTTATTCATTTTAAAAATAGCAGTGTGTACATGACCTTGCAAAAGTCTTTAACTATCCCTGCCGCCCATAACCATGAGTTGATTTTCTAAGTCTGAGTCTCTTTCTGTTTTGTAAGTAAGTTCATTTGTATCATATCTTTGTAGAGTCCAGATATGAGGGATGTAGTATGACATTTCTCCTTCTCTGTCTGACTTCCTTCACTCACCGTGACACTCTCTTGATCCCCCATGTTGCTGCAAATGGCCCTATTTCATTCTTTTGAATGGCTGAGTGATATCCCATTGTATGTATGTGCCATATCTTCTTTATCCATTCCTCCGTCGATGGCCATTTAGGCTGTTTCCATGTCTTGGCTATTGTAAACAGTGCTGCAAAGAACGTTGGCATACCTGTATCTTCCATGACATGTTTTTCCTTGGATATATGCCCAGGAGTGTAATTGCAGGGTCATATGTTAACTATATTTTTAGTTTTTTTTTTAAAGGACCTACATACTGTTCTCCATAAGGGGTATACCAATTTACATTCTCACTGACAGTTTGGGAGGGTTCCCTTTTCTGCAGCATTTGTTGTTTGTGGATTTTTTGATGATAGGCATTCTGACTGGCTTGAGGTGATTTTCTCATTGTAGTTTTGATTTGCATTTCCCTAATAACTAGTGATGTTGAGCAATTTTTCATGTGCCTGTTGACCATCTGTATGTCCTCTTTAGAGAAATGTCTATTTATGTCCTCTGCCCATTTATGGAGTGGGTTTTTTTTTTCTGATGCTATTAATTGTCATAAGCTGTTGGTAAATTTCAGAGACATCCCTTATCAGTCATATTATTTGAAAATATTTTCTCCCAATCTGCAGGTTGTTATTTCATTTTGTTTATTTATTTATTTTTTACTTAATTTTTTTCTTTTAAAGATTTATTTATTTTAATTGGAGGATAAATTACAGTATTGTGATGGTTTTTTCATACATCAGCATGAATTGGCCACAGGTAAACATGTGTCCCCCCATTCTGACCCCCATACCACCCCCCTTCCCCACCCTGTTCCTCTGGGTCATCCCAGAGCACTGGCTTTGGGTGCCCTGCTTCATGCATCAAACTTGCACTGGCCATCTATTCTACACATAGTAATGTACAGATTTCCATGCTGTTCTCTCAAATCATCCTACCCTTGCCTTCTCCCACTGAGTCAAAAAGTCTGTTCTTTACATCTGTGTTTCCTTTGCATCCCTGCATGTAGGATCATCATCACCATCTTTCTAAATTCCATATACATGTGGTAATATACAGTATTTGTCTTTCTCTTTCTGAATTACTTCACTCTGTATAATAGGCTCCAGTTTCATCCACCTGATTAGAACTGACTCAACTGTGTTTCTTTTTATAGCTGAGTAGTATTCCAGTGTGTGTATGTCCCACACCTTCCTTATTCATTCATCTGCCAATGGACATCTAGGTTGCTTCAATGTCTTAGCTGCTGGAAATAGTGCTTCAGTGAACATTGGTGTACATATGTCTTTTTGTTTTGTTTATTGTTTCCTTTGCTGTGCAAAAGCTTTTCAGTTTAAGTAGGTCCCTTTTTGTTATTTTTTCTTTTATTTCCATCATCCTGGAAAATGGATTGAAAAAGATGTTGCCGTGATTTTTGTCAGAGTGTTCTGGCTATGTTTTCCTCTAATAGTTTTAGTGTCCAATCTAACATTTAGGTATTTAATCCATGTTGAGCCTGTTTTTGTGTATGCAGTTAAGAAATGATCTAATTTCATTTTGTTACATGTGGCGGTACAGTTTTCCCAGCACCTTTTGTTGAATAAACTATCTTTCCAACATTATGTAGTCTTGCCTCCTTTGTCATAGATTAATTGACTAAAGGTAAATGCACCTATTTCCAGGTTTTCTGTCCTGTTCCATTTATTTATATTTCTATTTTTGTGCCAGTACCATGCTGCTTTGATGACTATAGCTTTTTCATGTAATCTGAAGTCAAGGGGCCTGATTCCCCCAGCTCCAATTTTCTCCTTCAAGATTGCTTTGGATCTTCGTGACTTTTGTGTCACCATCCAAATTTTGAGAATTTTTTTGTTGTAGCTCTGTGGAAAATGTCATTGGTAATTTTATAGGGATTGCATTGAATTTGTAGACTGCGTTGGCTTGGGCAGCATGCCATTTTGACAATACTGACTCTTCCAATCCACAAACATGGTATGTTTTTCAAACTATTTAAATCTTCTTTGGTTTCTTTCATCAGCATCTTATAGTTTTCAGAATATAGGTCTTTTGTCTCCTCCAGTAGGTTTATTCCTAGGTATTTTATTCTTTTTGATGCAATAGTAAGTGTAATTGCTTCTTGAAGTGTCTTTCTGATCTTTAACTGTTAGTGTATAGAGATGCAACAAATTTCTGTGTATTAACTTTGCAACCTGCAACTTCACCAAATTCATTGAGATCTAGTAGTTTTCTGGTAGCATCTTTAGGATCTTTTGTGTATAGTATCATGTCATCTGGAAACAGTGACAGTTTAACTTCTTCTTTTCCAATTTGAATTTCCTTTACTTCTTTTTCTTCTCTGATTGCAGTAGCTAGGACTTCCAAACCTATTTTGAATAAAAGTGGTGAGAGTGGACATCCTTGTCTTGTTCCTGATCTTAGAGGGAATGCCCTTAAATGTTCACAATTGAGTATGATGCTAGCTGTAGGTTGTCATATATAGCCTTTATTATATTGAGGTATGTATCCTCTATGACCACATTATGGAGAGTTTTTATCATAAATGGGAGTTGAATTTTGTCAAAAGCCTTTTCTGTGTCTATTGAGATGATCAGATGGTTTTTATTCTGCAGTTTGTTGATATGGTGTGTCTCATTGATTGATTTGGGAATGTTGAAAAATCCTTGCATCCCTGGGATAAATCCCACTTGATCATGGTGTATGATCCTTTTAACATATTGTTGGTTACAAATTCCTAGTATTTTGTGGAGGATTTTTGCATCTGTGTTCATCAGTGATATTGGACTGTAATTTTCTTTTTTTGTGGTATATTTATCTGGTATATTTATTTGGTATCAGGGTGAAGGTGGTCTCATAAAATGAGTTGGAAGTTTTTCTTCCTCTGTGACATTTTAGAACAGTTTCAGAAGGATAGGTGTTAACTTACTGTGAATGTTTGATAAGATTCACCTTTGAAGCCATCAGGTCCCAGACTTTTGTTTGTTGGGAGGTTTTTAATCCCAGTTTCGATTTCAGTGCTTGTGATTGGTCTGTTCATATTTTCTCCCTTGTTCATTCTAGGGAGACTGTACCTTTCTAAGAAGTTGTCCATTTCTTCCAGGTTGCCCATTTTACTGGTATACAGTTGTTCAGAATAGTCTTATAATTCTTGGTATTTCTGTGGAGTCAGTTGTAACTTCTCCTTTTTCATTTCCAATTTGACTGATTTGAGTCCTCTCACTTTTTTTCTTGATGAGCCTGCCTAATGGTTTATCAGTCTTGTTTATCTTTTCAAAGAACCAGCTTTTAGTTTAATTGATCTTTGCTATTGTTTTCTTTGTCTCTGTTTCATTTCTTTCTGCTCTGATCTTTATGATTTCCTTCCTTCTACTAACTTTAGGTGTTGTTTGTTCTTATTTCTCTAGTTGTTTTCAGTGTAAGTTTAGGTTGTTTGAGATTTTTCTTGTTTCATGACATAAGACTGTATTGCTATAAACTTCCCTGTTAGAACTGGTTTGCTACATCCTAAAAGTTTTGGACCATTGTGCTTTCATTTGTCTCAAGGTATTTTTTAAATTTCATCTTTGATTTCTTCAGTGATCCAATGGTTGTTTAGTAGCATATTGCTTAGTCACCGCATGTTTGTGTTTCTTAGTTTGGTTTTTTTTTTTTTTTTTTTGGAGTTTATTTATAAACTCATATCATTGTGATCAGAAAAGATATTTGCTATTATTTTGATTTTCTAAGATTTACCAAGGCTCACCTTGTCGCCCAGCATTTGGTCAGTCCTGGAGAATATTCCATGTGTGAGAAAAATATGTAGTCTGCTGCTTTAAGATGGAATACTCTATAAATATCAATTAAGTCCAACTCATCTAAAGTGTCATTTAAGGCCTGCATTTCCTTAATGGGTTTTCTGTCTGGATGATCTGTTGATGAAGTGGAGTAGTGTCCTTCTTTGTCTCTATAACAGCCTTTGTTTTAAAGTCTGCTCTGTCTGATACTAGTATTGCTGCTCCAGCTTTCTTGTGATTTCCATTTGTGTGAAATACCTTCTCCCATCCCCTTATTTTCAGTCTGTAAGTGTCGGTAGATATGAAGTGAGTCTCCTGTAGACAACATATATATGGGTCTTATTTTTGTATCAAAGCAGCCAGCCTATGTCTTTTGGTTGGTGCATTTAATCCATTTACATTTAAGGTAATTATCAATATTATTATCATTATAATTAATAATATCAATATCAATATAATTAATAATATCAATATCATTTTGTAATTGTTTTGGGTTTATTTTTTCTTTTCCTTCTCTTGTATTTCCTGCCTAGAGAACTTCCTTTAGTATTTGTTGTAAAGCTGGTTTGGTGGCTTTGGATTCTCTTAACTTTTACTTGTCTGGAAAGCTTTTGATTTCTCTTTATCACATCTGAATGAGAGTCCTGCTGAGTAGAGTATTCTTAGTTGTAGCTTCTTCCCTCTCATCATTTAGAATATATCATGCCATTCCCTTCGGGTTTGTAGAGTTTTTTTTTTGGAGAAATCAGCCTGATGGGAGTTCCTTTGTATATTATTTGTATTTTTTCCCTTGTTGCTTTTAATAATTTATCTTTGTCTTTAATTTTTGTCAGTTTGATTACTACGTGTCTCAGTGTGTTCCTCCTGCCTGGCACTCTATGTGCTTCCTGGATGTGGTTGAATATTTCCTTTTCCATGATAGGGATGTTTTCAGCTATTATATCTTCAAGTATTTTCTTGGGTCCTCTCTCTCTCTCTTTTCATTCTGGGATACCTATAACGTGAATATTGGTGCATTTAATGTTGTTCCAGAGGCCTGTTAGGCTGTCTTCATTTCTTTTCATTCTTTTTTCTATATTCTGTTTTGTACCATTGATTTCCACCTTTATGTCTTCTAGGTCACTTATCTGTTCTTCTACCTCTTCTATCTTATTCTGATACTGATTCCTTCTAGTGTCCTGTTCACCTCTGTTTTTTTTGTTCTTTAGTTCTTCTAGGTCCTAGGTAAACACTTCTTGCATCTTCTCAAGTTTTGCCTGCATTCTTTTTTCAAGATCCCGAATCATCTTCACTATGATTATTCTGAACTCTCTTTCTGGGAAGTTGCCGATCACTTCTTTAGTTGTTTTTCTGTGGTTTTATCTTGTTCCTTGATCTGGGACATAATCCTATTTCTTTTCATTTTGGGTAGCTTTCTGTAATTGTGGTATTAGTTCCGGAGGATGTTGGGATTGTAATTCTTATTTCTTCTGTCTGCCCTCTGGTGGATGAGAATAAGAGGCTTGTGCTAGCTTCCTGATGGGAGGGGCTGGCTGTGGGAAAAACTGGGTCTTGCTCCGGTGGGCAGGGCTGTGCTCAGTAAAACATTAATCCAATTGTCTGCTTATGGGTGGGGCTGTGCTCCCTTCCTGTCAGTTGTTTGGCCTGGAGTTCAAAATGCATACTTGGGTGCAATCTCAAAAATGACAGAGTGATCTCCATTCATTTCCAAGGCAAACCATTCAAAGAGTAATCCAAGTCTGTGCCCCAACTACTAATGGTGAAGAAGCTGAAGTTGAATGGTTCTATGAAGACCTACAAGACCTTCTAGAACTAACACCAAAAAGAGATGTCCTTTCATCACAGGGGACTGGAATGCAAAAGTAGAAATCAAGACATACCTGGAGTAACAGGTAAGTTAGGCCTTGGAGTACAAAATGAAGCAGGGCAAATGTGAACAGAGTTTTGCCAAGAGAACACACTGGTCATAGCAAACACCCCCTTCCAACAATACAATGTGTATGGATGGCTCTACACATGGACATCACCAGATGGTCAATACTGAAATTAGATTGATTATATTATTTGCAGCCGAAGATGGAGAAGCTATATACAGTCATCAAAAAAAATGCCAGGAGCTGCCTGTGGCTCAGATCATGAACTCCTTATTGTAAAATTCAGACTGAAATTTAAGAAAGTAGGGAAAACCATTGGCCATTCACGTATGACCTAAATCAAATCCCTTAAGATTATACAGTGGAAGTGACAAATAGATTCAAGACATTATATCTGATAGACAGAGTGCCTGAAGAACTATGGACTGAGATTTGTGACATTGTACAGGAGGCAGTGATCAAGACCATCCTCAAGAAAAAGAAATGCAAGAAGGCAAAATGGTTGTCTGAGGAGGCCTTACAAATAGCTGAAAAAAGAAAAGGCACTAAAGGCAAAGGAGAAAAGCAAAGATATACCCATTTGAATGCATAGTTCCAAAGGATAGCAAGGAGAGAAAAGAAAGCCTTCCTCAGTGATCAATGCAAAGAAGTAGGGGAAAACAACAGAATGGGAAAGACTAGAGATCTCTTCAAGAAAATTAGAGATACCAAGGGAAAATTTTATGCAAAGATGGGCTCAATAAAGGACAGAAATGATATGGACCTAACACATGCAGAAGAGATTAAGAAGAGGTGGAAAGAATACACAGAAAAGCTCTTAATGACCCAGATAATCACAATGATGTGATCACTCACCTAGATCCATACATTCTGGAGTTCAAAGTCAAGTGGGCCTTAGGAAGCATCACTACAAACAAAGCTAGTGGAGGTGATGGAATTCCAATTGAACTATTTCAAGTCCTAAAAGATGATGCTGTGAAAGTGCTGCGTTCAATATGCCAGCAAATTTGGAAAGCTTGGTAGTGGCCACAGGACTGGAAAGGTCAGTTTTCACTCCAATTAGAAAGAAAGGCAATGCCAAAGAATGTTCAAACTACCACACCATTGCATTCATCTCACACTCAAGCAAAGTAATGGTCAAAATTCTCCAAGTGAGGCTTCAACAGTATGTGACTGAAAATTCCAGATGTTCAAGCTGGACTTAGAAAAGGAAACAGAAGAAACAGAGAGGAAATTGCCAACGTCCACTGAATCATAGAAAAAGCAAGAGAGCTTGAAAAAACATCTATGTCTGCTTTATTGACTATGTCAAAGTCTTTGACTGTGTAGATCACAATAAACTGTGGAAAATTCTTAAAGATTTGGGAATACCAGACACTTCACCTGCCTTCTGAGAAATCTTTATGCAGGTCAAGAACCAATAGTTAGAACTAGGCATGGAACAATGGACTGGTTCCAAATGGGAAAGGAGTTAATCAAGTCTGTATATCGTCACCCTGTTTATTTAAATTCTATGCAGAATACATGATGCTAAATGCCAGGCTGCATGAAGCATAAACTGGAATCAAGTTTGTGGGAGAAATAGCAGTAACCTCAGATAATCAGATTACACCACCCTTATGGCAGAAAGCGAAGAGGAACTAAAGAGCCTCTAGATGAAAGTGAAAGAGGAGAGTGAAGAAGCTGGCTTAAAACTCAAAATTCAAAAAACTAAAATCTTGGCATCCAGTCCCATCACTTCATGGCAAATAGATGGGCAAACAATGGAAATAGTGACAGACTTTATTTTGGGGGCCTCCAGAATCACTGCAGATGGTGACTGCACCATGAAATTAAAAAGATGCTCCTTAGAAGAAAAGTGATGACCAACCTAGACAGCATATTAAAAAACAGAAGCATTACTTTACCAACAAAGGTCCGTCTAGTCAAAGCTATGGTTTTTCCAGTAGTCAGGTTTGGATGTGAGAGTTGGACCATAAAGAAAAGTGAGCACTGAAGAATTGATACTTTTGAACTGCGGTGTTTGAGAAGACTCTTGAGAGTCCCTTGGACTGCAAGGAGATCTAACCAGTCCATCCTAAAGGAGATCAGTCCTGGATGTTCTTTGGAAGGAGTGATGTTGAAGCTGAAACTCCAATACTTTGGCCATCCTGATGTGAAGAACTGACTCGTTGAAAAAGACCCTGATGCTGGGAACTATTGAAGGCAGGATGAGAAGGGGATGACAGAGGATGAGATGGTTGGATGGCATCACTGACTTGATGGACATGAGTTTGAGAAATTTCTGGGATTTGGTCATGGACTTGGAAGCCTGTGTCCTGTAGTTCATTGGGTCACAAAGAGTCAGACACAGCTGAGTGACTGAATGGAATTGACTGAGAGTTGTCTCTTTTTTTAATGGTTTCCCTTTTTGTGAAAATTTTTAATGAGGTCCATTTTTTAAAATTTTGTTTTTATTTTCATTGCTCTAGAAGACAAATCATAAATAATATTGCTATGATTTATATCAAAGAATGTTCTCCCTATATTTCTAAGCATTTTATGGTATTAGGTCTTATATTTTGGTCTTTCATACATTTTGAGTTTATTTTTGTATGTGTAATTAGAGAATATTTTAGTTTCATTCTTTTACATGTGGCTGTTCAGTTTTCCAAGCATCATTTATTTAAAACAGCATCTTTTCTCTGTTGTATGTTCCTGACTTCTTTGTTGTAGGTTAGTTAACCATAACTGCATGGATTTACTTCTGAGTTTTCTGTGTCTATGTTAGTAATACCATACTATTTTGCTTACTGTAGATTTGTAGTATTGCCTGAAGTCAGTGAGCCTGATTTTTCCTGCTCCTGACTTTCTTTCTCAGAATTGCTTTGGCTATTTTGGGTTTTTTGGTTTTACCATACAGATTTTAAAAATTTTTGTCTAGTTCTGTGAAAAATGCCATTGGCAACTTAATAGGGGTTGCATTGACTCTTTTGACTGCCTTGGGTAGTATGTTCATCTGAACAATAGTGATTCTTCTGATCCAAGAACACTGTATATATTTTCTTCCATTTGTGTGGTCTTCAATTTCTTTCATCAGTGTCTTATAGTTTTCCAAATTTAGTCTTTTGTCTCCTAAGGTAGGTTTATTCTTAGGCATTTTATTCTTTCTGATATAGAATAATTTATTCTAAATGTGTAAAAATTTTTTAATCATAGGAAATAATGATCATCATACATTAAATTTTCAAAAAGCTTTACACTTTTCAAAGGACTGAGGAACATTTTCCATTGTTCTCAGGAATGTCATTTATTTATAAATGTTCTTAGATCTGGCAGGAATAGATATCTTTCAGGTGAGGAAAGAGCTTGTATTGGTTATCTGACAAACCAAGATGCAGATAAGTTTTGCAACTCTGTATTATCATTTCCTTATACTATATGTTTAGATATCTTTTGATTTTAAAAAACGTTTGATCTGAATTATATTGGTTAAGATCCAATGCATTTTTTGTTATCCTGAACATTATTTTTAAAAGATTGTAAAATATTTCCTGTCTCAAAAACATGGACATTTCCTCTGTTGTCTCCCTCCAAAATCTTTACTTTGTGGCCACATTCAAATTGGATAATAATTAGTTGTTTACACAGTTTCTCTCTTGCTAAAAGTAAGATATAAAAGACTGCAGCCAGATTCCTACTGATGTCATTGGATATGTGATAAACAGGAAAATGCCACCTATACTTAAAAAACAAAACAGTTGATAGTACTCAAACCCAAGGTGACCTTGATATTACAACAATAGACATGGATTTAGAAACAGGTATCTTTGATGTCTCAGTGGTAAAGAATCTGCATGCCAATGCAGGAGACATGGGTTTGATCCCTGTGTTTGGAAGATCCTCTGGAGAAAGAAATGGCAACCCACTCCAGTATCCTTGCCTGGGAAATCCGACAGAGGAGCCTGGCAGACTACAGTACATGGGATCACAAAGAGTTGGACATGACTTAGTGACTAAGCAACAACATCAGTTATAAATATAGTCACAAACTTAAACAGAATGAGTTAATGTATAGGTCATTTCAGCATAGAAATAGAAACCATAGAGAAGGCAAATAGAAAATCTAGAACTTGGAGGGGTACAGCAACTGAAAAATAAATCACTTGTTAAGGGTTAATGGAAGACAGAAGAAAGTATACTTGAAAATGTGTGCTTGGGTGCTAAGTCGCTTTAGTCGTTTCTGACTCTTTGCAGCACAATGAACCGGACTGTAGCCTGCCAGGCTCCTCTGTCAGTGGGCTTTTCTGGGCAATAATACTGGTGTGGGCTGCCATGACCTCCTCAGGGGATTTTACCAACCTAGAGATTGAACCTGTATCTTTAGCATCTCCTGCATTGGCAGGCGGGTTCTTTACCACTAGTGCCACCTGTTGAAAATAGGCCCATAGAAAATTATAAATCCAAGCAAAACAAAGAGGAAAATAGTAAACAATGAGCAGAGTCTCAAACATGGGGCATGATATCATGTAAATTAACATAAATCATAGAGAGAAGAAAAATAGGGAAAATAAAGGCCCTATATTTTTTGAATTTTGACAAAGGAATCAATTTCCAGATACAAAAACCTATTTGATAGCTAAGAAGAAAGAAAGAAACACACATACACACACTCAGGCACATTATCATACAAATTATGATTTCAATAGTGCAAGTTGCTCAGTCCTGTCTGACACTTTGCAACCCCATCGACTGCAGTCTATGAGGCTCCTATGTCTGTGAAATTCTCCAGGCAAGAATTCCGGAGTGAGTTGTTATCAGTTGGCTATTGTTATTGATAGCTAGATGAGGTCATTATAGAACTGTAAGACAATAGAATGGTATTTAAAAGTCTATTATTGACCTAACATAAAGCCAACATGAGTTCAGTGGTAGAGTGTAAAATAAATGTATCAAAAAGAGAGAAAAGGACATATCAGACACCCTAAAGAAATGTTAAAATAGGGAATTAGGCCCTTAAAATCACCTCAAGGCTTGGAGGCATATACCCAGGGAAAACCCAGTGGATGCCACAAACCATCAGAGTTAACATATAGTGTTGACAGTGCTTTCCTGAAGTCAGATCTCAAGAGAATCCGGGTTATATTAATACAATAAAAATGCTCAACAAGGTAGTCAACTATTCCCTATGATAGGAAGCTGATTCACTTACATTGGATTATGGCATTCTCACTACTGTGATGGAAAAATAAACTCAACTTCATTAATCAGTATGTTAATTCCTACTTGTCATAAGAACACACTGGGGGAGGCAATATAGTGTTGGGTTAAAGTACAATTTTTGGTTATAGACAATAGATTTAAACCTCAATAATATCACTCCCAGCCCAGTGATGTGGTACCACAAAAACATCATAACATTATAGAAAATAATAATCTTTCTTGAGTAAGGCACTGTTCTTTTTTATTTAATAATTTTAGTTTTGTTTGTTTTTTGACTGCACTGGGTCTTCATTGCTGCATAAATTTTTCCTAGTTGTGGCCAGTAGGGGCTACTCTCTGGTTGCAGTGTGTGGGCTTCTCATTGTGGTGGCTTCTCTTGTTGTGGAAAAGGGCTCTGGAGCATGCGGGCCTCAGTAATTGTGGCCACTGGGCTCTAGAGCACAGGCTCAATAGTTGTAGCGCGTGGACTTACTTGTTCCATGGCAAGTGGGGTCCTCCTGATTCAGGGATTGAACCTGTGTCTCCTCAGTTGGCAAGCAGACTCTTTAACACTGAGTCACCTGGAGAGCCACTAAGGCACTGTTCTAAGTATTTACGTATACCATTTTATTTTATTTTGTCAGGGAGAGGGAAATTCTCCACCTCTACCCATCCTGTGGTTAGACTGATAATAAAATTGATACAAGACAGATTAACTGCAGAAAAAACATTTAATTTGTGTACACAAAGGTCTCATGAAAAAAAGACCTTAGTGGCCAAAGGAGGCGACTTTTATATTTCTTAGACAAACAATAAATCTGAGACAGATTGAAAAGACAAACAATTCTGGGTGCTCAGTTAGTAAGGAATTTAAGCAAAGTTTGGGCTTGGGTAGAGAACTAACGAGGTTTGTTTATATAGGTCTCTCAGCCCTGCTTTCTCTCTCTCTGATGATGCCTTTCTACCTCCCAATAAAGGAAGGGCACCTTTCACGACGGAGATATATTTTTTTTTGCTTTCAGAGAGATAGCAGGGTCAAATGTCCCTCTTCATCAGTCACTTCTTAAGTAATTTTAATTCAAAATAATCAATATGTATTGAAGCATATTTTGAAGTGGCTGCCCTTGGCCCAGTCAGTTTTCATAAAAATCAAATGAGATTTTTTTTGTCCTCAGAGTATTTTTGTTATTTTCATTTTGCTGTTGGAAGACAGACAATTTAAAATTAATTCCATTAAATTTAGGGCCCTTTATTGATCATTTCAACAACAAGGTTGACATTAGGGAAACATGAGGTATTACCACCAATATTACTACCACCAGCCTGCCTATATCCTTTAATAATACTCCTCTGACTTAGTGACTCAACAGTAACGACTACTGCTTTTTACTATAACTACTACAACAATCACTGTACTTACCATGTGCTAGGCATTGTGACACACACTTTTATAACAATTTCAATCATTTAGTCTTTATAAAAACTCAGTACATAAGTTCTATTGTTATTCTCATTTTATAATTCAAGACCTGACTTTGTAATTCCTTGATGTTCTACAGATAATAAGTGCTTAGAGTCAGGGTTAAACCTCTGTATAAATTCATGTAGTATTTTATTAATGAAGGATCTCTGTGATGATGAGAATGATGATGATAATGAAGATGAGGATGAACATTCTGGAAGTTTTTTACTGATGACAGAATTTTGCTGCTTCACTTACTGACCTTAAAGTCAGGAACCTAACAATTATACCCATCCAGTATGGAATTAATAGTTGAGATATTAATTTTAAAAAGTAATGAAATCCATGCCATAACTTTTAAATACTTTTGTCAAACTGCATTCAATGCTTATTTACTGCTTATTATTCTAACAAACTGAATTATAACATTTCTCTATACACAAAATGGATTAAATTTGTACTTTGTATTAGAGGAATACATGGCTTCCCTATGACTCCGTGGTGAAGAATTTGCCTGCCAATGCAGGGACACAGGTTCAAACCCTGGGTTGAGGGAACCCACTCCAGTATTCTTGCCTGGAAAATCCCATGGACAGAGGAGCCTGGCTGGCTATAGTTGATGGGGTTGCAGAGTCAGACACAACTTAGCTACTAAACACCAACATTGAGGCAGTTATTGTAATGTCAATAGGAAAAGAAAATGGCAATCTCACAGAAAGGAAATAAAATATAGTTGCCAAAACTTATAATGCATCACAATGTATAAGCAAATACCTTCAATTAATTCAGCCATCAGTGGGGTCATCACAGTAAACCAATGGACATGCATAGTGTCCAAGGTGAGCCTTCCCAGAATAGTCTAAACTATGTCTTGAACACATTTTTAAAGACTACAACTCACATAAAACACTCAAAGATTTATCTTTCCATTGGCTAATTATCTTAGCATTAAATCTTAACACAGTTTCAATACAGATAGCGTGAGTCTCGGTCTACACTTTCATCTTTGCTGACAACTATTACTATGTGCTCAGGGTTTGTTCTCAGTTGCTTAGTCTTGTCCAACTCTTTTGTGACCCTTTGGGCTGTAGCCCACCAGGCTCATCTGTTCATGGAATTTTTCAGGCAAGAATACCATAGTGGTTTGCCATTTCCTACTCCAGGGGATCTTCCCAACTCAGAGATTGAACCCCCATCTCCTGCATTGGCCCTCAGATTCTTTACTACTGTGCTACCCACGAAGCCCCAACTATTGCTATAACTTTAGCCATAATACTTTCGCAATCTTGGGCATAGATTAAACTCACTCTAAAACATCTCCTGTCTCTGATACTTTATATTTTTATTGTACTTTTAGAAAATGCATAGAGATACGAGACTTTATTTAAAGCTTGTTAGATAAATTAAGATTCTATGTGTAAGATAATGGCCATACTCTAATGTATCACTATTGTGGATACAATAAAATAACCTGATATATTTCCAGTTATTCATCCATAAAAATTTACAGATACAGCAAATAACATTTTAGGAATCACTTCAGAAGAGGGGATTAAAAATACATTTCTTCAACCTTAATGCCTTTTAACATTATGCCTTAATCTCAAGGTTGTTGTGATTATCTACCTACCTATTTATCTATTTATTTACTTATTTATCTGCTGTTTTGTTTGTAAACATGGGCCTGTTGCATAGTCTCCATACTCATTTATAGAAAAGATTAAAACTATAAATCATCACAACTCATAAGCTGCCTACTTAGAGCTGAATAGCCAGCACAGCACCAGAACTGATGGAGATTTATGAATCTCAGACAGCTGCTCTCACCCAACTTCAAGAAGATAAAGGGAAAGGAAAGATATCGAATTAATTTGGTGTCCATAGATAGCACTTATATAAACAGATGGGATCAGCTACCTGGAGGGCAAAACCTCCAGGAAAAGGAGGATACACGAAGGGAGTGTGTATTGACCCTTGTCTGTTTCTACATGTTGAAATCCCAGCTCTGTATGAGACCTAATTGAAGACACTTGCTTTTTTGGGTTTTATCCAACCAGGTCCCTGGTGGTTCAGTGGTAAAGAATCTGCCTGCCAGTGGAGGATATCTGGGTTTGATCCCTAGGTCTGGAAGGTCCTGGAGAAGGAGATGGCAACCCATTTTAGTATTTTTGCCTGGAAAATTCCACCGAGGCTGGCGGGCTACATTCCATGGGGTCGCAAAAGAGTCAGACATGACTTAACAACTAAACAAGAAAACCAGCCAGTAATAATTTTCTATTTTTCTAATCTCTAGTAGGTATTATGCCTTATACTATACCCAGGCATATATAACTGCTGTTTCAGTCAGGTCGTACCTTTTGGTGATTAAATAAAATTTCAAGCCTTTTAGAAAGAATTAGGAGTTTTACTTTAATCACCTAGCACACAGTATCTAGTTGTTCCAACATTTTTTAACCTTGCTGAGTCTTGGAGAGATAAGATGACTTTTAAAAACAAGTCACTCAATGGTTTTCTATTGCATAGAAAAGTGATTTAGATTTTTTTCCTTAAGTATGTATTTTTTCTCTAAAATATCCCTCAGAAAACATTGATTATATGAAGTAGATAAAATTATACTAAAATAAATAAACATAAAGTTTAAAAACACTCAATGCCTACATTTGTATTCATGCAATCTGTAAAGAGACAGAAAAGAGAGATGGTCTTCATCAGCAGTTGATCAGAGCTTCTTAAGTTTATGTAAAACAACGAATTTAGCTCAAGGTAGAGAAGCAAAAAGAAAAAGAAATAACAAGTTGATTTAAGTTGAAAATGAAATAACAAGTTAGTGTTAAGTCATAAAACAGGCATAAATTATGAGCTATACTATTTACCACATTTATTACATTTATTACCAAACATGTCTTGTGTTTGTTTACCCATGTGCTTATGCAAATATATATCTTTTTAATCAAGGTGGTAAAAAACAAAAGCAAATTGGAAACAGAAGAATTGTTGTCATTTTATAATAGATATTGAGAAAGAAAATACAAGACCTATTAATCATTGTAGAATAAATATTATAATTTAATAATTTTGCTTCAACTTGCTTCTAGCTTTGTCCTACTGGGTTAGAAATATTCTGCAGTTTTCAATATTGCTAACAATGGAAAACAAATGTATGACAAAGTATTTGAGAAAACAAAATGTATCTTAAGGTCATGGATACTACAGATGGGATTAGATATTTTAGAGGAAAATTTATGATATCTGGTCATGATGACCAGATGATGAACAAAAAAAAAGGTAGCAAAATAATCTGCTATTATTTCTAAGGGTGCATGAAATTGGCTTCCCTACTGAAAGTGACAACTAAAAGCAGTTAGAGTTTTAGTAAAAACATGATGAGGAAAGCAAATGTCCTTCCCCAGGCCAGAGTAAGAGAATGCCACAGACTCCTACCCTAAATGATATGCTTTCTCAGGTGTAAAAATGAAGTGTGAGATAAACCTTCATGGAAGAATCTTAGCATAACATGGATATAAAATGTGGCACTGTAAGATGTTAATCCATATTACAGAATTTAGCTCACATCATATTCACAGTATTGTTCAATATTGTCTCCTAGTATAATGTAATAAGCACAAACAATCATCTATGTCACATTCTTGCCAAAATGTTTATCATGAGTCTGTTCAGAAGGAAGCATTGGACAGATCCAGAATTTGCCAAGATAACTACAGTAATATGACATGAGCCAAGATAAGCAATAGGACTGATTTAAAAAGCTGAATTCATTAGAACTTAGAGGCATAATAACTAAATGCAAATGGGTACACACTGATTAGATTCTAGATTTTTTTTAAGGGTTATGAAAGATATCTTTGAGAGCATGGCAAAATAAGAAGCTTTCAAAAATGGATTTCATTTAGATAGTACTATCAAATTGTTAATTTTCTCAGGTCTGGTTATGATAGTGTGGCTATGTAGGAGAACACTTTTATTGTTAAAATATGTGTTTTGAAGTATTTACTGATGAAGTGTTATGAAATTTGAAATTCTGAATGGTTTAGAGCAAAAAATGAGAGAGGAGAGCGGAGGGAAGACAGAATGAATATGGAAAGGATGAATGGGAAAACAGAGAAAACACATGTGGAAGTGTAGAATTATGCTCATTGGTAAAGCTAAGTAAATGTATATATTGATGATCATTTGAATTTCCTTTCTATATTCTTCTACATTTGAAGAATTTGCCAAATTAGATGAGATTAGATATTTTAGAGGAAAATTGATCACATCTGATCATCCTGATTTTAAAAAACATAGGTAGCAAAATAATCTGTGTAAATGTGATATGAAAGTTTGTGAAATTACTGTTTTCCTAATAAAAAATGAGTGTTTTATTTATAAGTGAATTTCTCCATTCAATAGTGTTAAATATGCCTCTTTATTTTTAAGGGCAAGAATGGGTGGAGTAGAGAAACTTGGAGTTAAATAGCTCAGTGGTGACTTTTAATAATGAAAGTTAATATTTACTATGTGCTTATTTTGTACCTATAATAAGGGTTTTTGTACAGATTTGGTACCAGGAATGGCTCTTAAGAAACAGAATTTCAGGGTGAGTCTCCTGAATTTGTTCTAGTTGCTATGGAATTGAATCTCAAATGTGACTTGATTTAAAGATGCCAGTGATTCTATTTCCAGTAGTAAAGAGAGCATGGTAGTCCAGAGAGTGATCTGGCAGTAAAACTATGAAAAATATCACCGTCATTTACTCCTAATCAACCACTTACAAGATGCAAATAGCCGAGTAATTGTAAATATATTTTTGAACATTTTGTCAAACTGATGAATATAATGAGATTGGATGTGGCTGGTAAAATCGCTAGACAGTGTGGGAAAAGGAAAGGATGAAATCAGGGATTTGACTTCCTAGCTCAAACACTGCACTAGTGACCTACAGTCTTCTTTATGTCTAGAAGGAGAACCTGTTTCCTGTAGCCAACGAGCCAAGACTGCTGAAAATCAAGCTGAGAATCTCATCCTGTCACTGGCTGAATATCAATGCAACTAGAACTCCCAGCCTTTCAGGGTGTCTGTGGTAAAGTGAGGCCATTGACTAGGAAGTAGTGGGATCCTGAAAGTTGTAATGAGATGTGTGCAAAGACCCTAATGAAGCTGGGGACGCTGATCCTCTAATTTATGCAGCCTTTTTTTGCGAGTGAAAGCGGCCTTTCCACCTCATGTGGAAGTCTGGTTCTGTTTCTCTGAGAAGCCCTGGCTGATACAGTTTCAAAGATTTTTATTGAATTCAGTGGAATACTTTTCTTAATTTCTATAGAAATGATGAAATAGTTTTCCACATGTAACTCAGATGTTAGGTAGGTTTCCTTGATTTGGGGAGATGTGGTGAAAACTGACCAGTGACCCAACTCTATGCTTTCAAGGTTTACTTCTCTTTATTTCTGTCTCCCTCCTTGCTTCAGTTTTTTTCTCACAGTATCTTAATTTGGATCTGTGACAACCCAAATGCAAAATTCAGTACACTTGCTTTTTTGTAAGAAATTTTACTATTACTTAGTAATTAAAGAGTTAAAGTAAGGTTACAGAGAAATGAAACAGATTTCCCAACACATCTACCATCTTTTGTGCTTTCCTTATGTTCCTTTCAATTTATTTCTTATTCTGTTCCACCCCAGTTGATCCTAGGGACTACACAAATAAAAATCTCCTCCATGAATAAAGATTGTGTCTTTCTTCTTTAGAAACCTTAGCATGAATATCTTTCCATGCATCAGAGGAATAACTTCCCAGTCAAAGCGTCTTTTAACAAAAGTGTTGTCATTGCTGTGGTTCAGTTGCTAAATCTTATCTGGCTCATTGCAACCCCAAGGACTGCAACAAGCCAGGCTTCTCTGTCCTCCACTATCTTATGGAGTTTGCTCAAATTTATGTCCACTGAGTCAGTGAGGCTAGCTATGCATTTCATCCTCTGCCACCCCCATCTTCTTCTGCCTTCAGTCTCTCCCAGCATCAGGGTCTTTTCCAATGAGTTGGGCCTTCATAGCAGGTGGACAAAGTATTCGAGCTTCAGCATCAGTCCTTCCAATGAATATTCAAGGTTGATTTCCTTTAAAATAGACTGGTTTTATCTCCTTTCTGTCCAAGGGTCTCTCAAGAATCCTCTCCAGCACCACAATTTGAAAGCATTAATTCTTTGGCACTCAGCATTCTTTATGATCCAACTCTCACTTTATGATCCAACTCTCACATCTGTACATGACTACTGGAAAATTCACAGCTTTGACTAGAAGGACCTTTGTGAGCAAAGTGATGTCCTGTTTTTTAAAGCACTATTTCGGTTTGTTAGGTTTTAGTTGGTGATGGATAGGGAGGCCTGGCGTGCTGCAGGTCATGGGGTCAGAGGGAGTTGGACACAACTGAGTGATTGAACTGAACTGATTTACGTTTGTTATAGCTTTCCTTCCAAGGAACAAGAGTCTTTTAATTTCATGGCTACAGCCACCATATGCAGTGATTTTGGAGCCAAGAAAAGAAAATCTATCACTGCTTCCACTTTTTCTCCATCTATTTGCCATGAAGTGATGGGACTGGATGCCATGACTCTAGTTTTTTGATGTTGAGTTTTAAGCCAGCTTTTTCATTCTCCTCTTTCACCCTGATCAAAAGGCTCTTTAGTTACTCTCCACTTTCTGCCATTAGAGTGATATCATCTGCATTGTGGTTCAGTCACCCAGTCATGTCTGACTCTTTGTGACCCCATGGACTGCAGCATGCCAGGCCTCCCTGTCCCTCACCATCTCCCGAATTTTGCCCAAGATCATGTCCATTGCATCAGTGATGCCATCCTGCCATCTCATCCTCTGATGCCCCTTTTTCCTTCTGCCCTCAATCTTTCCCAGCATCAGGGACTTTTCCAGTAAGTCAGCTGTTTGCCTCAGATGACTAAAATACTGGAGTTTCAGCTTAGCATCAGTCCTTCCAATAAGTATTCAAGCTTGATTTCTGTTAAGATTGACTGGTTTGATCTCCTTGCTGTCCAAGGGACTCTCAGGAGTCTTCTCCAGCATCACGGTTCAAAGGTATCAATTTTTCTGCACTCCACCATCTTTACAGTCCAGCTCTCACAACAGTACATGACCACTGGAAAGACCATAGCCTGACCATACTGACCTTTGTTGGCAGAGTAATGTCTCTGCTTTCAACACACTGTCTAGGTTTGTCATAGCTTTCCTGTCAAGAAGCAAACGTCTTCTGATTTCATGAAGTCACCTCCACAGGGATTTTAGAGCCCAAGAAAAGGAAATTTGTCACTACTTTCACTTTCCCCTCCTCCATTTGCCATGAAGAAATGCACCCAGATTCCATGATCTTAGTGTTTTTTAATATTTAGTTTTAAGCCGGCTCTTTCACTCTCCTCCTTCACCGTCATCAAGAGGCTCTTTAGTTGATCTTCACTTTCTGCCATTAGAGTGGTATCATCCGCATATCTGAGGTGGATGTTTCTCCTGCCTATCTTGATTCCAGCTTGTAACTCATCCAGTCCAACATTTCTCGTGATGTGCTCAGCGTGTAGGTTAAACAAACGGTGACAGTGGACAGCCCTGTTGTACCCCTTTCTCAATCTTGAACCAGTCCGTTGTTCCACACAGGGTTCTAACTATTGCTTCTTGACCCACATACAGGTTTCTCAGGAGACAGGTAAGATGGTCTGGTATTCCCATCTCTTTAAGAGCTTTCCACAGTTTATTATGATCCACACAGTCAAAGGCTTTGGCGTAGTCAGTGAAACAGAAGTACATGTTTTTCTGAAATTTCCTTGCTTTCTATATCATCCAGCAAATGTTGGCAATTTGATCTCTGGTTCCTTTTCTTTTTCTAAACCGAGCTTAGACATCTGGAAGTTCTTGGTTCACATACTGCTGAATCCTAGCATGCATGACCTTACTAGCATGGGAGATAGTGCAATTGTCCGATGGTCAGCACAATCTTTGGTACTACCCTTCTTGGGAACTGGGATGACTATTGACCATTTCCAGTCCTGTGGCCACTGCTGGGTCTTCCAATTTGCTGACATATTGAATGCAACACCTTGATGGCATCATCCTTTAGGGTTTTGAATAGTTCTCCTGGAATTCTGTTGCATTCACTAGCTTTAGTAACAGAGTGCTTCCTAAGGCCCACTTGACTTTGCTTTCCAGAATGTCTGGCTCTGGGTGGCTGGCCACACCATCGTAGTAATCTGGTTCCTTCATTTAGATCTTTCAGTACAGTTCTGTGTGTTCTTCCCATCTCTTTCTGATCTTTTCAGCATCTACTAGGTCTCTACCATTTCTGTCCTTTATTGTGCCCATCTTTGGGCAAAATATTTTCTTGATGTTTACAATTTTCCTGAAGAGCTCTCTAGTCTTTCCCCTTCTGTTGTTTTCTTCTAGTTTTATACTTTATTCATTGAAGAAGACCTTCTTGTCTCTCATCTGCACATCTGAGGTTATTGATATTTCTCCCGGCAATGTTGATTCCAGCTTTTGCTTCATCCAGCCTGGCATTTCACAGGATGTACTCTGCATAGAAGTTGAATAAACAAGGTGACAATATATAGCCTTGTCATACTCCTTTCCCAAGTGTGAACAAATCAGTTGTTCCATGTCTGGTTCTCCTTCTCCCTAAAAAGAATTCTGTTACCAGGGATTAAAGTATAATAATGGTAATGCCAGTTCATAGTTTATTTTTGATGTATTAATATGAACTGTTGTGTTAATAGATTGTCTCAAATTTACCATTCATTCTTTGCTGGGATAAGCTTTTTTTCCCTGTCTATTAATTTTTCAGCTTAGAGTTGAACTATACTCAGTGGTTTTGATTGAAGATATTTGATGTTGATTGGCTGGAACATTTATCCATTTACATTTAAAGTTATTATTATTATGTATGTTCCTATTGCCAGTTTCTTAATTGTTTTGGGTTTGTTTTTGTAAGTCTTTTTTCTTCCCTTTCTCTTCTGTTATCTTTTCTTGTGCTTCTCACCTATGATATGCTTCCCAAATGATATAGAGAAGCTCCTATATAATTTGCCATAAAACTGGTTTGGTGGTGCTGAATTCTCTTAGCTTTTGCTTGTCTGTAAAACTTTTCATTTCTCTGTTGAATCTGAATGAGAGCCTTGCTATATTGAGTATTCCTGGTTGTAGTGTTTTTTCCCTTTCATCACTTGAAATGTATCACACCATTGCCTTCTGGCCTGCAGAGTTTCTGCTGAAAACTCAGCAGATGGCTTTATGGGTATTCCCTGTGTATTATTTGTTGTTTTTTCCTTGTTGCTTCTAATATTTTTTCTTTGTATTTAATTTTTATTTGTTTGATTAATGTTTATCTTGGCATGTTTCTCTTTGGGTTTATCCTGTATGGAACTCTCTGTGCTTCCTGGGCCTGGCTCACTATTTACTTTCCCTTGTTAGGGAAGTTTCTGACTATAATCTCATCAAATATTTTCTCAGACACTTTCTCTTCTTCTTCTTCTGGAACCCCTATAATTTTGAATGTTGGTGTTTAATGTTGTCCCCAAAGCCTCTGAAACTGCCATCATCTCTCTTCATTCTTCTTTCTTTATTCTGTTTTGCAACAGTGTGTTCCACCATCCTATCTTCCACTCATGTATCCATTCTTCTGCCTCAGTTATTCTGCTATTAATTCCTTCTAGTGTATTTTTCATTTATTGTGCATCACTGTTTGTTCATTAGCTCTTCTAGGTCCTTGTTAAACATCTCTTGTAACTTCTCGACTGGCTGGGGCACACTTGCTCGCTCGGGGGGAGGGCAGTAAGGTGCAGTGAGTGGGGACAGGAGTGGTTGCTCTGGGAGGAGCCCCTCCTCGAGCCTGCAGAGGCAGGAGCTGGAGCGTGGAGAGAGGTTGTGACTGTGACCTCACCCTCTGCGCATCACTCAACAGTGCTGACTCACTGCTGTGGCCATCCAGGCTTCTTTGAGGAGTATTCCTGGTTGCCAAGTTCCTCACTCCCATACCCTCAGGCCATCACTGCACAGCCAACAGCAGTCCTTTCCCTAGGCCCACTCTCCTCACCCCCTGTTCTGGCACCCAGCCCCTGCCAGCACTGATGGACCCCCGGCTCGGGCTTGGGCGCGCAGGGCTGTATGATGGACGGTCTGTGTAAGTCTCACTCTGTCCTGCCCGCCACAGACTGTTTGCTGCGCTTTCCTCTGATAGCCCCCGAAGCTCCCCTTCTGTCTCAGCTGATCTCCCTGCCAGTGAGGGTGCCTCCCGGGCGCTATTAACCTCTCCTCTTTTTCATTCCCGCACCAGCGCTGAGAGTCCTATCCCATTTCCTCTTTTCTTTTTCTTCCCTTTCTCTTACTTGTTGTCCCCAGTTACACAAGGATCTTTTCTTGTCCTGGGAGGTGTCTAAGGTCCTCCGCTAGTGTTCAGTAGGTACTCTGTGCAAACTGTTCGTTTGTAGGCGTATTCTTGATGTACCTGTGGGGAGAGGTGAGCTCCAAGTACTCCTAGTCTGCTGTCTTGACCCCCACCCAAGTAATTCTAGTCTGTGTTTCTATTTGTTCTACCTTCCTAATTTGTTATTCGGTTTTGCTTTACTTTTTTTCTTATGGTTCTTTTACTAGTTTCTTACAGTGTAGACTTAGTGTTTTTTTTTTTTTAAAATACTTACTTTTTATTAACAGAGGTGTTTGGGGCTAAACATTTTCTTCTCAGAATAGTTCTTTCTGCATCCCAAGGGTTTTTATATTAAGCACTCTAATTTTTGTCTTGTTTTTACATGATACCGTTCTCTCTTTGAACCAGGCTTTACAGTAGTTATCTTATTTTTGTCAACTTTTTATAACATATTTCTTATTTTATTGAACAATACTAGTAGAAACCCCACACACTTTGTAGATGACTTAGTCCCTTTTGCATGAGTTCAGGGATTGTCTACAGATACACTAAATGTATATTTCTATTCCTTTTTCCTTTTTAGAAATAGGCCAGTGGTTACAATCTGCAAAATGAGGTATTTCCTCAATGGCTGTGACTGTCCTTCTCCATGACAGACTGGGATGTCTCACAAATGGAAGTGGAGTGGTGTCTGGAGTCCTATGATTGCTGTGCCGGCGCAGGAAAGTTACCAGGCTTCCGCAGCCCCCCGTCTTTGTTCTCCTGGCCCCTTGCATTCTCTTTCCCTCAAGGCCACTGAGACCCACTGTGCTCATTCTGCAGTTTCTTTTCTTTTGAGAGTCAGGACAAACTGGCATAGTCAGGCAGGTTTGATGAACTTGAATCCTAGAAGCTTTCAGAAATTTTTAAAGTACAGTTTTATTTCCGTATTTATTGCCATGGAGCTAATCTTCTATCTCTTGCCTGGTCCTAGATCATTTGTTTTTACCAAGACCCCAGAAAAGCCTCATTTTATATACACATAAACTGTATATCTGCCCATGGCTGCCAAGGATACCTTTACAAATGGAAGCAAATAATTTGAGATTGGGTTGAAAGGTAGCAAAGACATTAAATATATCTTTTTCTTTTGTTTTTGTTTCATTGATAATTTTTAGGGTCATATTAAGATCTTTATAATGTTCATACTATTTTTCCTTTGACAATTTTTTTTTACCTTTTCCTTGTTGTTGTTCAGCCACTCAGTCTTGTCCAACTCTTTGTGACCCGATAGACTGCAGCATGCCAGGCTTCCCTGTCCTTCACTATCTCTCAGAATTTGCTCAAACTCATGTCCATCAAGCCAGTGATGCCATCCAACCATCTCATCCTCTGTCGCCCTCTTCTCCTCTTGCCCTCAATCTTCCCCAGCATCAGGGTCTTTTCCAGGGTTGGCTCTTTGCATCAGGTGGCCAAACTATTGGAGCTTCAGCTTCAGCATGAGTCCTTCCAATGAATAGTCAGGGTTGATTTCCTTTAGGATTGACTGGTTTGATTTCCTTGCAGTCCAAGGGACTCAAGAGTCTTCTCCAGCACCGAAGCTCAAAACCATCAATTATTCAGCACTCAATCTTCACTATGATCCAACTCTCACATTTGTATATGACAAATGAAAAAACTGTAGCTTTGACTATAGGGACATTTGTTGGCAAAGTGATGTCTCTGCTTTTTAATATGCTATATAGGTTTGTCATACCTTTTCTTTCAAGGATCAAACATCTTTTAATTTCATGGCTGCAGTCACCACCTGCAGTGCTTTTGGAGCCCAAGAAAATGAAGTCTGTCACTGTTTCCATGTCTTCATTTGCCATGAAGAGATGGGGCTGAATGCCATGATCTTCGCTTTTTGAATGTTGAGCTTTAAGCCAGCTTTTTCACTCTCCTCTTTCACCTTCATCAAGAGGCTCTTTAGTTCCTCTTTGCTTTCTGCCATTAGAGTGATGTCATCTGCATATCTCAGATTATTGATATTTCTCCTGGTAATCTTTATTCCAGCTTGAGCTTCATCCAGCCTAGCATTTTGCCTGATGTACTCTGCATATAAGTTAAATAAGCAGGATAACAATATACAGTCTTGTCATACTCCTTTCCCAATTTAGAGCCAGTCTATTGTTCCAACTATTGTCTGGATCTAATTGCTTCTTGACCTGCATACAGGTTTCTCAGGAGGCAGGTCAAGTGGTCTGGTAATCCCGTCTCTTTAAGAATATTCCACAGTTTGTTGTGATCCACACCCTTAAAGGCTTTAGTCAATGAAGAAGAAGTAGGTGTCTTTCTGGAATTCTTTTGTTTTTTGTATGATCCAACAGATGTTGGCAATTTGATTTCTGGTTCCTTTGCCTTTTCTGAATCCAGCTTGTACATCTGGAATTTCTCGGTTCGCATACTGTTGAAGACTGTTTTGGAGGACTTTGAGCATTGCCTTCCTAGCATGTGAAATGAGTGCAAATGCAAGATAGTTTGAACATTCTTTGGCATTTCCATTCTTTGGGATTGGGATGAAAACTAACCTTTCCCAGTCCTGTGGCCACTGCTGAGTTTTCCAGATTTCCTGGCAATTAAGTACAGCACTTTAACAGTATCATCTTTTAGGATTTGAAATAGCTCAGCTGTAAGCCCAGGTGGCGCTAGTGGTAAAGAACCCGCCTGCCAGTGCAGGAGACAAGAGAGGTGGGTTCATCCCTGGGTTGGGAAGTTCCCCTGGATAAGGGCATGGCAACCTGCTCTAGTATGCATGCCTGGAGAATTCCATGGACAGAGGAGGCTGGTAGGCTACAATTCATAGGGTCTCAATGAGTTGGACATAACTGATGCGACTCGGCATTTAAGGAATTCCATCACCTCCATTAGTTTTGTTCGTAATGCTTCCTAAGGGCCACTTGACTTCACACTCCAGAATGTCTTGCTCCAGGGGAGTGATCATGACATTGTGTTTTTCCAGGTCACTAAGACTTTTTGTACAGTTCTGCTGTGTATTCATGCCACCTCTTCTTATCATCTGCTTCTGTTAGGTTCATACCATTTCTGTCCTTTATTGTGCCTATCTTTGCATGGAATGTTCCCTCATTATCCCTAATTTTCTTGAAGAGGTCACTAGTCTTTCCCATTCTGTTATTTTCCTCTATTTCTGTGCATTGTTCACTTAATAAGACTTTCCTATCTCTTCTTGCTATGCTTTGGAACTCTGCATTTGGATGGGTATATTTTCCTTTTCTCCTTTGCCTTTCACAACTTTTACTGAATTACCTAATACTTAAAATTTTCTCTAGGGCACCTTTGTTTTAAAGAAAATTGTTTTCAGCATTAGTTTACTTCTTTATTTTTCAATAAAAAGAAAAACCTCTTATCAAATAATTGGCATAATCTGTTACAATATATTGTTCATTTCTAACACTAGTTTCTTTATAGTAATTTTGTGTATTGTTTTTAATTTTAATGTTGATACATTTTAGTATAAACACTGCTAATAATTCCTAGTTTTAGAGTCAAATATAGTTTTCACATCTTAGAATTGTGGGTCCTTTTGGCTAATTAGGGATAAAAATGGAAGTGTTAGTTGCTTAGTCCTGACTCTTGTGACTCCATGGAATGTAGCCTTCCAGCCTCCTCTGTCCATGAATTTCTCCAGGTAAGAATACTAGAGCGGGAAGCCATTCCCTTCTCCAGGGATCTTCCTGACCCAGGATCTAACCCAGGTCTCCTGCTTTGCAGTTAGATTCTTTACCATCTGCACCACCAGGGAAGCCCGATTAGGGATACTATTTCCCCCAAATATTGCATGCCTATTTAAAATGAGGGGATAGCCCCTGTAAAAGCTCTGACTCATTCATATTTTTCCTGCGTGTGTGCGTGAGTGTGCTTAGCCACTCAGTTGTATCTGACTCTGCGATCATATGGGCTGTAGCCTGCCAGTCTCCTGTGTCAGTGGGATCTTTCAGGCAAGAATATTGCAGTGGGTTGCCATTTCCTCCTCCAGGGGATCTTCTTGACCCAGGGGTCGAACCCATGTCTCATGTGTCTCCTGTGTTGCAGGCAGATTCTTTAATGGCTGCATCTTCAGGGAAGGTGATTGAAGCATGTTAATTCAAATATTAATGTACTTATACAATATTATAAATATCTATATGTTTACTTGGGGCTTCCCTGGTGGCTCAGATGGTAAAGAATCCACCTGCAGTGTGGGAGACCTGGGTTCAGTCCCTGGATTGGGAAGATCCCCTGGAGGAGGACATGGCAACCACCGGCAGGATTCTTGCCTGGAGAATCCCCATGGACAGGGGAGCCTGGCGGGCTATAGTCCATGTGGCCCCAGAGTCAGACACGACTGAGCAATAAGCACACAGCACATGTTTACTGGTATAATTTCCCCCTATGAATTTATTGCTTTATTTCTTAGCTTTTATTTTGTATATTTTGATATTACATATTTAATGTACAAGGATTTAATACCATTTAGTTTGCACTATTGAGTGCCAATTTTAGAATTATAAAATGATCCTATTTATCTCAGCTAATGCTCTTTGCCTTAAATATTTCCTTGTTGCTGCTAGCATTTCCATGCTCAATTGCTTTCTTTTGTCCATGCATGATAAACTTTATGCATCCTTTTACTTGAAATCTTTGTATGTCATTTTCTGTAGGTTTTAAAATTTGATTTAGTTTTGTTATTCTTCCTGAAAACATTTCCTTCCTAATAACAAAATAGTTTAAGGCAATTTCCTTTACTGTTTTCACTGTTAAATGTAGCCTTAATTCTGTCAGTTTGTTTTATGTTCTCAGTTTTGTTTTTTAATATTTTTTTTGTCTTTGCTTCTTGTGATTTGTCACGTAGAATCTATATTTGCTTTTTACCTTCCATAGTGATGTGAAAGGTAATTATCATTTTTTAATTCACTGGTGGGTTTTTATACTTTTCAAAATAACATTTGACTTATTTTGTAACATAAAAATGAAGACTAACATCACACTTAAAAAGTTACAAGTCCAACTTTTTGCAAAATTAATTCCTATTTATAGAATGTCCTTTCTTGTTAGCATTAGAGGGGAAGAAGAGATTTTCCGCTGTCCTTTTAACTTCTTTTGGTCATCTGATAATTAAATTTACGTGAGACAGATTAACAGGAGAAACTCAAAGTTTGATAACAGGTATATATGGAAGAGACTCAGAACAACTGAGTAACCAAAATGGCTGAAGTTCTCACTTTCAGTACCATCTTCAGCTAAAGAAACAGATGATATTTGGAAGCAGTGGTTTGGGACTTTAAAGAAGAGGATTCACATGGAGATGGAGGAACCAATGTTTAGTATACAGATGTTTCCTGGGTCACGCAGAGACTCTGGGACTCAGATGAGCTCTAGACTCAGAGATCTCTAGAGATCTCCCCACCACACCAAGCTCATATTCTTCACAGATAACGTCTGATGGCTATATTGTGAGAACAGTCCCGTTGTATAAATTCTTTCAGGCAGTTAAGGAGAAGGGCAAGAAAAACTTCTTGAATTTTCTGTTTATTAAAAAAATTCAGCCTCAGTTAATCTTCATGAGGCATTTGGGGGTGGCAAATATTACTTCCCCGCAGTGTCAGTATTGTATCGTATGTTATTTACTACATTTATATTCAACTTTATGACTTCCCCTTTGTTGTTGTTCAGTCACTAAGTTGTATCTGACTCTTTGCGACCTCATGGACTGCCAGTGCATGCCAGGCTTCTCTGTCCTCCACTGTCTCCCAGAGTTTGCTCAAATTCATGTCCATTGGGTCGCGGATGCTATTTAGCCATCTCATCCTCTCTGTCATCCCCTTCTCTTCCTGTCCTCACTCTTTCCCAGCATCACAGTCTTTTCCAGTGAGTCATCTCTGCATCAAGTGGCCAAAGTGTTGGAGCTTCAGCTTTAGCATCAGTCCTTCCAGTGAATATTCAGGGTTGATTTCCTTTAGGATTGACTGGTTTGATCGCCTTGCTGTCCAAGGGATGGACCCTCGAGTCTTCTCCAGCACCACAGTTCAAAAGCTTCAATTCTTGGGCACTCAACCTTGTTGATGGTCCAACTCACATCCATACATGACCACTGGAAAAACCACAGCTTTGACTATAGGAAGCTTTGTCTCTGCTTTTTAATACACAGTCTAGGTTTGTCATAGCTTTTCTTCCAAGGAGCAAGCATCTTTTAATAGCTGCAGTCATCATCCTCAATGATTTTGGAGCCCAAGAAAATAAAGTCCGTCACTGTTTCCACTTTTTCCCCTTGTATTTACCATGAAGTTATGTGACTGAATGCCATATTAGTTTTTGAATGTTGAGCTTTAAACCACCTTTTTTCACCCTCTTCTTTCACCTTCATCAAGAAGCTCTTTAGTTCCTATTTGCTTTCTGCCATTAGAGTGATGTCATCTGCATATCTGAGGTAGAATCTTGATTCTAGGTTCTGATTCAGTCAGCCTGGCATTTCATATGATGTACTCTGAATATAAGTTAAAGAAGCAGGGTGACAGTATAGGGCCTTGATGTACTCCTTTCGAATTTTGAACCAGTCTGTTGTTCCATGTCCAGTTCTAACTGTTGCTTCTTGACCTGCATAAGTGTTTCTTAGGAGGTTTTATAATTTATGATGATCTTTCATACAGAGATATAGCTAGGTTGTGTTTTTTTTAATTAATTTTGATATATATATTATTAGCCTATATTATTTATGTATATATTGGCTCAACTATGTATTCAGTGCGTTTTTGTTTCTCAGAAGTGTACACTGGTGGCACATTTTTGGAAATTTCACATATTTGAAAGTAGTTTTTAGTGTTACATATGAAAGAATTTTAGTCCTAGATAGAATTTTTTAGAAACCACATTTTTTCCCAAAAGTCACTTGAAACTGCTGTATTACCATTTTTCACACACTACGGTAAAAAATTCTTTCATGAGAACACTAAATGACAGAAACCAACACAACATTGTAATTATCCTCCAATTAAAAATGAAACTTAAAAAAAGAACACAATGATATCTACCTTTTTAACAAAGTTTTAAGTACACAATACTGCATTGTTAAAGGGACTATGTCTGTAGAATTTATTCATTTGGCAGTAACTTTACATCCATTCTTTTCCTCATCCACCAGTCTGTGGCACTGTAATTCTACACTCTTGACGCTATGAATTTGACCTTTTTAGATGGCTCATATAGGTGGACCCAAGCAATAACTCCTGTTACTGGCTTATTTCATTTAGACTAGAATCCTTCAAGTCTACTTTGTTGTCACAAATGGCAATATTTTAATGTACGTATATGCAACATCTCCTTTTCCATTCATCTGCTGATGGACACTTGAATTGCTTCCTTATCTTGCTTATTGTGAATGATGCTGCAGTGAACACAGGAATGAAAGTATTTCTTTGAGATGCTGATTTCAGTTATTTTGGATATATACTCAGAGATGGAAATGTTTGATAATATGGTAGTTTTTTTTTTTTTTTTTTGAAAGCTCTCCATGATGTTCTCCACAGTTGCTGTGTTATTTTACACTTCTATGAACAGTGTGCATGGGCACAATTTTTTCCATATCCTCTCTGATAGTTACTGTCTTTGTTCTTTTCCCTTTGGGCGTTTTTTTCTTCTTCTTCTTCTTTTTTGGTAATAGTATCCTAACAAGTTTGAAGCTGTATCACATTGTTTGGATTTGCATTTTCCTGATGATTAGTCGAGTGACTTTTCTTATACCTGTTGGTCGTTCATATGTTTTCTTTGGAAAGATGGCTAATCAGTGTTCTTTGCCCGTTTTTCAATATGTTGTTGTTGTTGTTGTTGTTGCTATTGAGCTATAGGTCAATCAAAAAATTCAGTCAAGTTGAACTGATGAATTGAAAAGACAATGTGCAGAATGGGAAAATTATTTGCGATCCCTATGTCTAATAAGGGATTAGTAGCTTCTACTGTTCTTAAAATTTTTCCTTCCTCGATCTCCACCATTGTAGGTATTTACTAGTACCTATGGGAGAGGGAAACAGAGGATGTTAAAAATTATGATGATTTTAAGCTCCTGTACATGAATGACAGTGTCATTATTTTCTCCTGTTACTAGCTGCTACTGATTCCTTGTCTCTGTTCTTCTTTGAAGCATTTCCCACTATAGCAACTTTCCTCTAAATAATCCTTTCCTGCTGTTGTACTCCCAAATGTAACCCTAATTCAAGTATAATTGCTGTTCATGGAAAGCAGCATCTTCCTGGCATATTATAGCCAAAGAGTGTTCCTTCACTAGATATGTTTTGTGGAGAAGGATACGCCATCATTCAGGGCCAGGTTTACACACGTGCTCAGTATGACTCTTTGTGATCCTGTTATGTGCTATCACTGGCCACGCTCCCCTGTCCATGGGATTCTCCAGGCAAGAATCCTGGAGTGGATTATCATTTCCTTCTCCAGGGGATCTTCCTGACCCAGGGATTGAACCCACATCTCCCGGGTCCCCTGCATTGACAGGCAGATTCTTTAACACTGTGCCACCTGGACCAAGTGTATGAAACATCTCAAATACTAGGATGCTTTCCTATTTTAAGTAAGTTTATGGGGTAAGGAATAGAATATTTCTTAAAAGAATGGATGAGTGAATAGCAGGAGCCAATTTGTACTCAGATATAAGTGTAGAGGAATAAGTGGGTATATTGGGAGAGGCATAATGCTAGAGATGGTTTGTTAGCCTAAGGGCTTGAAGAAGGGAGCTTTGTTATTTATATGTCGAAGATCCTTTCCTAATGACCATTCAGTTCTTAATCCTGGCAGTCAAATAACAATAAACAGAATCAACAGCATAAGCATATGTTAAGGATGCTGTCAAAGGAAAGCCAAATATAATATACTAGCTTACAGGAGATACTAATGGTGTGAGTGTGTTTCTTAATTGCTCATGAATTCCAAGATGCTTGGAGGAATTTACCTTATCCTCTAGTATATGGCTCAGATGGTAAAGAGTCTGCCTGCAGTGTGGAAAGACCCAGGTTCAACCCCTGTGTCGGGAAGATCCCCTGGAGAAAAAAATAGCAACCCACTGGAGTATTCTTGCCTGGAGAATCCCATGGCCGGAGGAGCCTCTGAGGCTACAGTCTATGGGGTTGCAAACAGTCAGACACGACTGAGCAACTTCACTTTCACTAGTATATACTCATCCTCTGGTATAAGGTAAATCCCTCCAAGTGACAGGGAAGTCTGGAGTGCTACAGTCCATGGGGTCACAAAGAGTTGGATGCGTCTGAGCGACTGAGCAATAACAATTAGTATGGTTTTGACTTGTGAATTTTTTTTTTTAGCAATAATACTAAATAGCAATGATCTATGAGCCATGCACTCTGTGCATGGTTGTATATATGTCCTTATGCATTATTTTACAGGAAGAATATTAGGCACTAGCTGAGATAGAAATGTAGAGGCTACCAATTCTAACTGATACATCATTGTGACCGATTATAAGAAATAACAAAACATGAAAGTCACATGTGTCTCTATGGTTCTGATTGGGTTTCTGAAACCATAATGCACAACTAACTACAGTAAAATGAGTCAGGAAAGAAAGTAGGTTTATGGAAAATGACAGTCTAGACTGAGAGCTTTTCTGATCACCACATGTAATTTATGTCATTATTACTTCAAAAGAAGTTCTGTTAGTCACATCTCCTTTTAATACATCCATCAGAATAATTGCTCTGTCCATAAAGAATTTGACAGATACCCAAACACACTCAATGTGTGTAACAGCAGATTACTCTCCAGTTCACCCCCATGCTTCTCCCAACGCGAAAGTCAAACAAGCAGTTTCAGGTGAGAGTTGTTTTTGTTTCCAATTTCACTGTTGCCACTTGTACTGACTATTAAGTAATAACATTAAAATATGGGTGCAGAAATAGAAATATCTGTATATCAATGGATGACTTAGATGAAATAAAATTAAGCAAGTAAAATGCTGGGGAATATGTTGTGGAGATATTTATTTAAAATCTTTACTCTGCATTTAGATTTATTATATGCCATGCATGCTCTAACTCCAGTCGCCTTCCACTGTGGTATCATTTTAAAGAATTGAAATGAAACTAGACAAGATCCACAGGCAAAAAAACAGACTGAGTTCCAATTATACGATCCATATTTAATAAAAAGTTCTTAGCCTTATAGTAATCAAAAAGTGTGAATAAAAGTGCATTTATATATTTTAAGGTAAATTTTTTGTGTGTTCTGTACCATAGAATGTGATTGCTCATTTATTTGGTCTTTTCAATTAACGGACCAAGTACTGTGCCTTATCATAGTGAATAGAAGGTCTTCCATGTTATTAAGTCATCTTTGTTTGAGGAAATGGTTGCCCAGACTCACTCTGCCTCAGGAAAGACTTATTCCCTTCTTGTCAGCTCCAGATTTGTTTTTTATGTGAAGAAGATTTCTAACCTCTGAATTGTTTTTCTCTAAGTCATATTACATGGTGGAAAGTGTTGGCAAAAGGAAAGTCGCATGTCTGCTCCTAACTCCCCTTCCCCATGCCCCCCAATTGGGTACCATAGTTCACTGTTTTCAACAAATTTAGAGTGAAGGTACAAGATATAAGCTCAAAATCAAACACAGTGCTCTGGCTCATAATAGTACTGAGATTGGTTAGCAATATTGAAAGCTGTTGGTGAACTGTCATCTATAGCATAAAATCTAATTCCTTTTATCTTATATATGTGTGTGTGTGTGTGTGTGTGTGTGTGTACATTAGTTGCTTTATGCACTATTGTGTCAATTTCCACTGTATAGCAAAGTGAATCAGCCATACCTATAAATAAATCTGTTCTTTTTTGGATATCCTCTCCATTTAGGTCACCACAGAGCACTGAGTTGAGTTCCCTATGGTATACAGTAGTTTCTCATTAGTTATCTATTTTATACATAATTGTGTATATATGTCAATCCCAGTCTCCTAATTTATCGCCTTGGTTTCCATACATCTGTTCTCTACATCTGTGTCTCTGTTTCTGCTTTGTGAATATCATCTTTACCATTTTTATAGATTCCACATATATGCATTTATAGATATGTATTATTTTTCTTCTTCTGACTTATTTCACTCCGTATGACAGTCTCTAGATCAATCCGCATCTCTGCAAATGACAGAATTTTGTTCCTTTTTATGGCTGAGTAATACTTCATCATAGGTATGTGCTACATCTTCTTTACCCATTCTTTTGTTGATGGACATTGGGATTGCTTCCGTGTCTATTGTAAATAGTACTGCAGTGAACCCTGGGGTGCATGTATCTTTTTGAATTTTGGTTTTTGCTGGGTATGTGCCCAGTAGTAGGACTGCTGGGTCATACTGTGGTTTTATTTTTAATTTTTTAAGGAACCTCCATATGTTTCTCCATAGTGGTTGTATCAATTTACATTCCCACCAACAGGATAAGAGGGTGACCTTTTCTCTATAACCTCTCCAGCATTTAGTGTTTGTAGATTTATTGATGATGGGCATTTTGACTTAGGTGATAGCTCATTGTAGTTATGATTTGCATTTCTCTAATAATTAGCTATGTTGATCATCCTTTCATATATTTGTTGGCTATCTGTGTGTCTTCTTTGCAAAAATGTCTATTTAGGTCTTCCACCCATTTTCTGATTGGGGTGTTTTGTTTTTTTATATTGAGCTACATGAGCCATTTTTATGTTTTAGAGATTAATCCTTTGTCAGTTTTTCATTTACAAATATTTTATTATATCATGAAGGTTGTCTTTTTGTCTTCTTTATGGTTTCTTTTGCTGTGCCAAAGCTTTTAAGTTTAATTAGGTCCCATTTGTTTATTTTTGTTTTTACTTTCATTACTGTAGGAGGTAGGTCAAAAAAGAATGTGCTACAATTTTTTTCCCATTTATTTTTATTAGTTGGAGGCTAATTACTTTACAATATTGTAGTGGTTTTTGTCATACATTGACATGAATCAGTCATGGATTTACATGTATTCCCCATCCCGATCCCGCCTCCCACCTCCCTCTCTACCCGATCCCTCTGGGTCTTCCCAGTGCACCAGGCCCGAGCACAATTTATGTCAAAGAGTTTTCTGCCTATGTTTTCTTCTAAGACCTTTATAGTGTCTAGCCTTGTGTTTAGGTCTGTAATCCATTTTGTATGTGTATGGTGTTAAGGAGTGTTCTAATTTCATTTTTTTTACACATATCCATCCAGCTTTCCCAGCACCTGCTTATTGACGAGATCTTCTTGTCTTCATTGTATATTTTTGCTTCCTTTATCATGGATTAGATGACCGAGTGTGCATGGATTTATCTCGGGGATTTCTGTCCTGCTCCATGGATCTGCATTTCTGTTTTTGTGCTAGTACCATACTGTCTCGATTACTGGAGGTGTGCGGTACAGCCTGAAGTCTTGGAGCCTGAATCCTCCCACTTTGTGTTTCTTTCTTAAGATTGCTTTGGCTATTTGGGATTTTGGTTTCCGTACACTAAAGTTTTTGTTCTAATTCCTTGAAAACTGCCATTGGTAATTTGATAGGAATTGCACTGAATCTGTAGACTGCTTTGGGTAGTATTTATTCTTCTAATCCAAGATTATGGTATGTATCTATCTATTTTTACCTTTGATTTCTTTTATCAGTATCTTACAGTTTTCTGCAAGCAAGTTTCTTCCTTCTATAGGTAGGTTTTTCCTGGGTATTTTATTCTTTTTGTGACAATGATAAATGGGATCGTTTCTTTAATTTTTCTTCCTGATCTTTCATTACTAATGTATAGGAATTCAAGAGATTTCTGTGTATTAAGTTTGTATCCTGTGACTTTACTAAATTCATTGACTAACTCTAGTAGTTTCCTGGTGACATCTTTAGGATTTTCTATGTATATCATATCATCGGCAAACAATGACAGCTTTACTTCTTCTTTTCCAATTTTGATTTCTTTTCTTTTTCTTCTCTGTCATGGCCAGAACTTCCAAAACTGTATTGAATAATAGTGGCAAGGGTGAGCACCCTTGTGTTGCTCCTGATCTTAGAGGAAATGCTTTTGTTTTTCACCATTGAGAATGATGTTTGCTCTGGGTTTATCATATGTTGCTTTTGTTAACGATGAGGTAGGTTTCTTCTATGCCCTTTTTGGGAGAGTTGTTTATTATTATTATTATTATTATTATTATCATAAAAGGGTGTTGAATTTTGTCAAAAGATTTTTCTTCATCTATTGAGATGATAATAGATTTTATTCTTAAATTTGTTAAAATGGTATATCACATTGATTGACTTGCATATATTAAAGAATCCTTGCATCCCTGGGATAAATCCCACTTAATCATGGTGTATGATCCTTTCAATGTGTTGCTGGATCCAGTTTGCTAGTATTTTAAGGATTTTTGCATCTTATGTTCATCAGTGATATTGGCCTGTAATTTTCTTTTTGGTGATATTTTTGCCTGGTTTTCATACCAGGGTGATGGTGGCCTTGTAGAATGATTTTGGGAGTATTCCTCTCTCTCTTTTTTTTTTTTCCAAAGAGTTTGAGAAGAATAGGTGTTAACTCTTTTCTATGTGTGATAGAATTCGCCTCTGAAGCCATCTGCAGTTCTGTTTGTTGGAAGATTTTTAATTAAATTTTCAATTTTATTTGTGATTGGTCTGTTCATATAGTCTGCTTCTTCCTGATTCAGTCTTGGAAGGTTGTGCTTTTGTAAAAGTTTGTTTCTTCCAGTTTGTCTATTTTACTGGCATGTAATTGCTCATAGTAATTAATTATCATCCTTTGTATCTCATGGTATCAGTTGTAACTTCTCTTTCATTTCTAATTTTATTGATTTGAGTCCTCTCCCTTTTTTTCTTATTGAGTCTTGTTAAAGGTTTATCAGTTTTGTATATCTTCTCAAAAAAGTAGCTTTTAGTTTCATTGATCTTTGCTATATTTTCTTCATTTCTACTTCATTTATTTCTTCACTGGTTTTCATGATTTATTTCCTACTAACTTTGTTTTTGTTGTTCTTAATTCTATATTTGCTTTAGGTATAAGGTTAGGATAGTAATTTGTAATTTCTCTTGTTTCTTGAGGTAGGATTTTGTTGCTATGGACTTCCCTCTTAGACCTGTATAGCTTTCTTTATTTTTAATTGGGGGACAATTGCTTTTCAATGCTATGTTTCTTTCTTCCACACAACAACATGAATCAGCCATAGGTATATATATTCCCTCCCTCTTGAACCTCATTCACACCCCCACCCTATCCCACCATCTAGGTTGTCACAGAGCACCAGGTTGAGCATCCTGTGTTATATAGAAGTTTCCCACTAGCTCTCTGTTTTACATACGGTAATGTATATGTTTCAGAGCTACTCTCTCAGCCCGTCCCACCCTCACCTTCCCCTGCTGTGGCCACAAGTCTGTTCTCTGTGTCTGCTTCTCTATTCATGCCTTGCAAATATGTTAATCAGTACCATTTTTATAGATTCCTTATATATGTATTAATACACAATACATGCTTCTCTTTCTGATTTCTTCACTTTGTATAATAGGCTCTAGGTTCATCCACCTCACTAGAACTGACTCAAATTTGTTCCTTTTAAGGCTGAGTAATATTCCATTACTGTGGTATATATGTACCATGACTTCTTTATTCATTCATCTGTCAGTGGACATCTAGATTGCTTCCATGTCTTGGCTATTAACAGAAAAGCACTTCGGTGAACATTGGAGTATGTGTGTCTTAGACCTGCTTTTGTTGCATAACTTAGGTTTGAGGCCATTGTGTTTTCATTGTCATTTGTTTCTCAGTATGTTCCTCCATTCTATTTTCAAGATTTTGGATCATCTTTCTATCATTACTCTGAGTTCTTTCTCAGGTAGATTGCCTATTTCCTCTTCATTTATTTGGTATTGTGGGATTTTACCTTTGTCTTGCTTCAGCAACATATTTCTTTCTTTCTTCAATTTGACTAATTTACTGTGTTTATCATCTCTTTTCTACAGACTGCAGGATGATAGTTCCTTTTACTTTTGTGGTCTGCCCCCTGGCAAATGAGTTTGGTCCAGAGGCTTGTGCAGGCTACTTGGTGAGAAAGAATGGTGTCTGTGCTCTAGCTGGTGGAGCTGAATCCTTTTCCCTGTGATGAGCTGGACTGCATTAGCTGGTATGCTTTGGGGGTCTGTGAGCTTAGGATGACTTTAGGCTGCCTGTCTGCTGATGGATGGGGCTGTGTTCCTATCTTGCTGGTTGTTTGGCATGAGATGTCCAGCACGGGGGCTGCAGGCAGTTGGGTGGAGCCTGGTCTTGCAGTTGAGAAAGATCCCTCTAGGAAAGCATATGCTGATTAATATTCTCTGGTCCTGGGAATGCTCTGGTGGACCAGTGTCCTGGACTCAGTGCTCCCACCTCAGAGACCCAAGTCTGATCTTTGGTCTGGGAGCCAAGATCCTGTAAGCCACACAGTGTGACCAGACAAAAAAGAAAGAAAGGGAAAAGGAGAAAAAAGAAAATGCCAAACCCAAGATAAAGAGCAAAAACAAAACAAACAGTACCACCAGTGATAAACACACACATACACAAAATAAGAATAAATAGACAAATCAAAGCCAAGATATATGATAAATAAACAAAACAGAAGCAAACAAAAAAAAGAACAATAAAAGAACTTAAAATAGAAAACAATAAGGACTACACTAACAGAAAACAATAAGAAATGAAACAGAAACAGAAAGCAAGCTAAAACAAAAGCAAAGAAAACATAAACACAGAAAAATGATTTTAAAAGTAACAAAAACAAGCAAACACATAAAACAACAAAAAGTAAAAATAGAAAAACTTTAAAACATATATTAAGAAATAGAAAAAAATAATAACAACACCATCAACAACTAAACAAAATGAAACAAACCAAAAAGAACAATAGTAATAAGAATACTTACAAGGCCACCATTTTCAGTCCCCTTCATGGATCACAGCCTTGTCATGGCAAAGGGGCTTGCACAGTGAATCTGTGAACCATACCACGCAGGACCCCCAAAGATTGCTGGGTCATAGTGAAGAGTTCTGACAAAATGTTCCCTGGAGGAGGAGACGGCAACATACTCCAGTATTCTTGCCTGGAGAACACACAAACACAATATGAAAAGGCAAAAAGATATGACACCTCTAGATGAGCAGGCAGAGAAGGCAATGGCAATCCACTCCAGTACTCTCACCTGGAAAATCCCACAGACGGAGAAGCCTGGTGGGCTGCCGTCTATGGGGTCGCACAGAGTCGGACACGGCTGAAGTGACTTAGCAGCGGCAGATGAGCAGGTCAGAAGGTGTCTAATATGCTACTGGAGTAAGAGTGGAGGGGAATTACTAATAAATCCAGAAAGAATGAAGAGACTGGACCAAGGCAGAAATGACATTCAATTGTGCATGTGCCTTGTGAAGAAAGTAAAGTCCAATGCTGTGAAGAACAATATTATATAGGCACCTGGAATGTTAGGCCCATGAATCAAGGTAAACTATACATGGTCGAGCAGGAGATGAAAAGAGTGGACATCTATATCTTAGAAATTAGTGAACTGAAATGGATGGGAATGGGTGCTTTTAATTCACATGACCATTATAACTACACTACTGTGAGCAAGAATCCTTTAGAAGAAATGGGTAGTGCTCATAGTCACAAAGAGACTGAAATGCAGTATTTGGGTGCAATCTCAAAAATGACAGAAAGATTGTGGTTCATTTCCAAGGCAAATAACTCAACATCACAGTAATCAAGTCTATGCCCCAACCACTGATGCCAAAGAATCTGAAGTTGACCAGTTCTATGAAGATCTATAAGACCTTTTAGAACTAACACCAAAAAAAAAAAAAAAAAAAAAATGTTGTTTTCATCATAGGGGATTAGAATGCAAAAGGGGGAAGTCAAGAGATACCTGGAATAATAGGCAAGTTTGGCCTTGGAGTACAAAAAAAAAGCAGGGCAAAGGCAAACAGAGTTTTGCCAAAAGAATATGCTGGTCATAGCAAATATACTTTCCCAAAACTCAAGAGATGACTCTACACATGAGTTGACTCTACACATGGATATCACAAAAATGGTCAATACCAAAATCAGATTGATGATATTTTTTGCAGCAAATGGTGGAGAAGAAGCTCTATGCAGTCAGCAAAAACGAGACCTGAAGTTGACTGTGGCTCAAATCATGAGCTCCTTATTGCAAAATTCAGTTTTAAGTTGAAGGAAGTGGTGGAAGTCACTATGCCATTCAGGTATGACCTAAATCAAATCCCTTTGATTATACACAGGAGGTAATAAATAGATTAAAAGGATTAGATATGGTAAAACAAATCCCTGAAGAACAATAGACGGTGGTTCATAATATTGTACAGGAGTCAGTGACCGAAACCATCCTAAAGATTAAGAAATGCAAAAAGGAGAATTGTCTGACAAGGCTTTACAAATAGCTGAGGAAAGAAGAGAAGTGAAAAGCAAAGGAGAAAGGGAAAGATATATCCAACTGGATGCAGAGTTCCAGAGAATAGCAGAGAGATAAGAAGGCCTTCTTCAATGGTCAGTGAAAATAAGAAGAGGAAAACAACAGAATGGGAAAATCTAGAGATCTCTTCAGGAAAATTGGAGATACCAAAGGAAAATTTCATGTAAGGGTGGGCACAACAAAGGACAGAAATGATAAGGACCTAACAAGCAACAAGAGATTAAGAAGAGGTAGTAAGAATAACTAGAGGTGGCAGGAAGTATATAGAACTACACAAAAAAGGTCTTTATGAGCCAGACCTTGATATGTCATCACTCACCTAGAGCCAGGCATCCTGAAGTATAATCAAGTGGCCTTTAGGAAGCATTATGAACAAAGCCAGTGGAGGTGATGGAATTCCAGCTGAGCTATTTAAAATCCTAAAAATAATGCTGTTAAAGTGCTTCCCTGAATATCTAAGAAAAGTTGGAAAATTCAGCAGTGACCACAGGTTTGGAAAAGGTCAGTTTTCATTCAAATCCCAAAGGGCAATGGCAGAGAATGTTCAAACTACCTATAATTGTGCTCATTTCCCATGCTAGCAAGGATATGCTCCAAATGCTTCAAGCTAGGCTTCAGCAGTACGTGAGCCTAGAACTTCCAGTTGTACAATCTAGGTTTAGAAAAGGCAGGGGAACCAGCAATCAAATTGCCAGCATTTGCTGGATCATAGAGAAAGCAAAAGAGTTCCAGAAAAACATCTACTTCTGCTTTATTGACTATGCCAAAGCCTTTGACTGTGTGGATCACAACAAAATGTGGAAAATTCTTAAAGAGATGGGAATATCAGATCACCTGACATGCCTCCTGAGAAATCTGTATCAGGTCAAGAAGCAACAGTTAGAACTGGAACAACAGACTGGTTCCAAATAGGAAAAGGAATACGTCAAGGCTGTATATTGTCACCGTTCTTATTTAACTTATATACAGAATACATCATGAGAAATGCTGGATTGGATGAAGCACAAGTTGGCATCAAGATTTCTGGGAGAAATATCAGTAACCTCAGATATGCAAATAACACCACCCTTTGGCAGAAAGTAAAGAGGAACAAAAGAGCCTCTTGATGAAGGTGAAAGAGGAAAGTGAAAAAGTTGGCTTGAAACTCAACATTAAATAAAACGAAGATTGTGGCATATACTCCCATCACTTCATGGGAAACAGAAGGAGAAAAAGTAGAAGCAGTGACAAGTTTTATTTTCTTGGGCTCCCAAATCACTGCAGACAGTGACTACAGCCATGAAATTAAAAGATGCTTGCTCCTTGGAAGGAAAGCTATTTCAAATCTATAGAGTATATTAAAAAGCAGAGACATCATTTTTCTGACAAAGATCTATATAAGTCATGGTATGGTTTTTCCACTAGTCATGTAAGGATTTGAGAGTTGGACCATAAAGAAACCTGAGCACCAAAGAATTGATGTTTTCAAATTGTGGTGCTGGAGAAGATGCTTGAGTTTCTTGGGTGGCAAGGAGATCAAACAACTCAATCCTAAAGGAAATCAACCTTGACTATTCATTGGAAAGACTGATGCTTAAGCTGCAATACTTTGGTCACCTCATGTGAATTGCTTACTCACTGGGGAAGACCCTGACGCTAGGAGAATTGGAAGTAAAAAGAAGGAGTGGCAGAGGATGAGATGGTTAGATAGCATCACCAAGTCAATGGACATGAATTTGAGCAAACTTGGGCAGACAGTAGAGGACTGTGGAGGTACGCTGCAGTCCACGGGGTCAAAAAAAGTCAGATGTGACTCAGTGACTGAACACCAACATTCTCCGTGTCCCACAGTGAGCCACAGCCAAACCCGCCTCTCCAGGAGGCCCTCCAATACCTCTCGATAGGTCTGTAGACCTACTGTGGGACCAGCTCAGAGTCTGGCCAATCTCCCACATGGACTTGGCCCCAAAGTCCACTGCTGGTAAAACTAAACTTGTCTCAGTTGTGGTAAGCCTCAACTCCACAGATTCGGGATTCACTAGGCCAGTTCCAAGCATTTAATCTGTGGCTTATGTAGCTGCAGGAAGAGATTTCTGTTCTCTTCCTTTGCCCCACCACCCCCCGGGCTTTAGCTTCAGTTTGGGCTCTGTTTCTGCGTGGGCACCCCTCAGGTGTCCGTTGCTAGCCAGGTGAAAGGGCGTGAAAGCAGTGGCTGCCTGGGCCCACTTCCCTACCCAGGCTGGGTAGGGGGATGGCAGACCCAGCTTGGGTGCGGCTGAAACGGCTATAGCTGCAGCGGCCAGCAGGCACTTGCCACAGCCTGGGACAAGCTCATTCTGGGGCGAGTCCCTCCCCGAGCCCTCAGAGGTAGGAGCTGGTGTGTGGGGTGATGGCGGCTCCACCTTCGCACACCCCTCGACACCGGCGCCTCACTTGCCAGGTAAACTACCTTCCCTCCGGGGCATTCCTGGCCATGGCGCCCCTCACTCCTGGCCCCACTGCTAATGCACAGCCAACAGCAGTCAATCCCCTGGGTCTGCTTAACCCCATGCATTAGCGCTCAGCTCCTGCCAGCACTGGGGGAGTCCTGTCTCAGGCAGGGGTGCTCAGGGCTGATTGTCGAGGAGGCTTTGGGGTGGATGCCAGTCAGGACCTCAGAGTCTATGCAGGCAGATGAGGCCTGAGCTTGAGCGCCCTTCCCGGGGCCTGAGGAAGCCGAAGGTGGTAGGTGGGGAAGGGGTTTACAACGGTTGTCCACACCCTTTGCATGCCACTCAGCGATGATGTCTTCCTTCTATGGTGTCCTGGGCTTTATCCACAAACCTTCCTGGTTGCGGAGCTCCTTCCTCCTTTCCCTTCAGGCTGTCTTTCAGCAGCCAACGGCTGTCCCCTCCCTAGGTCCATGCTCCAAACCCCACCTTCCAGCACTCAGCGCCCCTCCACAGCAGGAGACACGAGACTCAGGCTGGGGCAGCACAGAGCTGCGACGCAGACCACGTGCATATTTCTTATTTTGTCCTGCTCTGCATAGGCCTTCCACCGTGTTCCTCTCTGATCCCTGAAAATCCCTTCCTGTGCCAGCAGACATCCCCACGGTAAGGTTTTTGTTTTTCTGATGGTAGGACTCCTCCTCCCCTTCAGCTTTCCACCAGAATTGCTGGTTTCTTTTTTTGATGTCTCTTTTCCTTTTATCTTTCCTTCATCCAACTGGCTGCATGGGGACCTTTCTTACCCTTTCAGGTATCCGGAACCTTCCACTAGTGTTCAGCAGGTGATCTGTGGGAATCGTTTCGTGTGTAGATGTATTCCTGATGCACTTGTGAGGAGAGACCATTTTGGTAATTCTCCTTTTCTGTCATATTGACTCCTCCCCTGAAATCTAATTTCTTGATCTAAACTGCTTTTTAATACTAAATCTTACATTTGAAAAAAGGATATTTTCTTGTGCCCCCAAACATTCACTAATTTTCATTTTGGCTACTAAAAAGATGGAACTAAAGAAAAGCTCAACAATTGGTAATGGTGTTTGGACATTAAAATTTGGTCATCGTGCTTGAAAAAGATGATGCTTTCTAAACATCCAAGAAAATTTATTTCATTTTTTAAATTTCCACTTCATTTTCAGGAACAACAAGTAAAAGGAAACTGTATTCTTTGCAGAATTTGAGAATCTGAGAATTTGAAAAATCTTATTTTTTTAGGTATCTTTTACATTCACTGATAGCTCAGATCCTAAATGTATTCTTTAATCAGATTCGATGAATGATACGAAGACACATCAATTTCGTTTTGATGAGTAATATGAAGACACATAACATTTCACATGCCTCTTCCTAGACAATCCTCCTCCTAGAAAGACTAGTAATATGATTTCTTTCCCCATAAACCAATTTTGCCTATTCTTCAATTTGATATTTATGGGAAAATATAGCATGCATATTTTTGTGTTCTCTTTTGCTCAGTATAATATTTTGAAGTTTCATTCTTGTTTTGTCATTAATCAGAAGTATGTTCCCTTTTATAAATTCATATCATCACTTCTTTTCTTCATTCTCACTCTTGTAGACATTTGAGATCTTTCAAGCTTAGAGCTAGTATGAACAATATTTTGTGAACTTTTTTGTATGTTTTTTTTTTTTTGTGAATGTGTGTTTCTATTTCTTTGATTATGTACATAAAAACAGGATTTCTAGGTAATAAGGCATTTATGTATTTAACTTTTTAAGAAGATAAATAAAATCTCTAAATTGATTATACCTTTTGTGTTAGGATAGAAAAGAGCCCATTCAATTCTATAAGCAACCCTGAGAACTTGTGAATAAGTAACCTTATATGGCAAATATAACTTTGTCGATGTGATTAGGTTAAATATATTGAGATGGAGAGATTTCTCAGTGTTATCATAGTGGTTCAAACATAGTCATATAAAATCTTGAAAATGAAAGAGGATGGCAGAGAGTGGGTCAGAAATGTGACATTGGAAATAGAGGCAGGAAAGATTACAAATATGAGAGGAACTTGATCTATTTTTGCTGGATTTGAGATGAAGAGGTTCACAAGGCAAAAACTACAAGCTGCTTCTAGAAGCTGGGAATAGCTCTCAGTTCACAATCAGCAAGGAAATGGTGACCTCAGTCATAAACCACAAGAAACTGAATTCTTCCAACAACCTAAATAAGAAGTGAAATGGATTCTCACTTAGGTGCCCCTGAAAGTAACAGAGCCCTGCTAACCATATCAGACTTCTGACCTACAAAAATGTAAGACAATAAATTTGTGTTATTTTAAGCCCAAAATGTATAGTAATTTGTTGCAGAAAAAAATAGAAAAATATTAGACCATTTTCAAAATCCCACTAGTTGCTACAGACTTGATCCAACATTTGGTAGTGTCTTTCTATTTCTTTTAACTATTCTAATGAATTTCTACTGGCATCTCATTTGACTTTAATTTGCATTTTCCTTATGTCTAATAATTTTGATAATAATTTCGTGTGCTTATTTGGCATTTGTCTTTTTTGTGAGATGTGCTCAAAAGTTTTGCTTGTCTTCATTGCATGATTCTTTTTTTTTTTTTTTTTTAATTGAGGTGTAGTTCTGTAAGGGCTTCCCTGGTGGCTCAGTGGCAAATAATCTACCTGCCAATGCAAGAGATGCAGGTTGAATCTCTGGGTCAAGAAGATCCTTTGGAGAAAGTGAAAGTGAAATCGCTCAGTCGTGTCCCACTCTTTGCGACCCCATGGGCTGTAGCCTACCAGGCTTCTCTGTCCCTGGGATTTCCCAGGCAAGAGCACTGGAGTGAGTTGCCATTTTCTTCTCAGTTCTTTCTCTTGCCTGGGAAATCCCATGGACAAAGGAGCCCGGTGGGCTACAGTCCATGAGATCACAAAGAGTTAGACATTACTTAGCAACTAAAGAACAACAACAACAACAAAGTTTTGTAAATACTGTGGATTCACGTTCTTTATCAGATATGCTTTCCAAAAGTTTTTCCCAGTCTGTGAGTTATCTTTCATTTCTACAACAGAATCTCTAGAAGAGTAATGGCACTTTAAAACAAATCTGGATTTAAAGTAAGACAAGCTTTATTTCCCTATCGTAATAGGGAAAAGACTGAAAATCTGCAAAGAACTCAAAATCAAGAAGAAAAATGGCTTTTCCTTTATACAGTGGTGATAAGTGAGGGAGGGGAAATGAGACAAAGGAGAGAAAATGATCAGCAGTACCTGACAGGGAATGTGTCTTGGCTGTAATCAGCCAAGAATTGGGATAGCTGTTAATAATAAGGCGCTATATCCTCTTTTTAATATTTTCTCAGACTTGGGACAATCAGAGTTCAGGGAAATAAAAGGAAGAAAAAAGTCTAAGTGAAGTTTGGTTTTGAAAAGAAAAGGGTAAAAAATGGCCATTTGTGAACACTTAACCAGGATAAGCTTCCATAAGCCTCTTATCCTTATCTGTCAGAGGGCAGACAGAATGAAAACCACAATCACAGAAAACTAAGCAAACTAATCAGATGGACCAGAGCCTTGTCTAACTCAATGAAACTATGAACCATGCCTTGTAGGGCTACCCAAGATGGACAGGTCATGGTGAAGAGTTCTGACAGAATGTGGTCTACTGAAAAAGGGAATGGCAAACCACTTCAGTATTCTTGCCTTGAGAACCCTGTGAACAGTATGAAAAGGCAAAAAGATATGACACTGAAAGATAAACTCCCCAGGTCGGTAGGTGCCCAATATGCTACTGGAGATCAGTGGAGAAACAACTCCAGAAAGAATGAAGAGACGGAGCCAAAGTGAAAACAACACCCAGTTGTGGATGTGACTGGTGATAGAAGCAAGGTCTGATGCTGTAAAGAGCAATATTGCATAGGAACCTGGAATGTTAGGTCCATGAATCAAGGTAAATTAGAAGTGGTCAAACAGGAGATGATAAAAATGAACATCAACATTTTAGGAATCCATGAACTAAAATGAACAGGAATGGGTAATTTTAATTCAGATGACCATTATATCTACTACTGTGGGCACGAATCCCTTAGAAGAAAGGGAGTAGCTCTTACACTCAACAAAAGAGTACAAAATACAATACTTGGGTGCAATCTCAAAAAAGACAGGATGATCTCTGTTCATTTCCAAGGCAAACCATACAATATCACAGTAATCCTAGTCTATGCACCAACCAGTAATGATGAAGAAGCTGAAGTTGAATGGTTCTATAAAGAACTACAAGATCTTCTAGAACTAACACCCACAAAAGGTGTCCTTTTCATCCTAGGGAACTAGAATTCAAAAGGAGGAAGTCAAGAGCTACCTGCAGTAACAGGCAAATTTGGCTTTGGAGTACAAAATGAAGTAAGGCAAAGGCTAACAGAATTTTGCCAAGAGAACACACTGGTTACAGCAAACACCCTCTTCCAACAAGATAAGAGACAACTTTACACATGAACATCAACAGATGGTCAATACAGAAATCAGATTGATTATATTCTTTGCAGCCAGAGATGGAGAAGCTCTATACAGTCAGTAAAAACAAGACCGGGAGCTGACTGTGACTCAGATCATGAACTCCTTATTGTAAAATTCAGACTTAAATTGAAGAAAGCAGGGAAAACCACTAGACCATTCAGGTAGGACCTAAATCAAATCTCTTACAATTATATAGTGGAAGTGACAAATAGATTCAAGACATTAGATCTGATAGACAGAGTTCCTGAACAACTATGGATGGAGGTTTGTGACATTGTACAGGAGGCAGAGATCAAGACCATCCCCAAGAGAAAGGAATGCAAAAAGGCAAAATGGTTGTCTGATAAGGCCTTACAAATAGTTGAGAAAAGAAGAGAAGCTAAGGCAAAGGAGAAAAGGAAAGAAATACCCATTTGAATGCAGAGTTCCAAAGAAAAGCAAGGAGAGATAAGAAAGACTTCCTCAGTGACTTATGCAAAGAAATCGAGCAAAACAATAGAATGGGTAAGAATAGAGATCTCTTCAAGAAAATTAGAGATACTGAGGGAACATTTCATGCAAAGATGATCACAGTAAAGGACGGAAACAGTAAGGACCTAACAGAAGCAGAAGGTATTAAGAAGAGGTGGCAAGAATACACAGAAGAACTATACATAAAAGATCTTAGAGACCAAGATAACCCCAATGGTGTGATCACTCACCTAGAGTAAGACATCCTGGAATGCGGAGTCAAGTGAGCCTTAGGAAGCATCACTACGAACAAAGCTAGTGGAGGTGATGGAATTCTAGTTGACCTATTTCAAATCCTAAAAGATGATGCTGTGAAAGTACTGCACTCAATATGCCAGCAAATCTGGAGAACTCAGCAGTGGCCACAGGACTGGAAAAGGTCAGATTTCATTCCAATACCAAAGAATGCTCAAACTACTGCACAATTGCACTCATCTCACACGCTAGTAAAGTAAATCTCAAAATTCTCCAAGCCAGGGTTCAACAGTACATGAACTTCCAGATGTTCAAGCTAGATTTCAAAAATGCAGAGTAACTAGAGATCAAATTGCCAACATCCATTGGACTATAGAAAAAGCAAGAGAATTCCTGAAAAACATCTACTTCTGCTTTATTGACTATGCCAAAGCCTTTGACTGTGTAGATCACAATTGCCGAACCAGCCGGGAGATTTCAGCGAGCAACACGGCGCGTTCCTTTAGGCTAAGAAATAAAGACACAGAACAGATGGGGTCGAGAGGATCGCTGCAGTCAACGATGATTCTTTATTTCTCAGGGTTACATTTATACTAAACCAAGAAGAGAATCTTAAGAAGAGAAAATATTTTTCCATAAACATCACTTTGAGAAAACAATCACCAGAACTCTCTGATAACATCAAGGGTTAAGAAGGGCATCCCGTTTATCTTAAGGGTGGTCGTGAAAGGCTTATTTACCTGCGTCATGTGTGCATTCAAGGCTTACTAGTGTTCTGATTAACTTTGGATTCCAGGAGAGGGGTGGCGGGACAGAGAGCTATGTCCTTGAACAGACCCTTGATAATCAATCAAGGCAGCTCCCAGAGTCAGCTCTTTCAAGCCGCTCCCCGCACACAATAAACTGTGGAAAATTCTGAAAGAGATGGGAATACCAAACCGTCACCTTACCTGCCTCCTGAGAAATCTGTATTCAGGTCAAGAAGCAACAGTTTGAACTGGACATGGAACAACAGACTGGCTCCAAATTGGGAAAGGAGTACGTCAAGGCTGTATATTGTCACCCTGCTTATTTATCTTATATGCAGAGTAAATCATGAGAAATGCAGGACTGGATGAAGCACAAGCTGGAATCAAGATTGCTGGAAAAAATATCAATAATCTCAGATACGCAGATGACACCACCCTAATGGCAGAAAGTGAAGAGGAACTAAAGAGCCTCTTGATGAATGTGAAAGAGGAGAGTGAAAAAGCTGGCTTAAAACTCCACATTCAAAGTATGAAGATCATGATATCCAGTCCCATCACTTCATGGCAAATAGATGGGGAAAGAATGAAAACAGTGACAGACTTGATTTTGGGGGGGCTCCAAAATCACTGCAGATGGTGACTGCAGCCATGAAATTAAAAGATAGTTGCTCCTTGGAAGAAAAGTCATGACCAACCTAGACAATATATTAAAAACAGAGACTTTACTTTGCCAGCAAAGGTCCATCTAGTCAAAGCTATGATTTTTCCAGTAGTCTATGTACGTGAGAGTTGGACAATAAAGAAAGCTGAGCACCGAAGAAATGATGCTTTTGAATTGTGGTGCTGGAGAAGACTCTTGAGAGTCCCTTGGACTGCAAAGTGATCAAACCAGTCCATCCTAAAGGAAATCAGTCGTGGGTGTTCATTGGAAGGACTGATGCTGAAACTGATGCTCCAATACTTTGGTCACCTGATGTGAAGAGCTGACTCATTGGTAAAGACCCTGGTGCTAGGAAAGATTGAGCGCAGGAGAAGGAGGAGATGACAGAAGATGAGATGGTTGGATGGCATCACTGACTTGATAGACATGAATTTGAGCAAGTTCTGGGAGTTGGTGATAGACAGGGAAGCCTTGCATGGTACAGTCCATGCGGTCACAAAAAGTTGGACATGACTGAATGACTGAACTGAAGATGTAAGAGTTCCAATTGATTAACTTTCCTTCTTCAATAATGTATCTTCTATTTCCTCTAAGACATATTTGTCTACCCTAACATAGTGATAGAGCCTCCTAAAATTTCTTCTACTGACATTGTTTGATTTTTCACACTTAACATCTGTGATCTGTCTTAGAATGATAACATGAACAGTTAGTTACCGGTCAACTTTCCTTTAGTCCACAGAAATAGCCAGCTTTGGTACCACCAGTTGTTGAAAGTTCTCTCTTTTGCACTACTTTGGGAATCTTCTCAAAAATACGGATCATATTTGTGCTGATAAATTTTAGACTCTTTATTATGTTTTACTGATTTTTTCCCCCATCCTTTCACCAATATTACAAAGTATTACTATAGCTTTAAAATAAATCTTGATGTAAGTAAGTAGGTAGTGTAACTCTTAATGTTAGGCTAGATTTTGAAGAAATGATGTTTCTTTCTTTTAAAGATATTTTAGCTAGTCTAAGTTCTTTGCCTCTCCAAACAAATTTTCCAGTGAGCTTGTAAATGTCTACTTGCTGATATTTTTATTGAGATTTTACCAAATCTATAGATGAAGTTGAGGAAATTTGACCTTTCATCACACTGAGTGTTCTGATCAGTGGTCTGTTTTATAACTTAAAATCTTTTTAGATCTTATTTTGATCTTGTCCACAATCGAGGAAGAAATTTAACTTTTCATGATAAGTCTATGATATCAACTTTAGGTTTTTCCATTATTTATCAGATTGAAAAAGTGTCTTTCCATTAAGGTTTACTGGAAGTTTTAAACCAAGAATGTTCAGTGTTTCTTGCCAAATGCTTTCTCTGCAAATTTTAAAAGTGTGTGTGTTTTCCCCTTTTATCTCTTAATGTGGTAAATAAGATGGATTTTATTTCTTATATAAGCCAACCTTGAATTCCTAGAGTAAAACCCACTTGATCAGTGTTTATTCTTTTTATTCACTGTGGGATTTGATTTGGTAATACTATACATCATGAAAAGTATTAAGTTTTATAATTTTCTTTATTGTATTATATTTTTATTTGCTTTAGGCATCAGGATAAGTGACTCAATAAAACGAGTTGAGGTATATTCTTTTCTCAGCTGGCATTGTAGTCTCCTTACATGCTTGATGGAATTAATCAGCAAAGTCATTTGGGCTTGGAGTTATCTTTGTGAAAACTTGTTACACTAACAGTTCATTTTCTTTCCTGGCTGTTTCTATTGACTACTCTATTTCTTGATGGTAGATCACATCTAACTCTGTGTGTGTAGCTTTTTTTTGGTTGTTGTTATTGTTGTTTGGTTAATAATGCCAGCCATGAGTAGGAGACTGTGGCAGTTAATATTTAAGTCCTGAAACGTGCATGCTTCCACCCCTTTTCTTTTGTGAGCCCATGGGGAATGGGAGTTTAGTCCATTTATTTTACACTTAACCTGGGTTCCATATTTGTTATCGTTTTGGTTCCATTCAGTGCTTCAAATTGCTCCTGTGATAGACTACTTAGTATAAGGCCTGCGGTACCGAAGAGTTTCTCATGGTCCTGCTTTATCTTAAAAAATCAAGAGACTCTCCCTATCTGTAAAGGATGTCTTGGTACTGACACCCTTTTCCCCACTGGGAGTCATCTCTTGTCTGGTACTTGATGCGAGGATATGAAGTTTTAAGTATCAGAGATTTAGAGAGGGTTTTTTCTTAATTTCCTGTTCGTGTCTTTTATTGAGTTGGATTCTATGTGCCTTTACCTCAGGGGTCAGGATCTTTCAAAATCCCTGCCTGTACTCCAGTAGTAGATGATCCCTGCTTATACGCAGGTGAGCCTTCAGGGAGTGGGCGGTTGTTCTGCTCCTTTTCTAAAAGCAAACTTCCTCTGACTGCAAGTCTGTGTAGGGTCCAGACGAGTAATACTTTTCTCGTGTTCCCCCTGAGGGAGATGGTCAATAGTCTGTATGTATGCAGTGCCCTACAAGTTTCTGTTGATCTTCCTGCTTCACCCTCAAAGTTTGGAAGCACTGCCATGCTTGTAGCAAAGATGGGGGGGGGGGGTCTCTCATGTCTAATATGACACTTTTTCTTATGCCAGGTTGTAATAGATTTTTACTCTGTTTGGGAATCCAAAGAATTCCAAATGGTCACACCAGCCATACTTGTTCTTTAGTAATTTGCGGAGGTTGTAGCGACTTTTTTTCTTATCCACTTTTATGTTCGCTACCACTGTTCTGTAAAAGAGGGATCACTTTGAGTGTACCGCTCTCCATTGGAGGGCCTCAAAACTCTGGATATGTCTCGTTACCTTTCCACCTCAGGCTTCTGATGGACTCTAAAAGATACCATTTTGTAGGCTATTTGCCATCTTCTTGTTAAAAATCAAGCTATGTACTCCTGAGACTTAATATTTTAAACTGGAACTTTGTGATGATCATAAACTTTTATATAGTTCAAATCTGTTTTATTGCAGGACATGAAGCCAAAAGAGTATATGACCTGCTCCTAGTCACATAATGTGTCCCTAAGAGCTTATTTCAACACCCAGATACTCAAATTCCAACTCAGTATTCTTTTTCTTAAATCTGACTTACCTAAAGATCCTGTTCTTGTTTTGTTTTCTGTTCTTCCTCCAAACCTTATGCCTTTGTATGCAAAATCCATTTCCCTACCTGAGCATTCATAACTACAGAGAAATCACAGCACCAGAAACCTGGGTTTTAGCTCCTCACTTCCCTCTAAGCCAACCAGCGTACATTTAGGAAAAAGTTTCAAGCAACCAGAAAGGGATAGTCTTTGAAAATCATATTTCCTCTATGAATAGAGGATGCATTTGCATTTTTCAAAGACTGCTGCTTTAAACCCAAAATAACTAGTAATAAATTGCTTATATGATCATGATCTCTCAGTAATATTATGGATCTTTCTTGTACTAAATGTAATTAAACCAGTTTAAAAGCTATCAGTGCTATTATTTATTTCCCTGGAAAGCTATTTCACTTTTCATTTTAATAAATATTTCCTTAGAATTCAAAAAATGAAAATATAATATATAAAAAGTATAGTAATATCCTAAAAAAACAAATGTTATTTGAGACAAATATATATACGTAACATTTAACTTGAAAGACAGCAAAATATATTTAATCATTCTGTACTTGAATAGTTTTTTTTTATTCTCTACATCTTGTATCATAGGCTTACAACCCACTCAGTAGCATAGACAACTTAGACTTGCCAAATTAAAATATTTATTTCCAGTTTAATCACTGTCCCTTTTAGTTAAAATATTTTGTCACTTTGAATTTCATCTACTTATTAGTCTTGGCTTAAATCTTAAATCTTTGGTATGACTCAGTCTTTTAATTAAACTATAAGTCTTTTAAATTTTCCACATCTCGTCAATCTCTTCCTCAAGTTTGTGTCAGTACAGAGGGAGCAGAGTTCTTTCTTTCTCTATGACAGTGGGGAAGAAGGATTCTTTAGATTTACTTGGCTAGAGGAAACAAAAACATTGAGAATGAAAGAAAAGGCGAAATATAGGATTAGCATTATAAATGAGTACAGATCTATTTATCTGAGTCATGCAGATATGAGGCCCTTAAATTGTGAAGCTGGAAATTACCAAGAAGAATACACATTAACCTGATGCCATCGAATGGACCAAAGTGTACAAATAGTGCAAATGCTACTATGGAAATACTGTTAATGGAAAACATTGATAAAATGCTTGTTTTTCAAGTGAAAAGGCAATGAGCTTTCTGGTTTCACCTCTACCATGTGTAGGGCTCGAGAGTCAACATTACATTCTTACAACAGTTAAAAATGGAAGACACTGAAATCAGTGACTTTTTGTGAACCTATCAAAAAACTGACATTGCAGGGAAAACTGTCACAGGAGAATCTGGAGAAGTCACTGGAGACAAACTGAGAGGAGTTCTTAAATGGGAAATCTGACAAATAGCTATTATCTGGGTGTGGACTGCAGGAGAAACTCTTGGAGGCTTTAGTCTTAAAGGGACCTTACATGTTCATGGCTTTTATTTGCAGGAAGCTCACCAGATACAGCAAGAAACACCTTGTGAGGGAGAAGGAAAGAATCCTTACAGATTACCTCCAAACCATTCTCCATTGAAAAAAAAATAGGTTTATTTTTGAGAGAAAAAGATTTATCATAGGCTTTTCCTAAAGCCATAGAAGAAGGACATTTATTTTATTCCAGCCATTCTAGCAAGTCTGGGTCAGCTAAGGAGAGGAGAGGGATAGTTGAGCAATGCCTGTTCAGATCACAGTCCTGCTCCACAGCACAAATGAAAGACTGAGATTAAATCATAAGATTATAGAACAGTTTCCCTCTCCCATGTTTTGACACCACCATATAATAGCAGTAGATTACAGCTAAAAGAGCTGCAAGATGCAGAGTCTATTTCAGGAGTAGTTCTTAGGGAAATCCAAAGACAACAGCAAAGATAAAAACTGACATTACAGGAATTTGAAGCCTCTGGCACATAGAGTTACAGGAAATATAAAATAAAACTCAAAGCATAGCCAGATTAACATATAACCTGGCAACTAGAGATCTATTAGCTCAGTTTTTATTATTCAATACACCTTGCATGGCTTTCAACAAAAAAGTTGCAAAGCATGCTAAAAGGAGAAAAAAAAATCACTTTCTGAAGAGGCAAAGCAAACATCACAGACTTAGCTATAACACAGAGAGCTTAAAATAACCAAGACTTAAATGTTAAGAAAAATATTGATAAAAGCTATAAGCAAAATACTTGTCAGATGGGTAACATAATCAGAGAGATGGAAGTACGGTAGAGAATCATAAGAAAATTATGGGAATCCAAAGCATGTTAACATAGATGAAGACACAATTTCTTTCTTATTCATAATTGATCTATAGATAATTGATGTTAAAGTAATAACCAGCACAATATATTTGGTGGCTATAGCAGATAGATAAATGAATAACAGATTTCACAGGGACAGAGGGAGGAGCTGGAGATGGTCTGTCATGAGGTACCTCCATTTCCTCCACTATACTGCATAAATTGTATTATAGGTAGTGGACACAGGTTTATCAAAAATTTTTATTATAAACTTTAGGACAACCACAAAAGTCATTCAAAATAATTATAACTGATAGGCTAAAAGAGTAGATAAAATATAATTCTATAAAATGTTCATTTAAAACTAAAGAAGGGAAAAAGGAAGAAAAAAATGCAATGAATAGAACATACTTAAGAATATGATAGTGTTAATCCAGCTACATCAAGAATCTGTTTAATGTGACTGATGTAAACACAAGTTAAAAGAAATTTGTCAAAGTGGATGAGAAAGAACAAAGCCTCATTATAGGTTCACTATAAGAAACTCACCTTAAATATAAAGACTCATAGGTTAAAAGTAAGATGATGGAGACAGATATACCATGCTAACAATAATAGAAAGCTGCAGTAGCTCTATTAAATTTAGATACTGCAGGCTTCAAACCAAGGAAAATCAGGGGGGAAATGCATTACATAATGATAAACAGTTCCGTTTTCCACAAAGGCATAATAATCAGCCTAAATGTCTATGGACCTAAGAATAGAACATAAAATTATGTGCAACTAGAACTCAAAGAACTGAAAGGAGAAATAGACTTAGACTGCTGCTAAGTCACTTCAGTCATGTCCGACTCTGTGCGACCCCATAGACGGCAGCCCACCAGGCTCCCCTGTCCCTGGGATTCTTCAGGCAAGAACACTGGAGTGGGTTGCCATTTCCTTCTCCAATGCAGGAAAGTGAAAAGTGAAAGTGAAGCCGCTCAATCGTCTCCGACTCTTAGCGACCCCATGGACTGCAGCCTACCAGGCTCCTCTGTCCATGGGCTTTTCCAGGCAATAGTACTGGAGTGGGGTGCCATTGCCTTCTCCAAGACAAATCCACTGTCACTGTCAAAACCTCAACACTCCTTTGTCATTAACTGATAGATCAAATCAGCAAAAACCACTGAGGATGTAATTAACTTCAACAACGTAATCAGTTTGACTAATTTTCATTTATAGAGCTATCTGCAAGAGCAGAATATATATTCTTTGTAAGCTCCCATGAAATGTTCATCAAGATAGACCACATTCTGAGTCTTAAAAACCTAAGTTCATAAAAATAGAAATTAGGCAAATTATATTCTCAGACAATAATGAAATTAAACTATAAACTGATAAAATTAGCTGAAAATCTCCAGCTAATCTGGTGATTAAAGAACACACTCTTAAGTAACACACCACAAGATGTGTCAAGAGAACTTAAACACTTTAAATAAATGAACACTAAAAACAGCTTATGAAAATTTGAGGGATGCAAACTAAACAGTGTTTGGATGGAAATTTATAGTTTGAAATGTACATCTTGGATAAAAGTAAAGATCGAAAGTCAGTGAAATAAACTTCCACCATAATAAACCACAGAAAGAAAAATAATTTAAGCTTGAAGTAGATGAAAAGAAATAGTAAAAATTATAGCAGATAGCAATAATTTTGAAAATAGAAAACTGAAAAATTCACAAATCAGTAGCTGCATCTTTGGAAAAATAACAATAAATTTTGTAAATATCTCACCCAACTAATAAAGAAAAAAGAAAAAAGAAATGCTATCAATATCAGGAATCACAGTCATGATTATTGATCATGTGGATCTTAAAAAGATAATTAAGAAATACTATACATAATGTTATACTCATAAATTTATAACATAAATGTACCAAAGCATTGAAAGATATAAATAACCACATCTCGCACAAATACATAATCTAAATAGGTCTATATCTATTAAGTAAAATGAATCAGTACTTTTTTACATATGTATTTATCCTTTTTAAGATTCTTTTCCATTATAGGTTATAACAAGATAGTATAGTTGTATGCTATACAGTAGGTCCTTGTTGCTTACCTATTTTATATCAAGTAGTGTATATGTTATATACAGTGTATATTTTATATACAGTGTGTGTACATTAATCCAAAACCCCTAATTTTCCAGCCCTCCTTGCTATTTTCTTTAGTAACCATAAGTTTGTTTTCTATGTCTACAGGTCTATTTCTGTTTTTTAAATAAGTTCCTTTGTTTCATGTTTTTAGATTCCACATATAAGCAACATCATATGATATTTGTCTTTCTCTCTCTGACTTACTTCAGAGATACTTCAGAGATATGATAATCTCTAGGTCTATCCATGTTGCTGCAGATGGCATTATTTATTTCTTTCTTACGCTGAATAGCATTCCATTGTGTGTATTTAGCACATCTCCTTTATGCATTTCTCTGTTGATAGACATGTAGGTTGTACTGGCTATTGTAAATAGTGTTGCTGTGTGCATTGGGGTGCTTGTATCTTTCCTAATTATAGCTTTCTCTGGATATATGCCCAGGGTGGGACTGCAGGATCATCTGGTAGCTCTATTTTTAGTTTCTTTTAAAATCTAAAATGTAAAACGAATCAATAATTAATAATCTAAAAAAGAAAGCACTAGGACCAGATGGTTCTGTTGGTGAATTCTACCAAATATTTAGGGGAAAATGATATTAATTCCACAGAAACCCTTCTAAAAAATTAGAGCAAGAGAAGACTTTCTTTTTCATTCTGTGAGGCCTGTGCATGTGTGTGTATGTGTGTGTGTGTGTCTATTAGTCTACCTCTTTGCAAACCCATGGACTGTAGCCTGACCGGCTCCTCTGTACATGGAATTCTCCAGGCAAGAATACTGGAGTGGGTAGCCATTCCCTTCTCCAGGAGATCAGCCCAACCCAGGAATCTACCAGGTCTCCTTGAATTGCAGGCAGATTTTTT